>NC_059430.1:109586985-109886985 GCF_021028975.2 Sphaerodactylus townsendi
ATGCATGGCTCTTCCTTTCTCTGTTTTACTTTCACAAGAACGGTGTGACGTGAGTTGAACTGAGATAGAATAACTGACCCATCATTACATTTCATGGCAAGTCGGGATTTGACCCATGCCTCCCAATCCTAATCTAGTCCGCTAACCACTACACTACTCTACCTCTCTTGGTGTATCTTTGAGAAAAAGTTCCATAATATGGATCAGTTGGATCCTTGGCAAACCCTTGAAAAAAGCCCTTGCGACACTACCAGGGTCTCCTTTCCCCTGAAGTAGCTAGCCCAGTCTTATCAGCTCTCAAAAACCCTGCAGGGTCACCATACATTGGCTATGAATGCACCAACAACAGCCATCAGTTCCTTCCCACAGACGGCTTTCACTTGGTCTTCCTATTTAAATAGATTTGCAGTGATCAATTAAACTTCATCGCTTGCTAATGCAAATGCTCGGCTAACAGCTTTCTGATATGCAAAGCAATTAAACTTCAGCTACTTTAAAAAACAAATTATTTTAAATGCTAATAGCCATTGTTTTCTCACTTGATAACTAAAAATTTTGTGTCAGGAGGGGTTAGATTATTGCAAAGATTTAATTGAGATTTAAAAAATGGAATGGATTTAATTGAAGATCTTGAAGAACGGGAAATGTATTTTCTTCAAAGCGAAGTCGGACCCTCTTACTACATTTGTGCAACAAGACATCCTGTAACAATTGAGCTGTGATTTGCTGAAATTAAAATGCTATTATGGGGAAATTAGGGCTTCAATATTTTTAGCAGCTTTAATACATCTTGCATTTTACAGGACATCTGATAATAGGTAATTATATTTCACTTCACAGAAAACTTTGTTGTTTTCTTACGGAAACCCTTTCTTTTTCTCTCACAGAGGTTAACACAGAGCCATCATTAGCTTCAGGGGTATTCTGGGAAAGCACGGGAAATACACATTAGCATATAAACATCCCTTGCTGACTGCTGTGTGTGTGTTAAACGGCATTAATTCACTTCCAACGGATCGCAACCCTATGAATTCATGACCTCCAAAATGTCCTATCACTAACAGCCTCACTCAGGCCTTTTCCACATTTGTTGGCAAATTCTTGCTAAGATTTTGATCAACTCCATTTCTGTGGCTTGAAACAGCTCTATTGATATCCCACATGTTAAGGATGATTTGTTTCTCCCAGTTTGTTTTAAGCTGAGCTTTCACTTCACTTTCTAAAACTGTGGGGTCTTTAAAAGATTTTCTTTGAAGGATTCTGCCCCCCTCCCTTTCACCTCTTCTGTATAGTTCTTCAGTTTGTTGTTCTTATCTTTTCTTTGTCTCATCCTGTTCAGTTAATGTATTTCCATGTTGATCTTTCAGCATGCCTAACCATGTTTTAAATTGCCCTTTGATTTCTCATATCTTGCGAAACAAATCTCTTGTTCTTCCTTTTTTTGTTGTTCTCTTCTATTTCTTTTCACTGATTATAATAGCTCTTCTTTCTCTCTGTGTGTGAGTTGCTGAAATATTATATTTCATGTACTGTATGTGCTAAACAGCTTTGGACTTTAATTTTGCATTCATATTTAGACTTTTGATTCTGTTCCGTCACCTTTAAGTATTGCTTCTCATCTATTTTTAGCAGTTTCCTCAATCATCCATCAAGGCTGTTCATTTATTTTGGCTACAGGAATAGTCTTTGCACATTTTGCTCTAATAATCGCTAGTTCCAACCCAAAGTTCGTCTGGTTTACATTCACTCTAACTTAGTAATCCAAATCTATTCTTTACATAGTCTTTAGATTCTTCAGGAGTGTTGCTTAGGAAAAGGACAAAAATCCTTCTGTGTTTGCCATTTCAAAGTAAAATACTTTATAGTTTTCTGATTGAACATGTCTCACCACAGTCCAGCTTAGTTGACTCATTATCAGGATTCCAATTTTAAAATGTTTCATTTCTAATTGTAGAATTTCAAGCTTACCTTGATTCAAACTTCTCAAATTCCTTGTTCGAATTGTATGTGCTAAACAACTTTGGACTTTCATTTTGCATTCATTCACATCAACAACTAAAAGTCTTTTCAGTTTTAATTCAGGTGTACTATTAAGAATAGCCCTGGCTATAGTTGCTCTTCCCTATATTGAGGGTTAAATAACCTGGGGGCGAGGGGAGGGTCCTGTCTTCCAGCACTTTTTTTTTCCATTTTGGATTATCTCATCATAGGGTTTGCAAGATATGAGATGATCAGAAGTAATTTATTATTACTACCCTTCCTCTACCTCCATCACCATGGGAACTATCCATTCTATTCTGCTGATATGGCCATTAATTCTTGAAGGGGGTGGATACAACTGGCAATGTGGCATCAGAAAGAACAACTTGGGTGTGCAGTTATAAGGCAGGATATGTAAGGAGAGCCAGGGCAGGATATATGAGAAGAGTCAGTGTGGTGTAGTGGTTAAGAATGATTGACTCTAATCTGTACAACAGTGTTCAATTCTCCACTGCTCCACATGAAGCCTGCTGTATGACCTTGGGCCAGTCCCCATTCTCTCAGAACTCTCCCAGCTCCACCTACCTCACAAGATACTCATTGTGGGTAAAGGAAGAGAATGTGATTGTGAGCTGCTTTGAGACTCTTTATGGAAGAGCAAAGCAGGTTATGAAAATCTACTCTTTTGCCTCTTTCAGTTTGTGACTTCAAAGACCTACTTCTGTTTGGGTTTTTTTTTTCATTTTCTAATTACCTTCACATTGTCCTAATGATAGGTAATAAATGAACAAGTCAAGTCAGCAAAAGAGATTCCAAGCTACAAACGGTCTTAAATTGAGTTACTCCCTTCTAAGACCCTTGACTACAAAGGACTTGGAAGGGTGCAACCCTGTCTTGTTTTGCAATATTGCAATTCTATGCAAATTTATTCCATTTTAAGTCCACTGATTTCATGAGGTTTAGACCGGAGTAATCCAACATATGATTGCACAGTTAGTCTCTTGTTTGCAAAGGCCCCTTTGCCTGACAACAGTGCCATGGAAGCTAATTCAAATTACAAAAGTGGGATTTTGTTTGTATTGAAGAGTAGCGGTTCTTTCTTTTTAAGGTAAAGGGAAGCAAATAGTTTCTTTCTTCTTTGCATTTTCTTTCCTCTAAAGTGCTCCAGGAGGCATACAGAGTTCATTCTGGTGGGAAATTGCTGCTAACCAGGTCAATTTTTCATTGATTTCCCCCTTGCTACTGTAGGTATCAAGCTCCTCTGTTGCATTGTTCGTGTCCCTTAGGCATCTCAGGGGTCATTTTGGGCTGCAGCAGGAAGCAAAGAACCTCCACTCTGTTGACAGAAATCCATTCTTTTAGTAGAGATTTTCTATGGGATCCAACCATAATACTCCTCTTTTGTCCTCACAGTAGTGGCTAAGTAGGTATTTGAGCCTAGACTTCTGTAATATGCTGTATACTGGACTGCCCTTGAAGACAATGTGGATATCTTAAGATAGATTTCATCTGCACCTGGACACTTCAGATTGCATGAGGCATGAGTACCATGTCACCAGGGTGACACTAATAGACCAAAGCATCCTGTTGAGATGGCTGGAGGCAGGAGCAAATATCAAGAGATGTGCTTGGGGCATGTTTAAATAATTTCTTATGGATCACAAATGTAGGATAGCAGTTTGGGTTCCACAAGGCTCAGTTTTATCCCCCATGTTGTTTAATCTTTCTGTTAGGCCTTTGGGAGAGATAATTCAGGAAATACAGAGTTGGGGGTCATCAATAAACCGATGACACTCAGCAGCAGTGGCGTGGGAGGTTAAGAGCTCATGTATCTAATCTGGAGGAACCGGGTTTGATTCCCAGCTCTGCCGCCTGAGCTGTGGAGGCTTATCTGGGGAATTCAGATTAGCCTGTACACTCCCACACACGCCAGCTGGGTGACCTTGGGCTAGTCACAGCTTCTTGGAGCTCTCTCAGCCCCACCTACCTCACAGAGTGTTTGTTGTGAGGGGGAAAGGGCAAGGAGATTGTAAGCCCCTTTGAGTCTCCTGCAGGAGAGAAAGGGGGGATATAAATCCAAACTCTTCTTCTTCTCTTCTTCTATATTTCTTTGTCCAGAAAGCCTGGCACTGTTTTAACAGCCCTGAGGTGGTACCTGACTGCCATGGTTCAATGACAAGTTGAAATCAAACATGACTGAGGCGATGCTGGTTGGAAAGGCCTTGGAGTGATCTTTGAGTTTATTTGATGGGGTTCAGCTGATCCTTGTCAACTTAGTTCACAATTGTTACCACCTCTCAACACCTGCTGAATATCCGCTATCGTAAAAGCCCACAGCCCTGCACGTTTACAGCACTTTACTCCAGATGATCACATTGATATTAGGGCCAAGGTAGAATACTATAGGGCCGTGGTGGCGAACCTTTGGCATTCCAGATGTTATGGACTACAATTCCCATCAGCCCCTGCCAGCATGGCCAATTGGCCATGCTGGCAGGGGCTGATGGGAATTGTAGTCCATAACATCTGGAATGCCAAAGGTTCGCCACCACTGCTATAGGGGCTCCATAGCAAAAGTGCCCAGCCTGCTCCCCTCCCACCAGAATATTCCTCAGCCTGAAATCATACATGAAACTGTCTAAGGGTAATACCTCTGCCACTGTACTTACCCCAGAATACTGCAAGTCCCCATCTGGGAAAAGTACTTGTCAGGTTGCAACAGAGCCTGCCCTTTGTGTATCTACTCAGGAGTCAGTCACCTTGGAGAAGCCCAGTCAGCTCTCAAAAGCAGGCTCATTTGTACCTTCTTAGTGGAGGTTGGAAGGGGCAGTCAGCTATTTAAAGAGGGGCAGTCAGGGGACAGAACCTGTGAGCTCCCCCACTCCATTGGCCCAGGAGCTTGTCACTTCCCAGAGCTGGATTGGAAAGTGTTACCTAGCTTAACAGTTAGAATATTTTTAAAGTAGCAATGGGGAATAACTCAGCTTGGCAGTGCGAGAGGCAGGCTAGGTGGGATCTTTTCAACAGCTATACTGGAAAAATGGCTTGAAACGTTCCACAGAGAAGGCAATGAGATCAGATTGTAATTTTAAATATTTTTATAAGTTTTTGGCAAAAAAAATTCATACAGGGAGACATAGAGAAGCTTACACACAGTTCCTAAAATATAAAAAGGGTGGAAAAATAGGTTTGAATGAAAGAATAGGAAGGAATCAGCGGGGGTTTATACGTTACCTAGGTTCAGCTGAGAAGTTCTTGAAGAAGGCAAGGATTCAAATGGCCAGCATTTGGATCCAAGTGAAGGATGATATCATGACTCAAAACCAACCAGACACAAGAGAGGTTCAGGCTAGTATTGAGCACTGAGCTTGAGGGGCACTGTATTTTTATACCCCATAGTATAGTGTGGGGCGGGTGCAAGGAATTCTCTTCCTGAAGCTTCCTGGATTTCCATGCTGGGATTGCCGGGTTGAGCTGATTAATAGCTCATCTATTGATTTCTAAGTGTCAGGACAATATAGCCAATGGTTTTGTGATTGGATCAGAGATAGCCTTGAGTAGCTTACACAGAACTCCTTTTAGGAGTCCCTGTCTTAGGTGTGTCATGTAAATTTGGCTGAGGCGTGAGTTTGACAAGGAGGAAGCACTTAGTAAACATTAATGGTTGCTAAAAGGCGATCAGATAGGAAAGCTTGTGGCAAGGTATGCCATAGTCCCTTTGTACTGCAACAACCTTTGCTGGGTGCGGTAATCAAGAAACATGTCCATGAGGCTTCCAGTCTCAGCTGACTGGAATAACTCATTCAGTGATTTGCACTTGGCCTGTTTTTGCTTTGGGATACTCTGCTACACACACAGGGTTGCCAACATTTGCCAGTACATATTCCATAAAATCACATTAAAATCCATATCTCAATAAAGCAGGGTAGGAAGGGCAGGGCAACAAAAGGGAGGAGTGGCTGAACCCAGGGTTGGCCTTTTCTTGGGGAAGCATTTAAAGGGCGTGCCCAGGAGCAATTAGGGAAGAGTCAACCCCATTCTAAGGCAGCTGGGAATAGCTAAATGACAGAACAAAGTGAGGATGTCAGATGAAGAGCAAACCCTCCTTCTTGCTCTATTCTGAAGCTCTATCCTGGAGCACTTGCCCAACTAAAAACAGCCCTGGAGTTGGAGGGTGAGACAGCCCAGATCTGACGGTAGCAGCACCTGACAGAAACAACCACATGGTTATAGCTGTGTTATTCTGTATGTCACTTGTTTAAGGAGGACAGATGCAATTGTTTCATGTGTTGAGCATCACTGTGATTCCATTGTCAGAAGCGTGCGAACACTAGCATAGCACTAGTGTCCCTAGCTGGCACCCTATTACCATTATGTAGAGGGGAAAATTGTGTCTAACGCACATCAAGAAGACTCAAACTGCATAGTGAATGTGCCACAGTCCTTTGCACCCACCAGTTTAGGATCAGAATCTCCCTGATACTTTGTGAATGCCACACATGAGCCAAGCCAATTAATAGTGGCCAGAGCGACCACAGCCCTGTGATGTCATACCCTTACACAGATCAAGGGAACATTCAGAGGGAAATCAGCGCTCCCCCTACCACCACGGACAGGGTCGCTTGGGTGAACACTGGCCGAAGAGCTCTGCCAACAGGGGTCTGCACGTGCAGCCAAGGGCCCTTTTTTAAGGGAAGAAGATGTGGCCATTCCAACAGTAGCATATCTTGCACCCATGGATCAACCAGCAGGGGCAGTCACGGATCCCAGCTGGAGTGAGATCTGGGAGCACTAATCTTTGGGCAAGCAAGAGGAATGCAAACCTGAGGACAGCGACAGTGAAATGCTTGCCTGCACCTTCCACAAGGGTAGTACACCCACACCCACCCACCCACCCACCCACACACACACACACACACACCAATAGCTCACCACGGAAAGGTACCCACATGTCAAATGGGAGGCATGGGTTCAATTCCTAGGAAGAGAGAGAACATCCATGGAGCCAATAACTGCCCCAGGACTTTCACAGGTATAACGTGGCATTTGGGGAGGAGACATACCCGTAGCTGAAGGATCTTACAGAGGCAATGAAGTCCTTGCTTGCCGACGGTGCAATTCTCATACCACCCCAAATGATGGCAGAAGAGCAGTTATGCTGGTACTTGACTGGCATTACATAGCCACGGCTTGCTGCTGGCATATCTCCAGATATACTAGCATCATTTGGAGGTATGCCAGCGCATAAGCCCTTTTGAGCAGGATCGCAGAAAGGGAGTGTAATACACTTTACCACAAGTGACAATCCAGACGGTTGACGAGAAACATCACAGGCTTATTTATATCACTTCTCTTCTCTGAGGACCTTCATTAAAAAGTGATTTTGCTGTTCATGTTTTCAGCAAAGAAGAGACACAGAAAATATTCTGCTATGCTGAATTTTCTGGCCCTCCCCTGTTGTCTGCAGATAAGCCACGATGCAAAGGTCAAGGAAATGTTTAAAAATGGTAATAGAGCCGTTTATGCAAATGTGGAGCTAATTCACATATTTTACAATTGGAAATTTTTTCAGTTAATATGGAAAAATTGAGGATGGCTTATATTAGAAGATTAAGGTCTTTGACCCAAGTTTCCGTCAATTGATCCGCTGAAGTGACAGCTGCTAATTTTGAAACTTGATCAGGGTCCTGCTGTTTTATTTTTCAACAAATCCAACGCCTTTTTTGGTACTTTGCTTGCAGAATGTGAGAAAGGGTTCTCCAAAGTAACCTGGGAGAGAAGCAGATCTGGATCCTCCCCAAAAGCCTTTATTGGCATCACAAGTAAAATCCAGTACAATGATTAAAAAGCAACATTAAAAAGCACTACAAAACATAGAGGAAACAACATTGTAGACATGCATATGCTATCATTTTACGGTGCCTAAAATTGGCACTTGTTCCTAACAAGGCGAAGGTTTATAGAGCCCTGTAGGAAACTGGCTACCCTCTTGCTTGTATATTGGGATCGCCTTTCAGACTATGTCGTGGAGATGGAACAAAATTACCCCTTTCTTCTACAACTTACTTCACATTTAAAGAAAGACGCCAAATATTTAAAATTGTTACCAAGGAATTTTCTCTTCCATGCATGCTTCATAGTGATTCCATGTTTGTTTGGGGAAGGATGTTTGTCTAACCTGGCACTTTGCTTCCTTACCCTCTAAAAAAGGTTTTTTCCCCAGCTTGTGCAGTATTGATAAATGGCTGGTTCAATGTCCTTCTGTCAAAAGCCCCATACCCTCACCTGGTGCACAGCCGAAATTCATCCATGATGAACCTTGAAAAAAATTGGCTGCTCTGTACATCCACCCCTGGATTTTGAATTCTTTGGACAGTAAATTCCCTCCCACCCACCCCCATTTTGAGTTGGCTTATTAATTAATCTGGATGTGATGCAACAGACTATCCAGCTGGTTAGGATAAGTGCAACCAATGTCATGGCAGGATATTCTCATTTGCTTGTAATCTACTGCTATAGAGACTCTCTCACAAGTCCCAAGGAAGCAGATGAGTATTTTCTACAGCATGTATGTGCAGCAGGGAGCTGTAGGTGATCTTGACTTTGCAACATGTACTTGTGTGATACACAGACTGTAAATATCCATTCACTATAAGCACGCTTTCCAGTGATGCATCCAGCAGGTGCCCATAAGTATGTAACGTGCATATCAGTCTGAAAGAACATCAAATGATGGCTAGTTGCCAGTTCCACAACACAGCACTTAAGGGTTCCTTCCTTCCTTCCTTCCTTCCTTCCTTCCTTCCTTCCTTCCTTCTTGCCAAGTCTCAGCTGACTTTTGCTATGGAAATTCCATGGGGTTGCTATAAGACATACAGAGGTGGTTTGCCATCACTTGCTTCTGCATAGCAACTCTGGACCTCCTCAGTGGTTTCCTCAGTGGTTTCCTATCTAGCTTCCAAGATCAGGCTAGCATGGCTATTAATGACACATGGAAACATGAAGCTGTCTTCTACTGAATCAGACCATTGGTCCATCAAAGTGCATGCTGTCTACTCTGACTGGCAATGGATGTCCAGGGTTTCTGATAGAGGTCTTTCATATCACCTACTATCTCATCCTTTAAACTGGAGATGCCAGGGTTTGAACCAGGGGCCTATTTCATGCCAAGCAAATGCTTTACCAATGAGCCACTTCCCTCCAGGTCAGGGCAGCACTGCAGTGCATTCTATTCTATTCTATTCTATTCTATTCTATTCTATTCTATTCTATTCTATTCTATTCATGCTTGTCTTATGTGCCAACAAATACTTTAGATCTATGACAGCCTATGACTGGCAACCTTCCACTGCAGTTCACCCAGACCAGGGGTCTGCAACCTGCAGCTCTCCAGATGTTCATGGACTACAATTCCCATCAGCCCCTGCCAGCATGGCCAATTGATGGGACTTATAGTCCATGCACATCTGGAGAGCCACAGGTTGCAGACTTCTGACTCAGACAAATACAGCTAACAGTATTCCCCCTTTTTTTGTTTGATCCTATCCCTTTTGCCACAATGCACCAAACCCCACAAATAGCCCATGAACAAACAAAACCCCCACAAATAGCCACATGAACAAGCTTAAGAGAAATTTCCTTAAGCAATCAGTAGGCTTGCTGCAATTTTGCTCACAGATCAGATCCCTTAGATTCATATCAGCTGATGCTCGTGAGTCTTTCTGGTAAAATCTGCACATCTTCCTCTGTTTCAACGTTAGGCACTTTGCACTCTATTCTTCTGCAAAAGCTACCAAAAACACACTGAGGGCACTTTCGCACATGCAGAATAATGCACTTTCAATCCACTTTCAGTGCTGGATTTTACCCCATGGAACCCCATGTGCGAAATAGCAAAATTCCACTTGCAAACAATTGTGAGAGTGGATTGAAAGTGCATTATTCTGCATGTGTGGAAGCGCCCTGACACAGGACAGATGATTATGAATTGTATTCATAGGACAACATGGCAAATGGATAGGTCATATCAGTTTCATGTTCAGTACCATGGTCAGAGCACAGATCAGTTGCTTTGCCTGTGGCCAGCAGTGCTAAAGACCAATGTGCATCTCCTGTTTTATTCTGATATTTTTAAAGGAGCTTTCAAGAAGTGCAGCAAAAACACTTGTGTTAAATGACAATTTCTTGGACACAGGAATCCACCTTTTATCTGTAGCATAGAGCACATCAAGGAGTTCCATCATTCATATCCCTACGTGTCTATGTGCCGTCAAGCTGCGACTTGTCAAGCTTCCAACTTATGGCAACCCCAGCAAGATACTTTCAAGGCAAGTGGGAAGCAGAAGTGATGTGCCATTGTTTTCTTCTGCAGATCCTTCCTTGGCGACTCACCCATTCAAGCAGCGACCTTGCTTAGCTACTGAGATCAGGAAATACCATACTGTTTCATATTCTCAGTCATGCATTTGTCACATCTACATATTCACATTTAGGCCAGGTCACTACACAGTATTTACTAGGCAGACTATGTTAATGGGCCAGTTTGCCATTTTCTTCCTTAGTTATCTACAGTTTACCCCCAGCAAGCTGGGTACTCATTTTACTGGCCCCAGAAGAATGGAAGGCTTAAGCAACTACCTGGAACTAACTTCCATCAGGATCAAACTCAGGTCATGAGCAGAGCTTTTGACTGCAGTACTGCAGCTTACCTCTCTGTGCCATGGCTCATTTCGGCTGCTTCTATTCCTGTTATTCTGCCTTTCAACCCATGAACCATCTTCTCCCTGTGAGGAACAATCAATGCCCAAACCTATTCTATCTTTTACAGTTCAGTCGTAAACACTAACTCTGAATGGCTTACTAAGGTGACTAACCCTGACATTGGTGAAGTCTCTGAGATATTGAGAACCAGCATGGTGCAGTGGTTAAGAGCAGGTGGGCTCTAATATGGAGACTCCTCCATATGAGTGGTGGAGTCTTATCTGATGAACCAGATTTGTTTCCACACTCCTATATTCCTACTTGGGTGACCTTGGGTGAGTCACAGCTCTTCAGAACTCACTCAGCCCCACCTACCTCACAAGGTGTCTGCTGTGGGGATAGGAAGGGAAAGGAGTTTGTAAGCCCCTTTGAGTCTCCTTACAGGAGATAAAGGTGGGGCATAAATCCAAACTCTTGCTGCTGGTGCTACTGCTGCTCCTCCTTTTCGTCGTCGTCGTCTTCGTCTTCGTCTTCGTCTTCGTCTTCGTCTTCGTCTTCGTCTTCTTCTTCTTCTTCTTCTTCTTCTTCTTCTTCTTCTTCTTCTTCTTCTTCTTCTTCGGGGTATAAGGTGGTGATATCTTGGTGTCACACTGGTGTCCCTCATTACCTGGGACCCATACATCTGCTCTCCCAAATGAGTTACATTCTTGAGATGGTTTTTTTTCCTGACCATTCCTCTGCTTAGTGTTGTCTTCCCCCACCAGGATCCAGGCCTTGTCTACTATCAAGCCTAACTTTTGAGGAGTGTTTCCCACCTTTCATATTTAGGAAAAGGTGTAAAGCTGTCTTCCCTTCTGCTCTGATCAATCCACATTTTACAGTTGAACTAGATGCTTTGTGAATGGATAAATGAACGTAAGCACTCCTCACAAAAGTGGCCTTTGATGCCATCCAGATGTATCAGGGTGAGAACCACACTCTCAACCGGTAGAGATACCAAAGAACCAAACAGCAGCTCCACGAAGAGAAAGGGGCAGTTGTGCTCTCTGTTGAGTTGTTCCTTCCCAGGCATCTTCTATCAGCTTCTCGTCCACACAAGGAACTCTGCTGCCCTGCCCCTTGCACAATCTCCGCAGCATAAAGATATCCATTCCACATGAGTGTTTTGGGAGGCTGGCTCACATTCCCTATCCTATTGACATTTGTGTGGGGCCAGTAGCACGCATTCAGCTCTGTCTGTTGAACCTATAAAAATCTGTCACTTTGAATTGCAAAGCTAAAGCCTAACACAGCAAGATCTGTTCAACTTTCTCATGCCTTAAGAATATTATGTTCAGAGCAAAGTTATCACACAGTCGTTTCTGTGAGGCATGCTGCTTCTTGTACATGTCAGGCAAACCGACAGGCGCTCTGTTTAAAGACAGATGATGTAGCTCCTGCTGTGTGAGCAAACAGACACTCAACAAGACTTGACTTCCACTGCTAACAGGCATGGACATGGGCGCTTGGGTCTGTAGGAGAGAAGGGAGACAGGCAGGACGGGCAGCCCTTGTGCAAAAACCCCACACTTCAGCCTTAACAGTGCCTGCGTCTATCATCTCAGCTATGCACATATGTAAACACCATCCAGTTACACCAGACTTATGGTGACAACAGCAAGAGGCTCTCAAGGCAAGTGAGAAGCCACTGCCTTCCTCCACAGAGTCTTGGTGGTCTCCCAGCCAGGTAGCCATCCTGCTTAGCTTCCAAGATCTGATAAGATGGCCATGACACTTGCCCAGCTTTTTTTCTTAAGTTAACATAAGTTATAAGTCAAGAAGTAAATCAAGAGAGCCAGGATGGTGCAGTGGTTAAGACCAGTTGCACTCTAATCTGGAGAACCAGGTTTGAGTTTCCACTTTTCCTCATGAACAGCGGGCTCTTATATGGTGAATTGGATTTGTTTCCCCACTCCTACATTTCTGCTGAGTGACTTTGGGCTGGTCACAGTTCATTCAGAACTCTCTCAGCCCCACCTACCTCACAAGGTGTCTGTTGTGGGGAGAGGAAGGGAAAGAAGTTAGTAAGCCCCTTTGAACTGTAAGGAGACTCAAGGACCTATAAGGAGAGATAGGTGGGTATAAGTCCAAACTCCTCCTCCTCCTCCACCACCTTTGGTGTAGAATCAAAATAAAAACCTAGCTCAAAAGGCTTTCACTTTTGAGAGACATGAAGTGTTGATTCTTCATTCTTCCCTCTGAACATGGATCAAAATGGTGTGCTGCTTCAACAGAAGGTGCCCCAGCCCCTTCATTGCTGTTGTCTTTGGTGCTACAGATTGACACTGTGACCTCTCAATCTACAGTTCCTCTCAATCTATTTCAAAATGACACGGAAGACCCATCTAAATCTTCCCTCAGCAACCCACCACTTCCTTTAGTGGGCAGAGTCTGTGGCTCAGTAGTAAAGCATCTGTTTGGTATTCAAAAGGTCCCAGTATCGATCCCTGGCAGCTACAGTTTTAAAAAATCAGGATATAGGTCATATGGCAGATCACTACTGGAGACACTAGAGAGCAATGGCCAGTCTGAGTGTCAAATACTGACTATGATGGGCTGGTTCAGTTCATGGCAGCTCACTGGCCATTTCCACACAGATCCCCGAAAATATCTGCAAAATGTTTTCAAAATGTTTACAATCTCTACCGCTTGGGGGCTGATGGGATTTGTAGTCCATGAACATCTGGAGAGCTGCAGGTTGTACACACTCATCCCATCAAAATGATTCCTGGCTGCCATTTGGTGGTTGTTCCATTTTTAAAATTTTCTCTTTTTTTACAGATCTGTAGATCTGATGCTACAAAGTTTCAAAGCCATGTGCTGTGATTCTCTAGGGGTCATGTGTTTGAAGCTACAAAGACACGACCCTGACCCCCCCCCCGACCCCCCAAATTTAAAAATGAAAAAATACAGCATGAGACAGCTGGTGTGAGCTCAGAAAATGGTGCCATCAAGGGAGTTCAGTGACTTCAGAGCAACATGGGAAACATTTTAAAGAGATCTGCAAAGCAAGTGAAAACAGTTCCACAAAAGAATCGCTACAGTAAAACCATTTTCAGAAAAGAATCACTAGGGAACAAATGAGACATTTTGAGACTGGAAATAAAACGTTTTGGCCTAATAACTATGCTGAACTCGTCAGATGAAATGTTTTATTTCCTGCCTCAAAAAACATTTTATTTTAGTTGTGCGGAAAGGACCACTGTTTCTTAGACAACCCTCCTTAGTCAAGGACTTGAACAGGCTTTCAAAACTGATCTGAATGACACCTTAAGGACACTGAAAATAATATACACAAACATACATCAGGTCTGGCCAACCTAACTTTGGGTGAGTGTTCAGTGTGGATTAGATAAGTTGAGGATGCACCAATGTTTTCCGTAAAGCTTTATTCCATATTAAAAAGATCCTTGCCTGGGATTTTCCATCTCCATCAGGTCTTGCAAACTCATTCGTTTAGCCTTTATTTGGCATAAAAGGTCTTGCAAACTGATAATCATGTCTTCCTTTATTGAATCAATCCATCTGATGTTCCTCTTTTCCGTCTTCCTCTTTTCCAACGACCTTCACCTTTCCTGGCATTATTGTCTTTTCCAACAAGTCTTATATTCTCATAACGTAACCAAAGTACCATAGCCTCAGTTTAATAATTTTAGCTTCTAGAGAGAGTTCAGGCTTGATTTGATCTAGAGTACAGTAAATTAACTAGAAAAAATTACATATAGTTAACTTTCTTAATTACAGAGCTAACCCAGACACCTTCGCTATACCTATGTTAACATAAAGCTACCATGCAGAACACCAGAAGCAGAGTTTCCTTCAAACAACCATACTTTCGTCTTCTGACTTCAAGATCAGTCTTTCCTTGTAATGTCCAGAATACATCTTTAAATCTACTCTATAATTACTCCACCATTTAAAGAGTGATGTTTTTAAAATAATTATGCTACCAATTCAAGGAAGTCTTCAATGATGCATTGTCCTTCCTCGGGTCCTCAGAAAAAAAGTTCTAGCCCCATCTACAATCTGCACTTGCATTTAACATAATTAAAATACAGCCTCAAAAACACCAATTGAAAGCAAGAAAGAACAAGATAAGCAATATTCGATATTATCTATGGAAGGAAGAATCTGTGCAGTATTGCACAAGAAAGGGACCCACTAATTTTTAAAGCATTCAGACTCTGATGGGGTGCCTTTCATTTTTCTGTTTTTCTGCAAATCGACTGCCTCGCTTTCCCAGGGAATGTTACTGGGAAAGTAATGTATTTGTGAAGTACTGAAGAACTTATGCAAACAATGAGAAACAGACTCCATCTTGTTCGTAACTTGCAAAGAGCTTGCAGTCCCATGGACAAAAAGATGTGATATGTGGTCAGATAGGCTGCCTCGTCTCATAATATGCTGTCCAAACCCCTGGAGTGAGTAACCTTGACTGACCTGAAATGTTCTGCCTATTCCAAAATCTGTCCCTTATAAATTATAACAAATGAATGAGCAAATGAATGAATGAACGAACAAAAAACAAATGAACCAACGAACCAACGAACGAATCAATGAATGAATGACCAAATGAATGAATGAGTTCCAATGCAAATTTTCTGCCCCTGAGCTTTTCCCTTCTACTCTAACCAAGCTGATTACGATGTGCATTGTCCTTTGTATCCAGGCTCCCTTCTTTGCAACACCTTCCATCTTCTGACTGAGATAGAAATACTCAGGGATGACCATTCTGACATGTATGTGATAAGGGGCACTTTGACTTTCTAAAGCTTTATACCCTAAAAAATCTCATTGTCCTCTGAGGTGCTACTGGACTGGAGTCTAGCTCTTCTACTGCAGACCAACAGCTACCATCCTGAAACTTCCTTGTGAAGACTTTTTCATCTCATGTCCCCTGGTGGCTATTTTATTGGCTGTGTGGACAACCACACCCTTCTCCAACAGTGCTCTGAAAAGTCAGGAATCCCAGACATGTAGCTCCAACATCCTTGTCTTCAGGTTGTGGAAGGGAAGGAGTTTGTCAATCGCTTTGAAAATCCTTACAGTTGAGGAAAAGCAGGGTATAAATCCAAACTCTTCTTCTTGTGCTACAACCTCTCCCTACTCCACCCTGTGCATGGAAGCTGACGTTTATTGTCACTACTATCCTGCAGTGCGGTTTTCTCAGTGGAGATCTTATGGGTGAAGCCACCTTTGAAGTCTGAGAAAGATTGCACTGTGGATTGCTTCACTATCAAATCTTGATATAAAAGCAGTAGTGGCTGAAACAGCTGAAACAGCCTTATATGAAAACTTACAATGTCCTGGCAAGATATCAACATTCATAACTATTGGGCTAGAATCATTGGATCCTCCTGCGTATGCCATTCCACTGTTTGGAAGAGTCCCTGTATCTTCTCCTGTCTCTTTGGTGGCAGAAAACCATGCCAAGGTCAGTCATGTCAATCTAGTGCCGCTCCAAGATGCAAAATGTGTTCCCTGGGAATCAAACAGTTCTTTGCCCTGTTCTTTAAAAAATCCCATGTTGTTGCAGGCAGCACAGGGCCAAGTCCACATCCCAAATGCTCTGTTTCCAGTGAAGAGCTGTGTTCAAGATGTCACCCAAATACAGGAACACAGTTCCTCCTTAAGTGTGCAGGAATGCTACCAACATAATCAGCATTTTGGTGGACACTCTCAGAGCAGAATTATGTGTAGGTAGCGCCAGCCAGTTTATGCACAACAGAAGAGCTTCCTGTATGTTACATGAAAGGGAATGTGTCTATTCCTCATTGGCACTGGATTAACTGGGATAAACTTGTGGCAGATTTGGACTTGTTACGTGGCAGTGATCTGGGCAAAGAAATTTTCCCCTCCCACTATTGTAGCTGTGAGGGAAAGCCGTAGGGTGTGGCCCAATAATATCAGACCACAGAAGCTAAGAAGGATCGGTACTTAGATGGAAGATCTCCAAAAAAAGACTGCAGAGGAAGGCAACAGCAAACCCCCTCTGCTTCTCACTTGCCTTGAAAGACCCTTGTTGCCATAAGTAGGATGCAACTTGACGGCACTTACGTACATAAATGTATCTGCAGAATGCCAGCGAGAACTGTTCAGAGACACACATTATATTCTGGCCCTTGAGAAGTAGAGGAGGCCTTGTTAGCCCACTGTGACCAATTCCCAAGGCATTTGACAGTAATCTCTCTCGCCATTCCAGCTTGGAACCCACACTAATTACCCAGATAAGTTTTCCAGATATCCTCTCGGTTTCTGCTTGTCAGGTTTGTATAGATGCATCTTGCACTTACAGCCTGAGGATACGGATACGATTCTTAGCAAGGTGTGGCATTCTAACGTGAAATCAACCTTTGCCTTTCTAGGCTAATTAAAGAGCCAAAGGGACTTGGCTTGTGGACAATGGAGGAACTAAATACTTCACTAAGAGAGGAGAAAATACCAACATTTTTAAAGTGTTGCTTCTGAGACCACTGCCTTTTTCCTTGTATCTTCACCAGGGAAGAAGCTAGAGACTTACTTTTTAAAAAAGAAGATACAATGGCACATTGATATAACAATATTCTAGAACCAATTGTTTTTTAAAAAAATAAAGCTCCCCAGTGGTGGGGGTGTGGTGCCCAATATTTTGTTACCAAATATCATGCCAACAGAGCGAGTTCCAAGTAGCTTTATTTGCAAATAGAGGGGAGCCGTCCTTATATGGGCAGACTCCGCTTGCTTGTTACATATACAGCATTTTTATTCCCTTTCCCCAAATCTGTCACACCCTCTCCATTCTTCCATTGGCTAAGGATACTTGGAGTTACAATTTTCCAGTATGCCTCTTATATGCTACTCCTCAATATGTGCCCCACACCCTCACCCATATAGTATGTGCATTAAAATGAAGGTTGTCATCAAAGCAGGAGAAGTTAATATGCATTAGCTCAGTAAGCATGGTCAGTTAACACTACTTGCATAACTTTTGCCCTTTAGGCCTATATATTCAACTCTAACTAGCTTCGGCCGGTTCTTGTCTTATTCAGCCTCACAAATATCCTCATGACTCATCTCCTCACTCCTAGTAGAAAACACATTTTTCATTTACCACAGGGGCAGCCCTGGATTAACTATGGGCGTTTCCCCACTTACCTTTGCTGCGCGCTACTCTCAGCGTGCGGCATCTCAGCGCGGTCCCCTCATCAAAAGGCGCCGTTTTGAGGAGCGCCAGGGATGCCGCGCGCTGAGGGGGCGTGAGAGCGGCAACGTCAGGGCGGCTGCGTTGTCGCAACCCCTGTAGTGGGGAGTGCCGGGGGACCCCGCGCTACTTGAGGATAGTAGGGCGGGGCTTAAGGTAAGTGGGGAAAGGGCCTATGAAGCAAAATAAGCATGGGCTTAGGGCCTCAAGTAAAGCAGGGCCCATAGCATTTTTTTTATTCCCAGTGCCAGATTTACCATGGATCATGGCACAATGTTGTCACTGAACCAGGGCCCATAAAAGGGGACCCCACAGTAAATGAAAAAAAATTAATATAATTATAGCATTGAAAGGGTTAATAATATATTTTAATCTTGGGAATACAACAAAATTAGAATCTGGCAACTGCCACATGGTCCACGGAGGCAGAGTGAACTCAGTTCAGTACGACAGTACTTGTTGTCAGTCTTCTGTTGCTTCTGAGACCACTGACTTTTTCCTTGTATCTTCACCAGGGAAGAAGCTAGAGACTTACTTAAAAAGTAAGGCCCTCTGCACAAACAAAATAATGCGTTTTCAAACCACTTTCACAACTGTTTGCAAGTGGATTTTGCTATTCCGCACAGCTTCAAAGAGCACTGAAAGCAGTTTGAAAGGTCATTATTCTGCATGTGCGGAATGAGCCTAAGTCTTTAAGAGACTTACTTAAAAAGTGACATCACTTGGGAGCGAAGTGGACAAGCAGCGCTTAGTAGCTCACCCAGAGTGCCACAACTCACATGCTAACATTGTAGGTAAAGGTGGGTTCACAATGGGCAACAGTAAACATCATTTTGCATATTTGATTCGTGTTAATTAAAATGCTATGTATCTTCAAAGGAAGAAAGCAATGGAATAATAGATGATATTTATTCATTAGAATATGTATATTTTACAGTTTATTATTGTTTTTATTTTGAATTACTTATGCAGAATATCAGGGTACCATAATCTTTACAGAGTTTAGGGCCTCTAAAGATCTTAATCTGGCCCTGGGTGTGGGGAGGAAAGAGCTGCCATAGGGACAGGGAAAATGGCTGCCATGTGAGTTGGAAAATCTTCATTTTTCCACACACTCAGCAGCCATCCCAACTTTACTGCAATCTTTCCCAAAACTTTAGAGCAAAGCAACATTGAGAAAGATAAAACCCGCTGTTCCCTTTGTAGGAATTTTAATAGCTGGATGCCATCTTTTTAACTTACATAGAATGAATGCTGCTTTTAAACTGTTTTAATGTTTAACATATTTATTGTCCCACTATTGTTGTGAACCGCCCTGAGCCCTCAGGGGGAGGGCGGTATAAAAGTAGAATTATAAATAAATAAATAATAAAAATAAGCAAAAAGCTGTGGAAATTCCAAGAGGTGCGCAAATGTACGTCAATGCTGAGGGGAAACGGGAACAAAAATGTGCTACCTGAAAGCACTGAACTCTGGGCAAATATGTTGTGTGGAAGATACCTGTATCCATTTTAAACCATGAGATTTACGACTGAGATTTGAGGGTGACGAAGTGACTTATCCAAAGCCACCCAATGAATGTATGGTTCACTTGGGCCTGTCAAGGGGAACAGCCAATACCTGGTCAACTTTTGCTGGCAGAGAGGTTGAAAATCATCTGGCAGCTGGAGGAGGCTACATCCTTCACCTCAACACCCCAAGAACTATCCAACAAGGAGAAGGGGGAAAAATCATAACATACTTTCTGAAATAATGAATAATTAATTGCATGGCATTAAATACCAAAAGAGCAAAGTCGCACTTAATCATCTGCTTTGGAAGCGTGTAAAACAACAGTACCAGGACACAGACAACTTGTGAATAATTTTTCATTGGAGGACAGCCACGTTGCTTGAAGTTTGGGTTGTGGAAAGGGCTGTCAAGTTGCAGCCAACTTATGGGGGCATGTGAGGTTTTCAAGGCAAGAACTGCTGGGAGGTGGTTTGCCATTGCCAGCCTCTGCTCGTTGACTGCGTGCTTCCTTGGTGTTCTCCCATCCAACTACCAAACAGGGCCAATCCTGCTTAGCTTCTGAGAAATGACCAGATCAGGCTAAACTGGAATATCCAAGTCAGGACCTAAAGTTTTGTTTTGCAGCTTTGGGAAGGAAGGAAGGAAGGAAGGAAGGAAGGAAGGAAGGAAGGAAGGAAGGAAGGAAGGAAGGAAGGAAGGAAGGAAGGAAGGAAGGAAGGAAGGAAGGAAGGAAGGAAGGAAGGAAGGAAGGAAGGAAGGAAGGAAGGAAGGAAGGAAGGAAGGAAGGAAGGAAGGAAGGAAGGAAGGAAGGAAGGAAGGAAGGAAGGAAGAAAGAAAGAAAGAAAGAAAGAAAGAAAGAAAGAAAGAAAGAAAGAAAGAAAGAAAGAAAGAAAGAAATCAGGACCCACGCTTAGCTTCCAAGGTCTGCTGTTTCTCCATCTCTCTTTAAAGACAGATAGATCCGAAGGAGGATGGCAAGTCAAGGAGACATGCTTTAGCAAAAAGGCCCCCCAGTCAGAGCTTAAGCAAGTAGAAGGCAAAGAATGATGAAAATCAAACATGGCTAGACCACGATGAGCTGATTTTAAAGCCCTTGCAAATGCTCTTTCAGTTGCTGCATTGCCTCCGCGATAAAGGGGTGCACATCGCCTTTTGGCATGGTAACTCACAGGATGAGTTGTGCAGAATTTTTCCACTCCCACAGGACAGACTGATTAGACAGAGAAATGCAGGCATGTTTGCATCTTATGTACTGCACATGGCCAAACAGCAGGTAGAGCAATGAGGGAGCCGCACTGTCAGGCTACAAATGTGTCTAATTTAGCATGCGAAAAAGCCTGCAGTTAAAATTGCTGGCTACTTCGTAATATATATTTAAAGCCATCCCTGACATAATAAATGAAATGGAATAAACGTATACAGCCAGCGAGATTTCCATGGGACACTGGGAGACTTGCGTGCTTTTGCTGACAGTGGATGTGCTGTCAACGGCCCATCTCTCTCGGAGGCAGCTGTCAATCACGGGCCATCTTTCTCTCCCACAGGAGTTCATTGTGCCCACAGTCAGTAGTGGGAGAAACGCTCCTAGGCATCAGAGCAGCAGATGGAGTGTATCTGTCAATCATTGTCACTAATTATTAACTTCTGTCACTCAGAGCAAGGCAACATCTCTCTGCCTGATCCTCTGTGATTTGATCTGCTCCACCGCCTTGGAGAGAGGCAGCTCAACCTTTTATTATGTGTCATACGCTCAGCGCTTGACAGGGCTGGCCCCTGTGACTCTCTGTTCAGCAGACTGAAGTTTTCCTTAGCCACGGGATGTTTCAGGGAAGAGGCTGGCCAGCTTGAACGACGGATCATCCCTCTGTGATCGAACGCAGTGGCCACTCGGCGCAGACTGCATTTGGCAAACCGGAGCCAAGCCAGGGAGAGGGCATTGGCAAGGGCTGGTGGCTTGAGGCACTGCCATCGTAAGCATCAGGCAATGTGAAGGAGATGTTCTGAAGCAAAAAACCAAAATATGGAAGTAATTATACCCTGTCTCAGATACAGATGTTAGTATGGTCAGTTGAGGTGCAACTGTCAAGAAAAGTGTATGCTTCCGCATTAGAATATAGTCCCAAACGAGCATGAGAATTATCATTCGTTTTTATGCGCCACCTTGGTCAAAACCATTATTTTGCACATTATGTTGAATAATTAAACTGAATGCCAAAATGTATTCTTACTTTCTAACTTTCAAACAGATGGGGGGAGCAGGGCTAGGTAGACACTAGGACCCAGGCAGAGCATTCTGCAACAAAGAAGGCCCGGCATGTTGAGTTCTGTGGCAGAGGAATATACAACCTGACTAACTTCTTTTTCCAAGACAGATGATAAAAGAGAAGACAAACAGTTCACGCAACCAGCAGTCACCCTGTAATTACTCCTGAGGACAGGAGGTCTTCAGATTGGTAGTGGAAAGTGCTGTCAAGTTGTAGCTGCCTTATGGTGACTGCATAGGGTTTTCAAGGAAGAGACAAGCAGGTGGTTTGCCATTGCTTCTGGATAGCAACCCTGCGCTCCCTTGTTGGTTTCCCATCCAAGTATTAAGCAAGGCCAACCCTTTTGAGATTTGATGAGACCAAGCTAGCCATTGCCTGAATCTGCATAGAAATCCCGGACATCCTTGGTGGTGTCCCATCCAAGTCCTAACTGGGGCCAATCCTTCTTAGCTTCCAAGATAGCCTGGGCCATCCAGGTAAGGGGGGAAGCCTTCACATTACCACATCCCAAAGAGGCACCACAACTATTTCAGAAAGGCACATGTTACATTTCATACCTAGAAAATGGGGAGCATTACATTGATACCCACAATATTAATTTAAATTTCCCTCATTGCTATGACGATAGTAATAATGAGAACAAAATTCAAGTTCAGCAGTACCTTAAAAATGCACAAAATTTTCCAAAGTATATGCTTTCATGAATCAAAGCTCTCTTTCAGAGGTCCATCAGCCCTTATATGCAGGTCAGAAAGTAGAAAGAGGGTCAGGCAGAGTCAGAAGGCAGTGGTACAATGAAAAATGTAATCAGCTTGATTAGCACTTGGAGATATGGACAGAGGTATGACGAATAGAAAATTAACATCTTTAACAAGATAACTATCCTATGTCCCTTTTGAGCCCTGGAGAGTTAATTGTCCTGGCCTTGTTAATGAGTTCTAGTTCGGCAATCTCACATTATAATCTCCCTTTGAAGCTTCTCTATAGCAGAACTGCCATTCTTAGGTCAACAATGGAATGTCCTTGGAGATTAAAATGTTCTCTCCGTGGTTTCTGAGTACAGTGATTTTTAATCTCAGATTCATGTCCACTCATTCTTTTGCATAGCCTGTCTGGCTAATGTAATAATTTTAAGGCGTTTGATTATTCTACATAATATGGATTATACCTGCTTAAACAGTTCGTTGAGTTAGGGCAGAGATATTCACTCAATGGCTCAAAAACCTAGTGGCAATTTGATGAGCTACCTGCAGTTCTTCTGGACACTATTCCTCAAATGTGGCACCCGGAGCAATTTCCAAGAAAGTAAGTCAGGCCATTGCCCAGTAGGACTTGAGGCTGGCAGGTAGTTCTCCAGTTGAAACAACTGTCCTCACAAGGACTGAAGGACAGGTCAGGGGCAAACCTCGAGCTAGATCTGGAAGTAAAGGGTCATATACTCTCCATCAACCCCCAACCTCTCCAATCTCATTGCAACATCTTATCAGCAGTTTGGAGGAGAACAAGCTGACCATAGTGGGGTGGTGCACCAATCACCACCCCACCCCCATACCCAACACCCAGGATCTGCCTCCAGTTGCCAGGAGGGACCTGGCAACCCTACTCCACCACCACTCCAAGGACTAGATTGGAGGCAACATCAGGAGAAGGCTTCTGTTTCTGTGCCATGTTGTTTGGTCATTGTCCACTGTGTGAAACCAGATGCTGGTCTAGATAAACCATCAGTCTAATCCAGCAGACAGATTAATGTGTAAAGAACATGAATTCCAAACCCCTAACCTACCTGTGCATTTCCACAGTGGGTAAATCATCTTATTTTTGCTATGAAAATCATGCTTATTTTGACATGCCACATGAAGTAGGCTGCATCTTTCCCCAGACACCCTTGGAACAGGTGACTTCCCTATGTCTGATGTAAGGGTTGTGTTTTATACAGCAGCTGCCCAGAAAAGTCCTGCTGCACGACTCCTGAGGTATACCCAGTAGCAGTGAGGTGTGGGAGTGCATGCCAGGGCAAACCAGCTCAGCCTCACCTCCTGTTGACAGCAAGCGGAGTCCTCTTTGCCCTGATGGTTGTCCTGGCACTTTGGCCTCCTTGCGTGAATCAATTGACACTGTAGTTCTGCTCCATGGAATTGCATCCTCCGGAAGAACGCCAGAAACACCTGGAGACTCTCATTCAGAAGAAGCAAAGCCTGAAGCAAAAGGAGCACTGCAAGTCTTTGGCGTCATCTCAAAAGCATTGCTGAGATCTAAGCTCAAAAAATGAAAACAAAGATCAGCTGCAAAAATGGAAGCTGGAAGCAAAATCTGAGGGGGAGAGGCTGTGCTGTCCAATGAAATCTGAGGGGGAAAGGCATCACCTCTGATATCGTCAGATGACAGAAGATGTCCTCAGCATGTCCTCAAATGTACATATCTTCAAAGCATCGAATCTATGCATGTGTGAGAAAAAAAATCAGACCATTGTGTCAACGTCATGACTGATGTTGCTAAACTGGAACTAGAAAATGTTTTCTGACCAGATGAATGTTTAATATTGATGAGATAAAACGTTTGTAGAACATTTTAAAAGACAGCATGCAGACAAAAATCCTAGAAAATGATAGGAGTGAAAAAGTTTTGCAAACATTTTAATTGCTTTGTGCAGAAAAGGTCAGAGTTAAGAACCACCCCTAATGGTCTGAGACTTCTAGAATGTATAAGATTTTAATTTCTAATCTTAGTGTTAGCTCAACTGTTTTTGTATAATCATGTGAGAAGGACTTTAACGTTCAAATTCCTAGAGGTTTTCAGAATTCTGATTGGAATGAACTATAATTTAAAGCAACAACTGTGAAAATTCCACCCAAACAATACATAGGTTGTATATGATACTAGGAAAGCTATATTACATCCCCCTTACTATTAAAACGCTGGCAGTTGTAGGGAACACATTATTATATTTGGTGATCATGTAATTATGCACAGCTTTTTTGGATTCAAATCTATGAGATCAGTAAGATAAGCAGGCAAAAGGTCATCCCCAGAGCCATGTCTATTGTTGTTAGGGATTACGACAAAATTAATACGTTGCATAATTTTTTTTTATACTTTCTCCTGTCTCTGCTGCAAGATTAAAAACAACAACAAGCTTTCGTGGTTAATCCTGATAAAAGACAGTGAGGGTGAGGCACTGATTTTTAAAAATTAACTTTTCACTGATGACACGTGAAATGTTACTCAGGGTCTTGATAACGTTGATTGAAAAATGGTGAAGGTTCTTGTTCAGTGTTAATAACAGTCCTGATGCTTTTAAAGCTGTTTCAAAGGTGAATTCCTTGGAGGCAAAGACCGCCACTAGTTAACGGGAAATGCCACGCAGGACTCTGGAATGGTAGCATAACAATTTCCCCGAATAAAAATGAATGCGGTTTCTTGTCCTTGTTTAGGTTATGGCTCAATATTTAGAGGGTTTGTGTCATGTTTTCTATGATCTATTAAGCAATGTCCAGGTTAGCCTGAACTCAGCAGATCTCAGGAGCTAAGCAACATCAGCCCTGGTTAGTACTTGGATGGCAGTCTACCACGGAAATCCACAGAGGCAGACAATGGCAAGCCACTCCTAAATATATTGTCGAAGGCTTTCACGGCTGGAATCACTGGGGTGCTGTGTGGTTTCCGGGCTGCATGGCCGTGTTCTAGCAGCAGATCCTCTGTAGATGCCAGCCACAGATGCAGGCAAAACGTCAGGAGAGAATGCTGCTAGAACACGGCCATACAGCCCAGAAACCACACAGCACCCCACTCCTAAACATCTCTTGCCATTAGCTATCTGTAACTTGATGGCAGAAAAAAAGAGCAATACTTAAATATTCTTGTTTATGTGCGTTGTTCTGTGAGAAACTCTAGCTTAATTATTGAACTGTTGGTTTATTTTTGTTGCTGCTTTACCTGGGGAACTCCTAATTTAAAAAATATTTTATAAAGAAAGACAAGCCAAAGAGATTCTCTACCTCATGTTGCCATTTTTGTTTCCAGACTGTGGATTACTCATCCCCATTGCTGGGTCACTAATGTGCCTTTCAGGGACTGTATGAGCAGGCATTATTTATTGTATCTTCCACTTCTGCAAGATTTCTGTTTCAGGAATATTTCCAGCTCCAATCTTAATAGCTCACCGGCCCAGCTCATTTATCCCATTGGGATGCTGCTGTAGAGTAAGGCAGCACTAGTCAGCATCCTATGAACATTGCACAGGGAGGAAACTAACAACCAATGCTTCCCCCCATACACACCCCGAGGTCTATGCTGCACAGCGAACATACCAGAGTCCATTGAATCTGTCGTAGCATCCACAAGTCAAAGAGTGGTAGGCTGTTGATGTCCCAACGCAATCACAACCCCCTGATGTCACATCGGCCACTTATGCACTTGTGGTCTCCTTCACATCGAGTGTTCATTCCCTTCAGGTTGGATTCTCAAATATGTTTCCCCCTCTCCTGGACTCACTGTGCCACAGATCAGAGAATCTCCACAGTGCCTGAAACCTCTTGAAAGCGTGACTTTTCATCTCCCTTCACAGGGAGAGAGGAGGGAATCAACATGTATTTCACTTTCTTTGAGTTTTCTCACTCCTCCCAGCTTTCCCCACCCACACAGCAGCAGTTCCCCCACCCCACCCCACCCACCCACCCACCCACCCCACACACACACTTCCGGGAACCACTTCAGAAGGATAGAAAGGACTGTGTGTTTTTTTAATTTTCCTGCTGAGGGTCCATCATTGAAGCCACAGACCCTTGAAATTGACCTAAAACTGACATGGTCTAGCAAATTAACACTGGACCAAAGATGGCACCCCGCACCCCCCCCCCCCAAAAAAGAACTGGAGATTGCATGGATAGAAGAAGGAAGGTGAGGGAGGCAAAATGGCGGATCAGCTTGACAAAGGACATTTGCAGCAGGAGGATCTCCTGTTTAAACCAAGAAAAACATTGGGGAAACCCACTGCAAAACAGACAGCTGCAAGGTAAGCACTGTGTGAATAAATGGCCATCACCTCCACCCACAGGTGCAGCAGAAGCAGCAAACAGAAAACAGCCACTGGCTCAGCAAATCCCACTGATGTGTATGGCAGGAGCCCCAAACTGGGTATAACCCAGAGAGATCTGGCAGATGTGAGTTTGAGCCTCACATGCAGATGAGTTCCCCTTTCAGGCTGGGGGTGCAGGCCCGGGGAGGGGGGCAACAAGAGGACAAACAACTGCACCCCCAACGAAGGACTTCCTTTCCCCTTGCTATCGCTCAGCAAGGAAGGACACCAAGGCTCACCTTGGTGTAGGAAGTGACACGAGCCTGGCAAGCACATTTACAAATAGGTTTGGAGCACAGCTAAGCCTAGGGTGGCTCACTTCAAGGTAGTGGCTGGGGATCTCTTGCTATTACAACCAACCTCCAGGCAGAGATCAGTTGTACCTGGAGAACATGGCTGCTTTGCAAGGTGGACTCTGTGATATTGTACTCCATTAAAATCTCTCTCCCCCCCCCCATCCCAATTCCCATCATCCTCAGGCTCCGCCCTCAGAATCTTCAGCTATTGCCAAACCTGGAGCTGGCAGTCCTACCTGGGCCTGTTTTCTCCACCTCATCTGCACTAAACAGCGCTCCTGCGAAGCAGGTTAAAGGTGTGTTTTAAATTCTGATCCTTTCTTGTTCATTAACTGTATTCTATAAGCATTAACTGTCTGGCCAATTTAGGTGCTGCTTTCTCCAAAGTTCTTGGACGTTGTTCCCCCTCCGTGAAATAAAGTCTGTGGGAAGGAAGCAACTTTTTGCAAAAAAAATATTTTGCACTGATGGAGCAGTGGAGCTGACTGGGGCATGTTATGGTAGGGTAGCCAATAGCAGGTTGAGAAATTCCCAGGGAACTGGGGGTGGATCCTGAGTTTGGTGAGGTTTGAGGAAGGGAAGAGCTTCCATGGGGTATTAGCATAGGCATTGTGAGGTGAAGCCGGGAGCAGGAGGGTGCCACTCCTGAGGGTCACGTGGGGGCACGCTCAGCCACTCCCCCTCCCCCTGAAATGTGAGGAGCTGGAGGAGCCTGACACCTCCTCCTGGCCCCCACCAGTCTTCCCCAAAGCATCCCCCCACCCTGACTCTGCCATTCCAGCACTACTGCCATAGCTTTGGAGACCCCGCTGGGGCACTGAATTCTTGCAGAGGAATCCTCAAACTCCTCAGGATTCTCCCACCCAAAATGCACTGTCCAGAATTGCCACCCCAGTAACCACACAGGCTTTTGCAGGGGCAGTAGGGGCAGAGGGAAATGTGGGCTATGTTCCCCCTGCCCCCCCCCACTGATGTCACCAAAACTTTCTCTTTCCCCTTTCTTTTCCTTTCCCCCTTTCTCTCTTTCCCTTTTCTCTCTTCCCCTCTTTCTCTCTCTCTATCTTCCTTCCTTCCTTCCATTCTTCCCACAATATGAATCTGTCTATCTTTTCCTCCCTCGCTTTTAGTTGACACAACTAGGGTTGCTCGATGCACCCCTCCCCCCCCCCCCGAATCTGCTGCCCAACCACAGCAAAGTTGGGCGGGAGGGGGCACAATTTCAATGCTTGCCCCCAGCCCCATCTTCTGTAAACTACACTGCTGGGCATAACGCCGTCGACCCCATCCTCCAAAGCAGCCCTTTTACCGAGGGGACTTGAACTCTACAGTATGGAGATCGGTTGTGATCGTGGGAGATCTCCAGGCCACTCCTGGAGGTTGGCAATGCTATATTGTGAGAAAACCGTTCTTTCTGGCCCAGTGCATTTGCCTGTCCAAAGGATGGGTGTTTGGATGCTGGAAATGATTGTGTTTCAAGTAAATTCAAACTCCTGTCAGCAGGGTGCCCTGGAGTGGTGATTTTTTGTGCCTCACTGAAATGCGCTGGGAGGGAGGGGCACTGGGGCAGCGTGATATGTCTATATCGGCAATGGTGCCTGTTAAGGTGTCGTCAGAGTTGAACAGGGATTGATTTCTTCAGTGCATGCCTGGCTTTGCACCGTGCTTCCTGATCTCAGCACTCGCCAATTCCTCTCATTCCAGCAAAGAAGGATGTTTGTTTGGTTTATATAGCCTTTGGTGACTAGGGATTTTTTTTGTATGTTTTTTTTGTCAAAGAAGCTTTTATAAGATATTACAATCAATTCAATTACATTAAGGCGCCTGAACCTCTGGGTTCAACACAGTGGAAAACACAATACTCCTTTCATTACATCAGCTGCCCGGATAAATCAACTTCATCTCTAGCAACTCCCCAAAAGAGTGCAAACCCATATGCCCGGCACTTGGAGCAAAAAGGAATTATCTGACAGTATGAAATAAAGCATTAGTGCTAAGCAGGATGGGGTATTCAGAAGACGGAACTGTAAGATTAAGAAAACTAGCTGATACGAAGGAATGAATTTTTTTATTCTATTACACCATTACTAATTTGACATTTTAACAAGTTAAAGAAATCTACTGTTTGTTCTTCTTTCTGGAGTTAGAGCTACCAGAAAAGACAACGTTCCTTCAGTACGCGTCGACGCAGTATTGCATTGCTGTGAATGTCTGTTTCAATCAATGTTAAGAGTGGATGATTCTCTCTGGATTCTTGGAAGGCAAGAATAACAGCATTCTAGGCTATATGACCACTAGAAAGACTCTGGCCAGAAAACGAATCTCAGGTCAGAAACACCTCTCATCCAAACAGCAGAGTCACCTGGCAAAGGGACAATGTACAATTATGATACAAGATAAATAAGTTATAGCCATGCAGAGAGAAAAAGGATTGCCAGTGAAGCAGAAAAGCTAGACGCGAGGTCAAATATACATGAACAGCTGGGTCAGACCAATGGTCCATCTAGTACAGAATCTGGTTTCATTTAGTGGCCAACCAGATATCTCACAAAAGTAGAGCACAAAATCTGATGTCGTTGCCCCAGTTTCAGGAATGAAATGCGGAGGGTCACTTGCCTCTGAGCATTGAGATTCTACTTGCTGGAAATAAAAGACTTGGCACTGTCTCTTAACCTTAGACTTCAAAGAGCAACTAGACAGTCAGAGAAATAAATGGGTCAAGACACTGGGCATCCTTTTCCTCGATTGCTCTGACACTACCCCTTTGATGTGTAGACCGATACTCTCAGGGAAACGTCCTTCCTTCCTGCTTTCACACCGTCTCTTCAAACACACTCTTTCTTCTCCATCTTGGTCCCATGAGGTGGACATCTCCATCTATCCTAGTAAGTTAGACTAGATTAGGAACCACATACCATTTAGACTGGAGTTCTTAACAATAGAGGAAGCCTATCCATTTGCAAAGAGGCTCCATGTGTGTTACACCACACAATCAGATGATTGCTTTTGCACAATGCAATTCTAAGGAGTAAAAATCCCAACATTACCCACCACAGTTAATAGCCATTGGTGGCTGTATGCATATATTTTCCAGGAAACTGTATTAAGCCCACTAAACCAGTAGGGTTGCCAACCTCCGGCTGGAGCCTGGAGATCTCCTAGAATTGCAACTGATCTCCAGACTACAGAGATCAACTCTCTGCTTCGGTAGGTGGACTCTACAGCTTTACACACTGCTGAGGTCCCTATTCTTCCCAAACCCTGCCCTCCCAAGGGTGCACCCTCAAATCTCCAGGTTTTTCTGAAGTGAGAGTTGGCAGCCCTATAAAACATCGAGGAGTGGGGAAAGTAAGAGGGAAATAGGGGAGGATCACCAGTGTGACATCACTTCTGGTCACAAAGCCCTTTCAGCAAGCAGGATGCCCACCAGTGAGTAACATGGCCAGACACAGCCTGATTACCAGTGGGATTATGTGGAGGGAAGACAGGAGGGGTCAGTGGCAGTCCAACAGTAATGTCTTAATCTCTCTAGGAATTGCTGAAAATCCCACAATAAAGCCATAGAGTTTCCACCGATTCCTAGAAAGGCATGATAGCATTTTTTGTTCTCCATTACGGGCTGCAAGATGTGGCCAATGACAGGTTAAGCAGTCACCAATTATACAATGGGCTCTTGTAGAGCTCAGAAATACTCAGAGTACCCAGAGGCGTAGCAAGGGGGAAAGCACCCAGTGCACTGGTACGTCCTCTGCCCCCGTGCCACCCCGGAATGCCCCCGGAACGCCCTCACCACACCCCCACAGGGGCGTGCACCCGGTGTGTCCCCCCCCCGTCCCCTTGTAGCTACGCCTCTGTCAGTACTTTAAACCTAGTTGTCTGTTTTGTATAAGATTTTTGATCCTCTCACAAATACTCATGGTGGGTTATGCACCAACCTTTCAGGGTTGCCAGCTCTGGGTTGGGATATTCCTGGAGATTTTAAGGGTGGAATCTAGGGAGGTAGGGGACTTCAGCAGGGTCTAATGCCATAAAGCCCACTTTCCAAAGTATCCATTTTCTCTGAGGGAACGTATTTATGTCACCTGAAGAAAATTTATAACCTCAGGAGTTATACATTTTACAAGATGCAAACAAATATAAAGAGTGCACTATAAGGTGCCATTTGCTATATCACTGGTTATGAAAGCTCATAAATCAGTAATTTACTTACAATGTAGGGTGATCACTTGATACAAAGCTTATTTATTATGATTTTACTTCAATGTGTTAAGTGAACATAACATTAATGTACAACCCAAAGCCAGAGAATTAAGTCAATAATTTCTTGCAATTCTTAATATACAGTAAAGTTGAGAAAATAGGATGTTTGAAAGTATTAATGTGTTTACAGTCATTGTATCTTCAGTGGATTAAGGCTAGTTGTTTCCTTTAAACTCATGTTCCTCTAAGTTTGAGAGCTAACAAGCTAAGTACGCTTATTTGTAATTTACTCTTTAAAATGTGGTGCAGTTCCTGTTGGGATTGAATATTGGGCCACTCCCCACTCACCATAAACCGCGGGGTCACCTCTTTAAAAGACACGAGGAGGATGGACGTTCCCCACGTCACCAGCGCCCACTGCGCAGCTGCCCTTAATTTGCCGCTCTCCCACCTCCTTGTCGCGCGGCAAATTAGGTCCTCTGAAAAGAGCAATATTTTCAAAAACCCCGCAGGTGCCACAGGGGGGGGTGAGGGAACATACCTCGGCTGCTTTACGAGCTGCTGATTCACTCCTGGATTCGCCAGCAGCGCTTCCTCGCCAAACAGGAACCATGTATTTGTTTTAGGGGAGGGTGTCCCCGTCAGAAAGTGCTCGGAAATTGAGACGAGGTGCACAACAAGACGTCGCCAACATTGCTCTTTTTTTTGCTCTTTTTGCTCGAGCTCCATTGTTTTGCAGCTTGACAAAGTGCCGCTGAGCACAGGGTTGTCGGGCGGTAAACCGAAACCGATTTTTACTTTCATTTTTCTGCCCAAGCAATTTGCAACAGGTAGTGACGTCATCATGTGCAGATGTCTCAAAACAATGCGTTCAGCTTATCCAAACGAACTTTTCGGGTCAGCCAATCAAAATGCCGAGCTCCCCGGCCTTCGGCTGGCTGCTGGTAACTCCCATCGTAAATGATGCACACGTGTGCCAGCCAATCAGAACACTCGATTGCCTCTTTGACTCTTGATGTGGAACCCCGCGCTATTTCCTGAATGGAAAATGAGTGGGGAACAAATGTCTCCATTGTCAAAAGCCATGGAGGCTTTTTTCTATGAAGAGGTCGCTCGCGTGGGTTGCACGCTCCAGATCAGGGAGGTAAGTGGGGAGTGGCCCACTGTTTCATAGATACCAGAAGCTCTTGCAACAGATCTTTAGGTTGCTGACAAGCTTATGTGATCTAATGTGGTGAGTGACTCCATGGTGGTAGCCTGGTATGTTCAAGTTGTTTTGTGTAATTATAAATATTGATGACCTTTGTAATGGCCTTATTTTGATGACCTTACCTGCCTTGTAAGAATACTGTACACTGATGAAGACTATCAAAACAGGATAGAACCGGCAGCCTGTCTGTGAACTGTTTCGAATTACTTTGGATAAAACTGCTGAACAGCATAAATAAAATAAAGAACTGTGTCTACACTGCAAGTGTTCTTTCAGGATCTTTATGATGGAAACTCAGTAAAGAAAGCCTCTTTAAGTCAGCTATCTGTTGCCTTTATGAGCTGGGACTCCTTGTTTCTTGTTTTGTTCATTACCTGGAAGCTAGATTTCCCCCTATGACTGTTTACGAAGACAGTTCAATACCAGCACATTCAGGCAGGGAAACTTAGCCCAAAGATGAGATATTCCTCAGATCTTTAGTTTTCGCTGCTAACCCTGAAAACCTGGCTCTCAGCCTTCAAAAATCAATGTATTCTGACTAATCACCTGTTACCTCCCCCTGTCAGATCTTAACAGCTCCCTCTGACTGATGGCTTAGAGCTCTTCTCTGAATGAGTCCTGTGTCTCTGGGATGCACTTCTGTGCTTTTCCCATATATCTGCGGTATTTATTCCATAACAAATTGAATTACTGTGGATTTAAATAATTTCCAAGCAACCTGAGGAGATAAAAATGGCTGAAAAAGGCCGATTTGTAAATTTGCTTTCAACCTTGCTTTTTAAACACTGTTAGACCATAGGTGTCAAACTCGCGGCCCTCCAGATGTTATGGACTACAGTTCCCATCACCCCCCTGCCTGCATCATGCTGGCAGGGAATGATGGGAACTGTAGTCCATAACGTCTGGAGGGCCGCGAGTTTGACACCTGTGGTTTAGACCATTAGCTAATATTTCTACCACCTGGTTTTTTTGGCCTCTTCCACCCAATTGCTTGTCATGTTTGGGACACTCTGGCATTTCCAAATGTATGTGGAGAGGCGTGCTGATCTGTTTGAATCAGTTCTAGCTGAAATCAGACTCTGGACTGTTTACTCTTTGGGCCAGTTCACTCAACACAATGTCCCCCTGGCTGCCACCAGGATCTTGTATCACACGCATGCTGGCAGTGCCAATGCTTCACTGTTTCTGAACAGGAACCACAGCACACATGGGAAAGTACCTTTCGCATTAGTCCTTCACCCCATGATGTTCTCCTGACCTGAGATCCCCCAGCTATTTGCTGAGCTGGAAAATGTGCACACAGTGATGGCCCCACACTAGTTTCCCAACAAAGGAAATAGCAGTTCCCATACAGTGTTCCAGGTAGAGAAAATGGCACCCAGGGAGGGCTGCAGAGATCAATTCCTCTGGTGAAAATGGCAGCTTTGAAGGGTGGACTCTATGGCAGTGATGGCGAACCTTTTCGAGACCGACTGCCCAAATTGCAACCCAAAACCCACTTATTTATCACAAAGTGCCAACATGGCAATTTAACCTGAATACTGAGGTTTTAGTTTAGAAAAAATGGTTGGCTCTGAGGCGTGGGTTACTCGGGAGTAAGCTTGGTGGTAGCCGGAGACTTTGCTTTGAAGCAACCGTGCAACTCTTCCAACAGGTGAATCATGACCCTAGGAGGGTTTACTCAGAAGCAAGCCCCATTGCCAGCAACCGAGCTTACTCTCAGGTAAAGGATCGCGCTTTTGTTCTTCGCATGAAAATCAGTGAGGTTTAACAGTGCTTAACAGGGTTACCTGCACTGTTTCCCCAAAACTAGGTCTTAGGTTTAATGCTAATAATCAAGACCAGTGGCCCAGGCCAGCCAAGATGGGGGGGGGGGGCGACTCTGTTTGTGCGTGCCCATAGAGAGGGCTCTGAGTGCCACCTCTGGCACCCGTGCCATAGGTTTGCCACCACTGCTCTATGGTATCACACCCAGTGGACTCTATGGTATTACACCCTTCCCCTCCCCAAACCCTTCCCTCCTCATGTTCCACCCCTGGATCTCCAGGACTTTCTCAACCCAGAGTTGGCACCCCTAGCTGCCAGCCATGGTTTCATTCAGAATCCAGCCCCAATGAGGAAAAAGATCTTCCGTCACACATGTGATCCTTGGCATGTCTTTTGTGGCAGCCATGAGGACTTCCTGTCATGCCACTCTGAGTTGACTAAGGCGTGCCTCTCCGTCTGTCATTGCCCCAGCTTTAAGATGTACTTTTTAACCATTCCGGTTTCACCATTTCACAGAAGAGGAGATCGATATTTCTCAAGTTAACAGTTTTGTTTAAAGCCTTGCAGTGAAATGAAATAATGCCTCTTCTGTTGGCTTGGGACAGCTGTGATGTTAATGCCTCCGTTGTGTGTCAGCTGAGGGCAAATTACCCTTCCAGTCCTAGTCATGAGTCATCCTGTCATTACGTGTTAGCCACTTACTGTACCTCCACTACAATGCAATTTAGATCCAATAAAAGTTGTGACAGTGTTTTTATCCACTTCATTAAGCTACTAATTTCTTGTTAAAAAATGTACATTAATCTTTTTACAGCTTAATGTAGAGTGACATATTTTGAGTCCATAACATTGATTAGGTTCTGCCTGAGAATAATTTTCACGGGACCTTTAAAATGTAAAGTTACTATAATTTAATTTTCCGATATAGTTATGGCAGTATTGATCTTGGAAAGAAAACAGTGGCTCTGTTTTAAACGCCAAAGTATTAATAATAATTGTAAGTGGTTAGGGACATAGTCTGTTGGAAATGGCTGTCTTAGAAGTTCGTTATGAATATATGAAGCTTCCTTATACTGTTATCAGGCTTTTGGGCCATCAAAGTCAGTCCTGTCTGATCTGACTGGCACTCGTACTCCAGTCTTGCATAGGCTCTCATACAGAGGTCTTTCCCATCACCTCCTACCTGCTCGTTTTAAATAGATATGCCAAGGATTGAACCTGGGACCTTTTCATACATCAAGCAGATACTCAACCACCGAACCTCTGCCCTTCTCCCAACCATAAAGCTGTCTGAAGCTTTCTGGGGCCATCAAGGTTTTATCCATCTTAGCTGGCCTTCCTTCCCAGTCTTCTTTTCCTCCAGTGTCATTATTTCTAGTATTATCTAATGTGAATGTATGAAGGGGTATTGAAAAGTTAATTGTTCCTCTTTCGTGGGTTAGTTTATTTTAAGGCACCGGATTTCATTGTTACGTCGTTGTTATGTTGATTTGATTTTAGTGAGACTGCTAATATTGCTGTTAGCTACAAGAAGAAGAAGAGGAGGAGGAGGAGGAGGAGGAGGAGGAGTTTGGATTTAAGGAGACTCTCCTGTAAGGAGACTCACGGTGGCTTACAAACTCCTTTCCCTTCCTCTCCCCTCAATAGACACCTTGTGAGGTAGATGGGGGTGAGAGAGTTCCAAAGAACTGTGACTAGCAAGAATCTAGGAGTGCGGAAACACATCTAGTTCACCAGATAAGCGGAGTGGGGAATCAAACCTGGTTCTCCAGATTAATGCTCTTAACCATTACACTACACTGGCTCTCATATTATGCTGGTCCTAAGCCTGCTGTGACAGGGGAGGTTGAGTCTAGAAGTCTAAACAATAAAGAAGAAGAAGAAGAAGAAGAAGAAGAAGAAGAAGAAGAAGAAGAAGAAGAAGAAGAAGAAGAAGAAGAAGAAGAAGAAGAAGAAGAAGAAGAAGAAGAAGAAGAAGAAGAAGAAGAAGAAGAAGAAGAGGAGGAGGAGGAGGAGGAGGAGGAGGAGGAGGAGGAGGAGTAGACTCAAAGGGGCTGTAGGAGACTCAAAGGGGCTTACAATCTCCTTGCCCTTCCCCCCTCAAAACAAACACCCTGTGAGGTGGGTGGGGCTGAGAGAGCTCCAAGAAGCTGTGACTAGCCCAAGGTCACCCAACTGGCATGTGTGGGAGTGTACAGGCCAATCTGAATTCCCCACAGCTCAGGCGGCAGAGCTGGGAATCAAACCTGGTTCCTCTAGATTAGATACACAAGCTCTTAACCTCCTACGCCACTGCTGCTCAGTATCTCCTGGACTGACTGGCAGCAGCTCTCCAAGGGTTTTATCTGAGGTCCGTCACATCACCTCACACCTGATCCTTTTAACTGGAAATTGAACCTGAGACCTGTTTCATGCCAAGCAGATGTTCTACTCATGAGCCACAGCTCCAGTATAATTATGGCTGAACATATCTAAAACAATTACAACTTCAGCTGGGTTTGTTTCTTTAAACTCCACTATTACTCTGCTCTGTAAATCACACCCAGAAAGAAAAAGTAGACCCACATTTCGCACTGCATCACACAAGTATTCCAGCTCTTCTTCCATCTACTTCCACATCGTTTAGTGATTTACACACACACACACACAAACACACACACACACACTTTCTTTCGGTTGGTGAAGAAGCTGTTGTGGTGAAGTAGTTTGAACAAACACCCTCCCTCTAATGAAAACAACTGAAATCCAAGCTGCAAGTTCAAGCACCGAATACCCCTTGTTGCTGCTGGGGGTGCCAAGGGCTGCTGTGAGCCTCTGGGCATAGATCCCCCACCCTGTACAATTCTGATTCAGATCGAGCATCATAAGTAAACAAGCTAAATGTACTGTCAGCACACTATATAGAAGCCTGATCTCAGAGGTGACGGTAAGCGAGACAGAAAGAAGCAAAGGCATATAATGTTGTGACATTTAACTTGCTTAAAATTCTATGATTGCTAACTAAAACAGCAAGTGGTAGACATGTAGCAATAATGCTGTGTGTTTGTTGTGAATTTTCATTAAGTAAAATTAGAGTTAGAACGATGCCAAAGAGATTTCAGGTGGCACTAGGGCAGTGTGACAGAGGACTGGCTAGGGCTTTGAACACAAGAGTCCCAGCAGCAACTTGCTTCTGCCTCTGCCTGATACCCTGTTTCCCTGAAAATAAGACATCCCCCCAAAATAAGACATAGTAGAGGTTTTGCTGAAGCGCTAAATATAAAGCATCCCCCGAAAGTAAGACGTACCAAAGTTTTTGTTTGGAAGCATGCCTGTTGAACAGAATACCAGAGCATGCAGCCATGGAGCAAAAAAATAAGACATCCCCTGAAAATAAGACATGGCGCATCTTTGGGAGCAAAAATTAATATAAGACACTGTCTTATTTTCAGGGAAACATGGTACCTTGTGATTGGAGGACATGCAATAAACAGGGTCCCGTCTGGAAATATAAGGAAAAGAGTAAATCTGTGCAAGGGAAGGGATTCATGAGTTACTTAAAAAAAAAATTGAAATTGGTAATTTAGAGAAACTCCTACACTTATTCAGTGGTGGGATTCTAATGATTTACCCACAGGTTCACCCCCCACCGCACCCCCTGCCATGTGCCTCCCCCGCTGCCCACTTACCAGGCTGCTGCACCCCCCCTTTTTGAAGTTGGACTGGGGGAGCGAGGGAAGGCGGTGGCTGTAGCTTGGCCAACGTGCCGCCAGGCCAGCCGCCTGGCCACCAAAAGGGCCAGGCATCTTTCACCGGCTGGCCACAGGAGGCCAGCTGCACAGCCCAGGGGGGCTTTCTCCAGCATTGGGTAGGAAGCCTGGGTGGGCGGCAGCCACTGGAGGCCCCCATGGGGGGCTGGCTGCCTCTGGGATGGTGTTGCAGCCTTCGGGGGAGGCCTGCTCGCTCTGAGCCAGCATCACAGCCTTTGGGGGAGGCCTGCTTGCACCCGGCTGCTCCGGGGCTCTAAAAGCCCCCTCTCTCCCCCTCCCCTGAGAGAGGGGATGACAGGGCTTTTAGTGCCTCGGAGCAGCCTAGTGGCAAGGCGCCCCCCTGCTCGGGGGCTCTGAAAGCCACCTCGCTTCCCCTCCCCTGGGGTGGTGGGATTCATTCAGCCAGTTCACCAAACTACATTAAAAAATTAGCTACTGGTTCTACCAAACTGGTGCAAACCAGCTGAATCCCACCACTGTCCTTAATGGACCAAGGTATCTACAGAACTGTCTTCTTCCAGACATTCCAGCTTGGGAAGTAAGATGGCCCTGACCTGAACAGTTCCAGGTTAGCCTGAGCTCATCAGATCTCGGAAGCTAAGCAAGGTCAGCCCTGGTTGGTATTAGTTGATAGTTCCATGGGAATGTCAACTCAATGCATGGCAGCTGTGAAAAAGGCAAACTCTATGCTGGGGATAATTAGGAAAGGAGTTGATAATAAAACTGCAAGGATTGTCTTGCCCTTATATAAAGCAGTGGTGCGACCGCACTTGGAGTACTGTGTTCAGTTCTGGTCGCCACATCTCAAAAAGGATATCGAAGAGATAGAAAAAGTGCAGAGAAGGGCAACGAGGATGATTGAAGGATTGGAGCACCTTCCTTATGAGGAGAGGCTGCAGCGTTTGGGACTCTTTAGTTTGGAGAGGAGACGGCTGAGGGGGGATATGATTGAAGTCTATAAAATTATGCATGGGGTAGAAAATGTTGACAGAGAGAAATTTTTCTCTCTTTCTCACAATACTAGAACCAGGGGGGCATTCATTGAAAATGCTGGGGGGAAGAATTAGGACTAATAAAAGGAAACACTTCTTCACGCAGCGTGTGATTGGTGTTTGGAATATGCTGCCACAGGAGGTGGTGATGGCCACTAACCTGGATAGCTTTAAAAGGGGCTTGGACAGATTTATGGAGGAGAAGTCAATCTATGGCTACCAATCTTGATCCTCCTTGATCTCAGATTGCAAATGCCTTAGCAGACCAGGTGCTCAGGAGCAGCAGCAGCAGCAGCAGGCCATTGCTTTCACCTCCTGCATGTGAGCTCCCAAAGGCACCTGGTGGGCCACTGCGAGTAGCAGAATGCTGGACTAGATGGACTCTGGTCTGATCCAGCAGGCTAGTTCTTATGTTCTTATGTTCTTATGAATGGGAGACCATCAAGGTATAGAATGGATGTGATGCAGAGACAGGCAATGGCAAACCACCTCTGAACTTCTCTTGCCTTGAAAAACCTATTTGCTATAAGTTAGTCAAGAGCCTCTTTGATCCTTCTTTCTTTTGCCATCAAGTCACATTTGCCATAAGTCAGATAATCCTCCACAGTTCAAGTGGCAGAGCGGGGAATCAAACTCAGTTCTCCAGATTAGAGTGCACCTGCTCTTAACCACTACACCACACTGGCTCTCAAGGAAGGTGAGCCTGGCCCCCTCGTTCTGTACTTTTAGGAGGCAGCTGAAGAAGACTGCTCAGAACAACATTTAATTAGTTTAGTTTTTCTGCCTATTGGCTGTTTTAAATTGTGATTTTTAATTCATGGCCTTATATGTGCTTTATGCATTTTAATGTTTCATATTGTTATTACATTGTAAGCCACCTCAAGTTCCATAGAAGGTGAGCTAATAAAGGTTTTAAATGAGCAAAAAGGAACATAATAACATAAGAAAGAGCCTGCTGGATCAGACCAGAGTCCATCTAGTCCAGCACTCTGCTACTCGCAGTGGCCCACCAGGTGCCTTTGGGAGTTCACATGCAGGAGGTGAAAGCAATGGATATACCTGTGCCTATTTTAAAAAAAATTACTGAAGCCCTGGCAGCCCAGAGGTGGGCAGTGGAAACTTCTGGGGGATTGGGTCAGCGGACTTGTGGGAAAACCAGTTGTGTGGAAGCCTCATTGCTGCTGTGATTTATCTGCAGCTATACCAGCAATGAGAAAACCAGAAAGGCCCATCCTTGTGTGGAAGTCACTTTTTTCTCTTCACCTGTAAAACTTACATAGTAGAATTTGTGCAGCAAAGAGTGAAAAGGAAGGATACATGCATTGGTTACATGCATTCAGTTTTTCTATTGGGGGGGGGAACCAAAGTTGGTTTCAACCGTGGGCTTGTGGCAGCATCCTGTACATTTTGGAAAAAGCTATTATGTCATTTGGACCATCAGACTAGAGAACCCAAAACACAGGATCCAAAGCTTAGGGTCTGCTAGGTGAAATCAGAGACAAGCCACCTAGATTTATAAGCTGATTGTTCAAAAAGGATGTCCAATTCAGAATCCATATATGTGAGATGCTTACTTTCTTTCTCAGAGCTGACGTCTGCAAAGAATCACCATCATTTCAGTCTATTTCGGTTGTTTCAGTTCCTTTAATGTTTCAAGAAGAAAAACTGCCCCATAGGTTCCATAACTTCAACAACACTGAGGAATGGGACGTGGACACATGCAACAAGATGTATCTATGTAACAGACAACAGATTGACAGCCCCAATCTTCCCTGCAGACAGAAGGACAAGAATAGCATGGAGAAGGCAGTTCCTTTTTCCCAAGGTGATGTCTGTGCTTATCATGACAACATTCTGAATAAAATCTGCTATCCAAGGAGGGGTGGTGCTCTTCTGTTCATTGCTACATCGGATTGGAAGTAAAGTGTGATGCTATATTTATCTAAAGATGTCCCCTGGTTCAGTCCTTTCCTATGAAATAGAGAAGGTAGCTACGTGACTGATGAAAAGAACATCTTCAGAACACGAAGCAAGTCTCTGTTTTGTATCAGAAATGAAGGTTTTTCATGAAGTTCAGAGAAGTAGGATAGTGATTTTCTTTTAGATTTGTCATGGATAAGACTTATCTATTAAGACTTAAGATGCCAGCGTGCATTTTCTGTTTCTCAGCTGCAGGTTCAGATAGGCTCCATTAGGTCTCTTTGCGACTGCGAACCTGATCTGAGGAACCAGCCATTGGAGAGTTCAGATTCATCTATTTAGCTTCTCCACTCGGAACCAACAGGACTAAAGCAGAAGAGAAGGACCTCTTGGAGTTCAGCACTCCACAAGACTCGTCAAGAGCAGGATAGGTCTCGTTTTGGCCACAAGGAGGTATTCCTCAGTGGTGCTGTGGCTCAAAAACAAAACCAAACACAATCATGTCTTTCTTGGAAGATAAAGTGGTAGAGGGTGTCCCAATTTGCACTCTGGTCAGAGCCCTAGCAACTGAGATAAGAATGCAAACTCCATTAAACCCGGTCACTGCAATTTCCTCTGAATATTACAGGGAACATGTTGGTGAAAGGCTTTCAAAATTGATACATCCTTGGAACTGCACTGCCATCTTGTGGAATGAGCAAGCAACTGCAGTAATTAGACTGGGAAACATCAACTGGGAGTGAAATATAAATATGGGGGTCTCAGAAAGTGAAGGGGGGCTATTTCAGACATGGTTGAGTCCAGCAATGCTGGAAAGACTCCTGCAACCTGACAGGCAGGCTCCCCATGTCTGGTAGAATTGGAATTCACAGGGAAAGCAAGAATGCAACCATGCTGCCTAAAGGGTTAGCAGTTAAGAGCGGTGGACTGTAATTTGGAGATCAGGCTTTGATTCCCCGCTTCCCCATGAGTGGTGGACTCTAGAGAACTGAGTTTGATTCCCCGCTCCTCCACGTGAAGCCTGCTGTGTGACCGTGGACCAGTTCACAGCTTTCTCAGAACTCTCTCAGTCCGCACAAGAGGCAGGCAATGGACACATTGAACATATGGCCATCTGTCAGGAGTGCTTTGATTGTGTGTTCCTGCATTGCAGGGGGTTGGACTTAGCAGACCAGGTGTTCAGGAGCAGCAGCTGCAGAAGGCCGTTGCTTTCACATCCTGCATGTGAGCTCCCAAAGGCACCTGGTGGGCCACTGCGAGTAGCAGAGTGCTGGACTAGATGGACTCTGGTCTGATCCAGCAGGCTAGTTCTTATGTACTTGATGGCCCTTGGGATCTCTTCCAGCTCTATGATTCTATACCCAAATGGGACTTCCAGATGATGGCCTTTCTTATAGGCTTCCCTGTATCACAACAGATGTCCCGTTTGAGGTAATGCAAACTAGCGGAAACGAGGACCCTGTGCCAAATGTCTTAGTTGCATCCGCTTAAGCATCCTAAGTAGGAGATTAATTGAATGTGGAATATTTTTCCCAACATTATAAAGTTTGAGGCCCAGACACGCGTGTTTAACTTATTTATTTACAAAAATGTGAGCACTTGCATACGGACTTTTGAGTGTTAGCATCTCCTTGCCCCCAACTCTCTTCAGGTTTCTCTGTTCGTATCTTTGCTCTGTGTACAACGTTCACGCCAGCATTTTCTCTCAGATTCCATTGGTAGCTTGCTCTTCTCAGCTGTGAGCTTGCCTGAGATATAACAGAAAACTAGTACTTTAAACAATCAGCAAAGAATGAAAGCAACCTAGACGCTGATGTTCCTCACCTAACTTACTGTCTATCGAAGACCACTGATTCAGCATTCATCCCATGGCAATCTGATGAAGTGCTGGTCGAAACAGGGTGCTGAGCTAGAGGCAAAATTGGTCTGATGAAGCATCATTAACATTTATGTTCTTATGTCACATGAAAGAGGAAAAAAAATGTATAGGTGTCTTGTGGTACCTTAATGGGTATATTCTGTCTCACCAAAAGAAAAAAAAGTAGAATTGTGAATGCATCCGCTGCCACTTCCGCCCACTGCCCCAAAAACCAAGCGGTGGCTACCTTACTGGGCCCAGCACCAGCCCTCCCAAGCCCTCTCCCCCCCTCCCAAACATCAAGCCTCCCCCCCCCCCACATCAAGCTCACCCAGTGAGGAAGTGGCAACTGCCTTGCCAGACCCAGAAGTAAGCCCCCTCCCCCTGGCCCAAACACCAAGCCAGGCCTGTCAGCAACAACCCACCCACCCCCAACTCATCACTCTCCTGCTCACAGTCCTTTGGGACTATTTTCTACTGAAGAAGCATGCACTTCCACCTCACCACTACTGACTACACTTGGTTCTTTTTGTGAGACAGAGTACAACAAGCTTTTATTCCTACATAAGCTTTTACAAGTATGAAGCTTATGGAGAGAAAAAATCCCCGCATTAGTCTATAAGGTGCCATAAGATGCACCTTATATTAGTCTATAAGGTGCCATAAGATGCACCTTACATTAGTCTATAAGGTGCCATAAGATGCACTACTGCAACAGCCTGACTTGGAAACCCCCAAAAACTGTAACCAGAGAGGAAAGTAGTCAAGGCGAGAGAAGATCAAAGCATGAATCAGAGTTTGCTAGTGGGGTGAAAAGAACTGAATTGCTGCAGTGTTATAAAGGGAAAAGGTAACACTACCCACCTCAGAATAAACACAGTCTGCTCCAAAGAGTGGACGGCAACAGTGTCAGTGACAACAGGAAGAATAAAAGGAGGGGAGTCCTGGATATACTGAGATGAGACACCTAATAACAAACAGGCAACTGGAGAAGCAGACTGGATTGGAGAGAACTTGGGAGATGGTTTCATCAGATTTTAGGTGGTGCTGGGAGCCATGGGCTTTCTTAGGACAGCCAAGGGTAGTATATAGAGTCAGAAAGGCAGAAGGTCAAGGACTGGCCATTTACAAGGTAGAAAAAGAGGGCTGCCATCTGGTGGAACACTGAATGAGTGATTTACACACAGGTAGAAGAGAATCTGCCAAGGTCAGGGAGAAACAGCAAGATTGGTGTTAAATGGCAGGCAGTGGTCAACTATGGCAAAGCTGGCTGTGTCAGGTGAGGATGGTGTACAGATATAGCCATCAGGAGCTAAACAAAGTATACAACTCTGCAGTCACGTTGACTGCCCATCAGTTACCAGGTTAAATTCAGGTAAAGGTAGGTAGAGTTAACCTTGAGTCAACAACCTGAGCCCGACTTCCATCTGGATTAGAACTAAGGTCGTGAGCAGAGCTTTTGACTGCAGTACTGAAGCTTACCACTCTGTCCTACGGGGTTCCTGGTTAAATTTGAGTTACTGTTTATTACTCACACAGCCCTTCGTTGCCTTGGGACCCTCGTATCTACAGGACAGCACCTCCCATTATGCTCCATCATGACAGGCTAGTCACAGTTCTCCCGGGATTTTCTCAGCCTCGCCTACCTCACCAGGTGTCTCTTGTGGGGAAGGTGACTGTAAGCTGCTGTGAGATTCTTTAAAGAAAAGTGAGGTATAAAAACCAACTCTTCTTCGTCAGCTATTCAGACACATCCTTTCTCTGTTAGTTGGCCCCACTTTGTGGAACAGCCTGCATGAAGAAGCCAAAAAGACCACCTGTCTGTTATTCTAAACTGTGCAAAACAGCATTCTTTCACAGGGCATTTTATGAAAGGAATAAGGCTGAGATATAATGGCATTTCTACAAAGGAAATAAAGCGCTATAATGCAGTGAAGGGCACTTCTATAAGGGAACAGTCCATCCCACATTGTTTTCTACTTGTACTGCTTCTAATTTTTTTATAAAGCGGAGTCCTACAGCATTGGATGTTGGATGTCTTTGGATGTTGGATGTCTCACACCAATTAACTGCATTGTTTTAATTTGTCCAATCCCACTTGGATGTCTCATACCATTTCATCGCATTATCTTAAACTGTCCAGTCCCACTTTGAATGTGAGCGAGAAAGGAGGGCTATAAAGTAAATATATGTGGATAAGGACGGTTTATAAGGAGTGAAAGGGCAGAAGCCAGATTACATAGGTTCATGAAGAAACAAAGAGAGGGAGCTCAGACACTAAACAGCATGTTCTGGGAATCTAGAGAGAATCTGATCTGTATTCGGGCAAGCAGGATGTATTGAGAGATGGCTTTGGGGAAAGGGGAAGAGGGGACAGTGGTATGACTGAATGCTTTAGGAAGAAGAAGAGGAGTTGGATTTATATCCCCCTTTTCTCTCCTGCAAGGAGACTCAAAGGGGCTAACAAACTCCTTTCCCTTCCCCCCCCCTCACAATAAACACCCTGTGAGGTAGGTGGGGCTGAGAGAGCTCAGAAGAACTGTGACTGGCCCAAGGTCACCCAGCTGGCATGTGTTGAAGTGCACAGGCTAATCTGAATTCCCCAGATATGTTTCCACAGCTCAAGCGGCAGAGCGGGGAATCAAACCCGGTTCCTCCAGATTAGAGGACACCTGCTCTTAACCACTATGCTACTGCTGCTCTCTAGGGAAGAATCAGGCAAAGCAGCTGGGGAATGACAGGGGAAATGGCAATCAGGAGGACATAAGATCACAAGGGCATATGGAGGGTCAATATTATGACTGACTGTGTGAGTTGGGAAAAGCAATTAGGAAGTATAAGGCATGCCAAGGGAGGAACAGGATGAGAGCATTCATTTTATCTCTCAAGGAGGCAAACCTTTTGGCTGAGAGTGAAAAGGCAGGAAGTGGTAGGGTAGGCCACAATAAGACTTTGAAGATGAGAAAGAGGCTCTGTGGATTCCTATATAGACTTGGAAGGGATCAAGAATCTGTAGTTCTGTTAGCTAGCGAAATAAAGGCAAAGAGAGGATGGATTTATAGTGGACGAAACCAGTTTTAAACTGATTGAGGTCAGGTCATGAACCAAATGAGCCAGGTGGGGAAATGGTTCATTGGAGAACTGAGTCTAGACCAGGGGTCTGCAACCTGCAGCTCTCCAGATGTTCATGAACTACAATTCCCATCAGCCCCTGTCAGCATGGCCAGTTGGTCTAGAAGGGGAAGGAGGAGTTGCAGGTGACCGGGCTTCCAAGACCACTGACGCAATGAGGCACTGCAGGCCACGGAATGAGTGGGACGACTGGGTAGGGATAGGCTGAGCCATGCTGAAGCAGAGAGAGTGATAAGCCAGAAGGCATCCCATAGCAGAGGAGTCAGAAAGAAAACATAAAGCAAGCTGCTCTTAGTGAATATGATATCTAGGAGGTACAGATTGATGAAGGAGGAAAACAGCTGGGATGGAGGAATTATCATTCTCAGGTGGGAATGTGAACCAACCATCAAGGTCTGATACGAAGACAAAGTGGGGTGGGGAGAAGAGAGGACATAAAGAGAGTTGCAGAGAGCTGCACACAAAGAAATGAACTTGAAAGGAACAGGGTGGGGGAATAGGCAAAAGGCAACCAACAGCACCTCTTGCAGCCTTCAGGGCCAGGGTGGTGGATCCATGAAGACAAGGAAGCCGAGAGAAAGGGCAGAAACAATGTCAGTGACAGAGGGGAAGAGCAAGGTTTGAAGTAGTGGTGGCTAGCAGGAGGCTCTGTGGCAGGAAAAGGAAATAGAGAGTGATAGAGAAACAACGGCACAATAAGAAGTGAACAGGGGAGCGACAACTGGAGGTGCTATTCTGGAGACACAGTCTGTGTGCTAGAAACAAGGCCGAGATAAAGGAAAGAGAAAGGTGGGAAAGGTGACTTGTTGACTAAATGGAGCTTCCACAGATACCTTCAAGTACAAATGCTGTGAACGGATGCCAGGGTATACTTCCCACCTTCCGTGCTTTCCAGACTGGTGGACTAAAGCAACGATCTCCAATTTTCCCAGAAATTTCATCCACAGGCATTTGTGTGCTATCCACTGAACAGGCAGCAGCTAGTCAGAATGAGGAAACAGAATGAGGAACCAAAATGCCTGCCCATGCTGAAAAGCAGTTTCTTCCATCGTTGACTGACTTCACGCACTACATATGAGTATAGAAGTAAGCCTCCCAAAAATGTCAAAAAAGGGCAGCTGTATATAGGCTCATGACCCAGCAGACTCCTGGGTTGAATACCACTGGACTAGATGAATGAGGGTCTAACACAGCAAGGCAATTCTAAAGGGGGGTTCGGTGCTCAGGGTGCCAAATACATCCCACCCCCACTTCCTCTTGATCATACATTGCCCTGTTCCTGCAGTTGCTTGAATAAAGACTCCACGTTACATCCCGTGCTACAGACCTGAGGATCAGAACAATCAAAAGAAAGCCACACATTGTACTTCCAACAAAAAGCTCATTCATTAAAATGTGCAGTTGGGCCAAAGATGAGCCTGGTTTTAGAAGAAGGCAGGCTCAAAATTCTTTAAAAATAAATAAAAATGGCACACACAATACTGTTAAATTGCACATGACCAACTATCATAAGGTTTGAATGCCAGGAACAGCTGGAAGTTAGAAAGAGCACCTGTTACAATTAGCAGCCTCTGCAACTAAAACCTTTCCCAGGAATAATGAATCTTGAAACTCTCTGCCCCTAGTCGGAAACAGAAACTGGTGAACATTCAGAAAAGACCAACTGGAAGGAAATGCACTCTGTTGATGCACCCCAAAGGGAGCATGAATCACATGAAAGTGCCTTCCCTTCCAAATTAGGTTTCTCAAACCCCAGACTGCACCATCTTCACACAGACATCTGTCCTGAGACCTTGGAACAGAGAAACATTATGAACCACAGGAAAAAGGACCAACAACCTCTTTACAAATCAAGGTCACAGAGATAGTTCATGTACTCAGATGCAAGTTGTCATTCTAGGAAAGCTGGCATCAAGGAATTAAGGGAAAGTTTTTGGAACTTGCCAACCATTGGGTGGGGGAAGAGGGGGGAGTATTTTTTCTTGTCTGGTGACCAACTGATGTTGGTCTGGTGACCAACTGGTGACCAACTGGTGACCAGCCAGGCTGGTCTATGCTTGGTGGAAGCTGCCTAGCAGAACTTCACCCTTAAATTTGTACGACGTGTGCCTTCAAAACCAAAAATACAACAAGTACCGAAAGTCCAGAGAAGTCAATCATGACTGAGGAAAGTCCAGAGAAGTCAATCAGGACTGAGGAAAATGCAAGTTGTTTTAGTAAAGAAGCAGCTTCAGGAACAGGAAGAGGAATTGTTGCCAGCTACATTCACCAGCTCATCACCAACCTTTAGAATCCAAGACAAACATTCTAACCCCATTCTAAGCAACAGAACTAAGATGACTGATTCTTGTCTTTATCATAATCTCAAACAAAGAGCAAATTATAAAAGATGTGCAGGCTTCTCAGCCCTGTTGCTCTATGGGTTCTGTTGGACTTAAACCGAGGAGGGCTGGCACAACTTGGCATGGCATGGCATGGCAATTTCAAGTTCACGGAACAAGGAATTATTATTTTTTAAGATGTTACAGCAAAATATTATTATTTTTTAAGATGTTACAGCAAAATATGATTAAACAAAAAGAACCAGGTGGAATGTTTCAAACTGTGCTAAACTAAGCCATGAGGTGTAATGTTTCAGCTTCTGAACTTTATGAAGTCCCAAACTTTTTTTTCTTTTTCTTTTCTTTTTCTTTTTGGAAAGGCAAATGGTCTAACACTACTTAGGTTTAAACATACAAGGATCCTGAGCATGTGTCAGTTCAGCTCAGCTCTGGAATATTCCATGCTCTATCAAGGGAGATGGTTCAGGTGAAGGAGACTTTTTACTCCCAAGAGCCACCACATGGAAGACAGAAGCTGCCGCTCCCAGTCCTGAGGGCTTAGCAGCCTTCTGCTTGTACCACACCCAGCTCCAAAAGGCAAGGGTTTCTCTTCTCGTTCAGAATGCACACAGAAACGTATGCAGCCAGTCCCTCTTGGCCACTCACCCCCTATACAAACACACCAGGGGCGGGCGAGCACTTGGCCGTCCAAGGTTTGGTCTCCCCTAGACTGCGTTTCTAGGGGTGCCGTTATGAGTCACTGCTTTTAGACTGGACATATTTGCTTGATGGTTGCAGAAGCGATGGGAGGAAACACCCACTTCAAAGACCTCATGGATGGCCTTGCGGAAGCAGTGGAAATTGTAGTCTATTAAACCTGCGGGAAGAAAAGGAACAACCACAGATTTCAGTGCAGAGAAGCAGAGCATGATTTCTCGCATTCTGACTCAGCTCATGATTTACTAGGCAATTTCCCATAATTATATCTATGTGGTAAAAAGGGACAGAAAGGTATTTTGTACAGCAGTAGTTACAAGACCCAGAACTGAATACTGGTCAGAGATTCCACAGATTGCTAAGCTCCTTGTAACGTGTACAGCTAACCTCATCAGGCTCAGAGATGCCTTGGAAATACCAAACAGTCACAAAGCGCCCATACTTTCCCCGAAACTCAGGCTGACAATCTAAGTCAGCCATGAACAGTTTACAGCAACAAATGTCAAACCTTAACAGGACGAAAAGGAACACCATGTTAAATGCTGCCACATGCTGCAATCCAACATTCCCGCAAAATTCTCAAGATCCAACTTGGTTTACGTCTGAAATGGAACTGCTTTAATAAAGACAGCTCAGACAGATTCAGTAGAGTTGCAAGTGCCTGTTTTATACGCCGGCAAATCAACCAGAATGCTTTTGGAGTGCTGAAAAAGGACTGTGAATTTGCTGCCGCATATTTAGAGCATGAAAGTCCCCAAAGCTTCCAAAACACATCGAGTCAAGTCAAGGGTGAATCAGAAGGCATTCTGAAGTATTCACGTGAGCAGAACACCACCCCTCATCATCACCTTTCTCGAGGAGAAATCATGTTTCCACCTCTGATGAAGAATTAAAAGGTACCTAAATATGCCGGGTATAATATTCTGGAGCACCTAGGTGAATCACTTCTTTTTAAGAAATGCCTTGCTCTGACTTGTTGCCACTGGTTCATCTGTCCAGTTTTTTCTTCTTCTCACAACTCTGTTGTAACAATATGAGCCTGCCCAGGTTTATACTGTGACTCAGAAACACTGGCTTTCACTACAGCTACACAGACATTGGTTAGAAGGCGAAGAGTACAGCATGAGTTATTCTTTTTTGGCGCTAGCCCGACCTGGTGGAAAGCTCAGTCAAATGAGACCCAGGCCCTAAAAGGCCGGTAAGGTGAAACTATTTCGCCAGACCTATGGTTAGGGACAGCACCAGCATGTTCCATTGCGTCTGGCCTCCCTGTCCCCGCCCATTTGATTTTTCTAGCCCTGGGGTCTGCAACCTGCGGCTCTGGAGCCGCATGCGGTTCTTTCAGCCTTATACTGCAGCTCCACGTGGCCTGCAGGTCAGAGGGTAGCATGGGCATGTCCCTCCAGCCCTCCAGAGCAGCGCTGGAAGGAAAGGTGAGTGGAGGGGCCGAACCGGAGGAGGCTCCTTGCAGAGCCGCCTCTGTGGCTCGGTAGATCTTTGGGGCCATGGAAAACGGGTCCAAACGGCTCTTTGGGTGGTGAAGGTTGCCGACCCCTGTTCTAGCCTTTCCTTTTTCCCTCTTCCTTTCTCATACCCCACCCTGCTTAGGTAGATTTACCTTATAGCGCCATTGAAGTTTTAATAGTACAGGATTTTAAATTGTTTTTTGTAAGCCACCCTGAGCCCACTGTTGGGGAAGGGCAGCATATAAACCAAATAATAAATAACTAAATAAAAAAATAAAGAGTTGGAAGAAGCTGTGACCTGAGGGGGAACCCCCCCCCCCCCCAGCAACCTGCAAATGCCATTTAGCCAATTAACAAAAAGATCTTTTTCCTCACCTTTACGTTCAAAGCTTTCCTCTCGGAGGATGCACACCAAGGCCAGAAACTTGGTCACTTCTTTCAAATACAGAACAGTCGTGTTATTTAGTTTGATAATTGCCATGGACTCCTTGTCGTAAGCGCTTCCGCTGCCGTCCTCTTTTAGCCTACAGCAGTTTGGGGGGGGAGGAGCTGTTCACCACGCATTTCAACTCTGGGATTTCAACGCAGCATTTTTTGTAGTTTGAGTGGTTTGACCACATTAAAGAGTGAAAGTCACTAGATGGGTCAAGGGATTGCCAGTTCACTGAGCAAACTCTGAAGAAGCCACTCAATTACTACAGAGGCACCTTATGAGTAACATTTGGGTAGAAAAGACAATGTTATGACTATGAACTCTAATGAAGACCTCTGGGGAATGCAAAAGCTACACACTGTTATGTGTCACTGGGTTGATCCTAATAAAGGTATTGCATGGATGGTGTTTTGGGCTTCCACTTTTAGATAAACATGGCTGTGAACAAAAGTCTATAAGGCCAGCCTTATAAACTATAAACTATAAGACTATAAACAAAAGACTAAGGCCAGCCAAGCTATGCTATCCAAGGTACCACACAGAACCCCATCACCACCATCCCAAATCATAACATATTTTCAACATAAAAACTTCTGTTCATTGCAAATTGTTATAACACACACACACAATGACATGAAATTGTCATCATCCTTAAGGTGAGCCTATTTTTCATCCAATTGCAGTACAACATCCAGAAGATGGTTTCAGGTGAGCAGCCGTGTTGGTCAGCAGCAGAAGAGAGAATCTGAATCCAGAAGCACCTTAAAGGCCAACAAGATTTCTAGGATATACATTTTTGAGCGTCAAAGTTCCTGACAGGTATCTGATGAAGGGAATTCTGACTCTGGAAATCTCGTTGGTCTTTAAGGTGCTCCTATAATCTAGGTCTTCCAGCACCCAAAAGAGGATCAATTCCTGACAGATGCAGAACACTGACTAAAACTTTTGAATAGCACCAGTCAAATTCTGGCTGATGCAGCTGAAACTGAAGGAACGCAACTTTAATTCTCCAAGTCCCACTGCTCAACCTCATCAGCATTCCATGATTGAAATTTGTATTGCCCACCTTGAGGGTGCTCTGAAAAAGATAGCAGTTTGCATTATGATCTTCTCCTGCATCAAGACTGGTCAGTCACTTCTCCATAGGTGAAGCCCGGGGGGGTTCTGCTATAGCCAACCTTTCTGTGGGTCTCACTCATTCCTGTGAGATCTGAATCCAGCTCCTCATGCTACAGTAGAAGTTGAGTTTGCAATAAAACAGCTCACCTATGAAATACAACTTGACACCATCTGGCCCAGGATTCATTACAACCAAGCCAATAAGTTCACATCACTGTCCCAACCTCTGAAGTGATGAAGGAGCTACAATCTCTGACAGTGCAGGAAACCACAGACTCGTCTTCAAGTGTTTCTGAACCATTCTTAAGTGGTTTTGGAAATATGGTGTTGTCACTCACCCATATATACAAGAAACATCAATGACGACATCAATCATGTCGCAGCAGAGTTCATACGACTGCATGTCCACGGGGGAGCTGTCAGTGGCTATATAAATCTTGCTGACGACATCAAAGAGGAAAGCTTTCTCGATCCCTGAATTCTTTAAAGAAAGGACACCCAGATTCAGTTCTGTGAACATTCAGATCTTACACGTGCAACAGCTCGACAGTAACAACATTCAGAGTAGCCAACAAGATAGAAATGGGGTAATTGTTTCACTCACTGAAAAGAACCAGGTGGGTGCAGAGATTGTCCTTCCATCACTGCCCTGAAGAGGGCAGATTCACATCCTCCTTGCACTGGGCATGTAAAGGTGATGGCATGGTAAAAAAAAACATGAATTTGGGGGGTGGGGGGTTTCCTACAATGTTTTCCAATTTTTTAAATGGAAAAATTAGACATTTTGAACCATATACAGAAGAATCTTATTTTCATTTATTTTAACCTTTAATGGCATATACAGAAGAATCTTATTAAATTTTTTGTAGTTAGATTTTTAATAGACTGGAACATATACTTAAAGACTTGGATCCCCAGGAGTATTTCCATGGGGGAGGGGAGGGAATTCTGCCTGCAAAAGCATGACTTTCCCACTTTCCTGCTCCCCAGATATGCTGCTCATGGAAGGCATTTTGATCTGCAGTGGAAGATGGGGAGGACAAGGTCTCTGAGGGCATAAATCCTGTTACCACAGAAACATTCCTGCAGATCCAAGCCACTGTTTAAAGGTGATTAATTTTTTCCACACTATTCTGTAATATGTATGGTAATATTATTCATGGTTTTCAACTTTATTAGTTTAACGTGATAACCAAGCATGCTGCTTAGTCCTATTATGACTGTATGAGGCTGTTTATGTCCTGGTAATGCACCATTTACTTTACCAGATTTGTATTTTCTATTTTCAACACTATGTTTTTCTACCCCACAAATAACCAAAATTAAGGTACATGTTAAAGTAGCACTATGGCAGATTAATGCTCTTTCCTTTTAATGCTCTTTTCCTTTCATTTATTATTGGATGTTTTTGCAATTTTGCTTGTAGAAAACTACAGTATTTATGGTTTTATATTTAAACAGCTTGCCATATACTACAATGTTATACACTAACTATAACATTTTGTGTTGTTACAGTTGTACAACATGTTTAGGCTTGCTAAGTATTGCATGCATTTCAATCCCTCCCCCTTTTTTTCTAAGTTTGCCCCCGCCCCCGCTTTATACTGACAAGTGCTTTTGTGGATCACTGGTTAGTTAACTCATCCAATCACACACTCGGTCTGACATATCTTGTATCAACACATGAAACTGCCATTCACCGAATTAAACCTTCTGGCCATCTCAGTCCAATATGGAATATTCTGATGGGCAGCAATCTAAGGGCCTGAGGCAGAGAACGTTCTCTCTTTACACAAGCTACTTGGGATCCTTGAACCAAAGATACCAGGAATTTTCTATATCCAGAACATGTGAGCTCTACCACTGGGCAATGGCCTAAACTCTATAAAGATGTCATAAGAATAAAGGGAGCGACTTAGAGCATGTCACCCACAGAATCCTAAATGAAGAGTGGAACAAAGATCTCCATCAGAAGTAATGGGCACCTTTATACTTTTCAGATTTTCTAGCTGGTCAAAAATAAGAGTATAACACCAAAGCAGAAGGCTGAGATTCTAACCAAAAATATATCAGCTATTTAGTACTTGCCATCAAGATGTCCCAACTAATCATACATCATCACTAACAATTTTGGCCATCTTTACTGAATACATGTGTTTCTATTTGAGTTACTATTTCAATTCGGCTGCAACATTTAATAAACCACTGCTTACCGATATAAAGATATTTAGCAGGTTTTCCAGAGTTGGCAACTGGGGTATAAGCTTCTGCACCACCTTACTGAAGGCTTCAAATATTGAATGATCGTAGATGCTAGTCAAATAAAAACTACAAAAGAAAATGTTGCAATTAAATGTTCAAATAGTTCCAACTTGTGCTTGCTGCATTGGTTAAAACAGGAATTACTAAAGCAACAAAGGATGTACTGGCCAATTAGAAACACTAGTGACATATTTAAAGTGAAGCATCAACAGTTATTCTACACCTTCTCATTTTGTTAATAGCTCTCCTTGCCTAACATGTCAAAAATCATGGTTCCCTAAATCTAATAAATTAAAAATAATAAACTCAATCAAGAACAAGCAAAATGGTTCTAGAGTCCATGAAAAGGATTAAAACCATCACTTCCTTGTGGAAAAGTGTGTATAAGCCAATTTGTGCAAAGAACACCGTTATACTGCTCTTGTATTAGAGCTATTAAGTGAAATTATGTATCTTATTATTGAGTTTACACAATATAGGCATGTAATTTTACTTGCAAAATGGATATATAGAATACCAAACACAGCAACTTATAAATGTAGCAAATCTATGTTTGCCAAACATATCAAATCAATACTCTCATAATCCAAAACAATTATAGTTCAATCATAACAATCTGACATCGGCATAGAATTCAAAAGTGAACAGGGACAAGAATACGTCTCCAATACATAGGACTACAATAAACATGAAGAAAAACAGATTTCCGGAAGATTAAAGCTGTTTTGAGCCCTAAAGTGTCTTCTTCAGTATATGTATTTCTTCTATATTTTCTACTTTGAGGGAGCTTCCAATCCTTCTACGGAGTAAATCAAATCATTGTGTTAATTCCTAAGTTAGATTCTCCAGTCTATAAACATATAGGGCAAGTTAAAGAACCCAGAGTGTAAATAAGAGAACCCCCAGTAAACATCATCTCTTCTTACCACAAGGAATTTTCACCTCGGCATCAATATACTCACTGACCTTAGGTGAACACTGTCTCAGCCTCCCTACTTTCCCAGCTACAATATGGAAATAATTCTTAGTTTTAATCTAATTCTTTTAATGTCTGTTACTATGTGACCCAAACTCCTTTAGTATGTGCAGCATTAAACACTTAAATAATATTCTGATCTGCCCTTGAACAGCAACAGAATTATTGCTGCAGTCAAGGGTTGAATGACCAAACAGTGTTTTCTGGTAAATAGGGATGACCATTGGGTTTGGTTGTTCTCCATAAGGACCACGGGGACTTCTGTTACACTGGAGGGCTGCAAAGGCCACTAGCAAGTTAAGCTGGGCCTAACACTGCAAAGCAGCAGTGTTGGGAGCAGGGGCGTATCTGCAAGAGGGACATGGGCAGTCAACTGACCCCAAGCACCACCCATTAGATCACAAATTGTCCCACACACACACACCCCACCCGTGGAGAGGCGCTCCCCGCCAGGCACTTGTTGGCCTGGCCCCACCAGGCGGCCCAGTACTGCCGCCACCCTTCTCCGCTGGCTGAGGTAAGTGGGGGGCAGGGGGGGTGGTTGAGGAGGTGTTGCCCCAGGCACCATTTTCTGCCGGTACGCCTCTGTTGGGGAGGCAGTGCTGTTTCACCACTTGAACCCAGCCTGTGGCACTACAGGGGGACATGTCCAGCATCCCTTCTCAGTGCACTCACTGGAGCCCAGCTGAGCAAGCCTCCCAACCACTTTCACCAAGGGCCCACTTGGCTCAGGCCAATGGCAGTGCAAATGCTAAAGCTTCAAAAATGCTATTCCATTCATTACTTAAAACTTTAAAATTTGGTAATTGTATTGACTCGGGCAGTTAATCAACTATGAATTGCTACAAACGCATATTTTCCTCCAGGCCAGGGATCCTGGAGCATTTTTTGGCTTCCTCTGGGCATAAAGCAGGGGTCACTGTGTGTGAGGGGGAAGGAAGAAGTTCTATTAATCAGACCTGGGACTGAGAAGCCTCACTGGACCAACCTTGGAGTTCTCAAGATGGCCCCAAGCATTACCAAAGCAATCATCACCAAATCAACCACCAAATCAAGAGAGGAATGAAAGCAGGAACGGTGCAAAAATAATACAATTTTTTTACCAAGAATGGTTAGCTGTTCTACACCAACTTCTAGGCACAGAACTGATGCAGTCAAGCACAGCTTTACACAACAGCCAACCAGCTATCCTGAAGGGCCAACAAACAGGGCTTTGAGGCCAGTGTCTCAACCTGACATTGCCTCCTGGCACCGGTGTTGAGATTTAACATTTCTGGATGTGGCGGTTCCCTTCAGTCATCATGTCTAGCAGCTATTCATAGATTACCACCATTGTTTTATAGACTGAAACTCACAATAAATTTTAATGACACTCTTGACAGAACTGTTCAGAAAGGAAAAGCTCTGTGAACAATATCACTGAGTATAGAATGTACTAGTTATACACTATTTTCTACTGACACACTATAACTTTATGTACTGTGTCTGTATTCTGTACCGTATCTGATATTCTATGCTTGTCCAGATTTCTTTAATTCTGCCCCTAGTACTTTGCTTATTAGATGTCTCATCATACTGCCTACATCAACTGATAATGTGTAATCCACTTTAAATCTCAGTGGGAAAGGCAAATTACAAATACAATAACTAAAATTAACAAGTCTTAGAAAGTTTGGCTCAGTTTTCGGTCTCAAATCAAGCACAAGAAGCAAGGCGGAAAGAAACCACATGCAATGAACTGCAGCAAAGAAAAAAGTTCCACTTACCTAAGATGAAGTTTTTCTAGTCCAGCATCACCAAGGTCATCATTAGCTCTCTGATGAATATCTCTTTGAGTTTCTATTTTATGGTCATCTGACAAGCCATCTACTTTATGAATAAAAACCTCAAAGTTCATGTCTGGGTTGATTTTGTATGCTTTTGAGACCGTAATGTGGAGTCTAGTTAAAGCTTCCATATAGTCATCCTGTTAACAAGATTTAACATGCAACTTACTGCCTTTGCGTGATCAAAAAGCGGCTATACTATTATACAGAAAAGATCATCAAGACCTATAATTTGCATGACATGAGTAAACATGAGAAATCATACAAATTAAGCGACCCCATGTACAATTTAGACCCAAATATTTGCCTTCCAGAGCTCGTTTAAATACCCATTAAAAGCTATACAAAAGTTAGGTTCAGACATCACACAAAACGTGGGATCTAAAACATGGTTTTAAGTTGGTTTAGTTTTAGTTATGGTTGTGCTCGATGTATGATACCCTGATCTTGCTGCCCCTACCAAATGAATCTCTGTGGGATTTGCCATGACAATTTCTACATTTTTCCAATCACTAGGTTTACTCCAAACTATTTGAAGAAACTGAAATCCACATTGAGGATTTGGGTAATAGTTTGCTTTACTACAAAAAAAAAGATGACACCTGCATATATCTGTGTTCGACTTTAACATCTATAGGTTGCCATGAAATAAAACACGGCATAAAGACTGCTGAAATAGTGCTACCCACAGCCCACTCTAATCCTTGCAAACATCAACAGATTCTCGATGTGAACTCTTTCATTCATAACGACCTGTGCGTCGATAACGTAGATAAGGGCTCCAGTTCCTCTGAAGATCATCTCGTAATCAAATGTTGGGTCAAAAAAATCCATTTGCCCAGGAAAATCCCATATTTGGAAGTTCACAAAGGAGCTGTTCGAAATATCATCCTTATAGATCTTGTTGGTACTCTCCAAAAACAAGGTTTCGTTAGGAGACATTTTGTGAAACACCACCTGAGGGCAAAACAGAGCACACACAATTGGCTGAGGTTTGATTGGGGGATTATACTTTCTGAGCCAAGTTTCAGGGAACTGTAACCTTGGAGGATCACTCATCCCAGAGAGCGCTTCCTCCTTGGGAGGGCAGGCAAGGATCTGAATGGGCACAACGGACCCATCAAATAAGACAACAGGAGCACCAGACTTTCCCCTACTGAGGGTAGAACCCAGGCAGGGTAATGCCGGACTTTACTCCATGCCTTCTGGTAAGAAAGATAATAAAGATGTTAGGCTTTGCCCTGCTGATGTGAGCACAAGGGATAAGAAGGAACTTGCCAGCACCTGCTTCCATCCTGTGCACAATGGGTGGACTACAGCTGACCAAGGTGGGCACTGCCCTATGTTGTACTGATGGGTAGACTACAGGTAACCAAGACAGAAACTGCCCTATGGTGTACCGATAGATGGATTACAGCTGACCAAGATGGGCACTTTCTTACAGTGTACCAATGGTTAGACTCCAGCTAGCCAAGACAGGAACTGTCCTATGGTGTACTGATGGGTGGACTACAGCTGACCAAGGTGGGCACTGCCCTATAATGTCCCAGCCAGCCGTCTGAAGCCAAGCAGCACCGTTTCAGTTCAGCAGGCCAATAAAGAGGAACAAGGGCCCGCTGTCACCCTAGGCACAGTGCAGCCCTCTTCCTCCACCCGGGTAAAGTGGGGTTCGGTCCCAGTGGCGGTTCGGCCCCAGGACCAGTAGAGCTGCATCGGATTAAGGCATCGCGGCCGACATAAAGGCATACCGGGGGGGGGGGGGACAGCCCGGATCCTTCTCGCCTCCGCCCACCCCCGTTTGGACCCGCCAGGGCCGCCGCGCCCACCTTCTGGATGGACGACTTCCCACTACGCCGCAGCCCCATGAGCAAAATGCGCGGCTGCTTGGAAGCGTCGCCACCCGGGCCCAGCCCGCAGCCGCCGCCACCGCCAGGCCCGCCGCCGCCACCGCCACCGCCGCCCAGTTCGGCCGCCTCGTCATCGTCCTCCTCGTCGTCGTCCTCCGCGCCGTAGCCGAAATCTTTGGGGAACGAGTCCGCCGCGCCGAAGCTGCCCCCGGGCAAGACCGCTTCCTCAGCTCCGCTCGCCGCCCCGAACTGCAGCGCCGCCATGCCCAGCTCGACCCAGCCCCGGCGCCCACCGGCCTACACCGCGCCGTGATTGGGCCCGCTTCTCGTGACCGGAAGGGGCGGGGCCGCCTCGCGGAAGAGGCTGGCGGCTCTCTAGCAACGGGGTCTGCCGCTCTCAAGGCGTCCTCGGCCCTTGGAAGAGGGCTCCACGCACGAGACCCCGCAAACGGACTGCCGCTCTAGGCTTTCTTCTAGTCTTGACTGTCCTGTTCCTCCATGGGCTCCTCCACCCTGGCAAGGCGGGACCTCAAGAGGGCTCCCCCCCAAGCACCCCATTGCTGAAAGCCCCGGTCCTGACCAGTCGCTTTTTCTCTCCCCTTCCCCCATCCACCCTCGTTTGTAATGAGTCCCGTGAAAATTCTTAAGTTTGTGCAACGGTAAATACTTCTTTCTGTGCTATCCTTCCGAAGATGGCAAGCAAGCAATTATTTACACACAATAAGAGGAAGATCTGCCTGTTCGCAGGTAACCTGAGAATGATGTCCTCCATTATTTGAACAAAATCTTGGGACTTGTCTTCCTCATTGAGAACAATCATCTGGACGTACTCCACGTTGGCTACTCCTTTCTTGACAAGGTCCAGAATCCTCCCTGGTGTTGCTATCACTAGGTGCACTGTATCATCAAGCCTCATGATGTCGTCAGGCAGGTTGGTTCCTCCAGCGCACACAATAAGGGTAGCAGTTAGACTGTGAATTCACAAAGTCTACAATGTATGCACTTACGGAGCTGTATCTCAGTAATGCCCCTTGCCCCCTTGGTGCTATGCCATGGGCTGTATCTCAGTAATGCCCCAATGCACCTTCAAGTATTATCTCATAAGCAAATTCATTAAGTGCTAGTAACACTTCTACAATTGCTTCCTTAATTCCAGAGGGTTAGCTATTAAAATCAAGTTGGACTTCATTTGTTTCTGCAAAGCTTTGCAGAAACAAATGAAGTCCAACTTGATTTTTGTAAGAACAATCTGATATGTGACTTATTCACCAACACTGAAAATGCCATGCACTCATGAGCCTCCAAAGATTTGTCAAGGCCAGAACATATCCAGATTCCAGAAGCTGGTCACTCATGTTGGGTTTTCAAGATTACCAATATCTAATTCTGTGGAGATCAGGGAATCATGTACATATTACTGTATGAGACATACTTGAAGGTGCATTGGGGCATTACTGAGATACAGCCCATGGCATAGTGCCAAGGGGACAAGGGGTGACGCACTGGGTGCGTGCCAGTGCGGGGGCGTGGCAGGGGTACAGGGCGCACGCATGTGTATAGAGAACTGTGATTGGTTCTGAGAAAGCTGAGTTACTCAGGAAGTTGATTTATTGTTCTGTGGACATACACTGCCACTGCCCATGGCTTTGCTTTCCTTCTCCAGTGGCTTTCACCTCGTGTTGCTTTTGCCTGGAATCCCCAGAGAGCCTCTTACTGCCTTCTGGAAACTGTGGGACACCATGGGTTTCCCTGGCAAATTCCAGAGAGCTAACGAGGTCCTGCTGGAGCTAAGGAGAGGTGCTTGTCAGAGTTTGTTTCAGCAGCATCCCAAATGCAGTGTTATTTGCTCTTTTCAAATGGGATTCCTTGGAAAAACAGCAGAAATGGAGCCTGGCGTTAAAAATGTGAGGCACCACTTACAGGAAGCACCTACAGCATGGCCTACAACAGCAGTTCCCAATCTGGGGTAATATTGGATGTTAAAATCTCCCCACCCCCAATTATGTGCAATCAGTGAGCCAAATGGAGGTTTGCCAATGCAGTATTTGTTTCCACGTATCAACTACTCTTGAGGGCTTGAGTCAGAAAATATAATTCTGTTTACTACACTTAAAGGAACAGACACTGTGAAAGGATTTCATTCCAGAGGGTTTGTTGCCACCTAGAAAAAGCTTCTGGGATGCCAGGAAAGATAACTCACCCTGAAGCAGAACAATCCTTGAGTGTTATAAAATCTGAAACCAGACTGTTGTTTAGGCCTCTCAGATTAGGTAATGATTAGGAAGACACCATCTATCGTCTATACTATTTCAGGTTAACTAATAGGTTGTTGAGTTTGGGGAGGGTATATTATTTATTTATTGTGTAATGATGTAATTGTGGATTTATGCTGCTGTGTGAATTGTAACTGGAATACTGTTATGCTATATCACTGTTATTATTATTGCTTTTGTGATCTTATTATAAAATGTTATATTGTTAATTTGTACTTACTATGTTACTCTTATGAAATTTTATATTAATGTTGATGATGATGCTATTTTAGTTGATTAGCTGTGATTAGCTGTTAACCTGATGGTACTATTGTTTATGCTGAATTGCTGGTTTTGTATTCCTATATCATTGTTTTCTTACAATGTTGTTCACCGCCCTGAGCCCTCTGGGGGAGGGCGGTACAGTGGTACCTCAAAAATCGGCAATAATCCGTCCGGAGATTATTGGTGATTTCCAAAAACGGTGTATTTCGAGGGACGCCGTTTGCACATGCGCGAACGCCATTAGCGCACGCGCAATGGCATTTGCGTACCCTTGGTGGCCGCTGAAAATAGAGGCGATAATTGAAGGCGTCGATTTTCGAGGTACCACTGTATACAAATTAAATATATCATTCTTTTTGAATGTGAGAAATGAAGACTACAAAAATGAATGAATAATGCTGCAGCAGCAGGGATGCTGAACTCTAACTAAAGTATGCACACTCCTTTTTGTATTCCTGTGAGCTGCTTTGGGAATCAATTCGATGAGATGGAAATTATAATAAGACACAAGGCTGAAGTTGTCCTAGTCACGTGGAAGGTAAAGGAAGATGCATGACGGAAGTCAGGATTATCTGACAACCTTCAGTACCAGTTTTCCTAAGTGCTCCTTGGCACGAGACTCAATTAATTCAATGCTCCATCACATCTCTCTTCTCCAGCCTATGCTATTTAAGAACAGAAGAGCAATTATTATGAATTCTACTCCTATAGTACTTGTGTTTCAAAGCACCTTCCCATCAGCAGGATAATTACTACTATGTTTCCACGAAAATAAGACAGTGTCTTATATTAATTTTTGCTCTTGTTTACCACAGAATACTACAACTACGACAACAATACTAGATATGTGTGCTTTTATTTTTGTAACATGCAAAGAACCTTATTCTCCCCGTTTCTCTTCCTGTGGTGGTTCATACTGCGCCAGCTGCAAAGAAAGAAGGGGGGGGAGTCATCTTACAAAAGTGAGCAACACCCCTCCCCCCAAAAAATATGCTTTTCTACAAGAAACCACACCACTTTTTATTCCACTGTCTCCCTGACCAGGGGCTCCCTGCAGTCCCAAACTTAAAACACGGTTGCAAAGGAGGCCAGAGTCTGCTCTGTTCAACTACAGCCCTGCTCAACTACAGCCCTGCTCAACTACAGCAATCAGCACCTTAAAAGTAGAATAGAATTCTTGGTTTATTTATAGCAGGCGTAGAATAATAACTGCATCGTCTGAACTGGCCAGATCCTCACAAGGAACAGATTATATGTTCCCAGGGGTAATATTTTCCCTCCTGACCTCCCCCCATCCCCATCAAGTGAGATATTTCCATAAGCGAAGGAGCAAGGGGAAGGGGAGAGGAAAGCAGAGGCACTTTCACCCAGACCTGCACAGTCCAAAAGGCAGATAACATTCTTGATTGGATAACTCTCATTCTGAGGCAGAAAGCATGCGAAGCACCTCTCAGCAAACAGCACGGCAGGAACCGAGCTAGCTTTAGCGAGGGTCATGACAGCCAGGCGCACACCTGCCTCCACAGTCAAAGGAAAGCGGGGGGGGGGGGTGTACCTTGGCCTTCAGCCGCTTGTTCTCTTCCAGCACCGCTTCGTACTTCTCTTTCGCCTCAGCCACCTCCAGCCGCAGGGCCTCCACTTCGGGGTTCTCCGGCGCCGCCGCCGCCCCCAAGTGATGCTTCAGGAAACTGGCGGCCAAAGTTAAGGGGCCTCGACGGCCACGAGGAACCCGGGCGCGGTCCGTAAGGGGAGGAACGGGCGGGTGGGGGAGAGGCGCGGGCAGGCGGGCAAAGGATACTCGAGGGCGCAGTTGGGCTTCTCGGGCTCTTCGTACAGGGCGACCAAGACTAGGAAAGAAGCGGCAGTGAACGAGGGGGGCCGGCCGAGGCGCCGCCGCGGCTCCGCCTCCCGCCCCGCCCAGGTCGTCCCCGCCTCGCCTACCTTTGGTGAGCGAGTCCATCACCCCGGACTTTTCCAAGTAGCGCCGGAACTGCTCCCGCTTGGAGTCGGCGGCCTGCGGGGAAAGCAGACGCGGGAGAGTTGGAGGAGGCCGGCCGCCGCCGCTCGCAGCCCCAGCCCCGTCCCCGGCGGCCGGCCCCGTCCCGAACACGAGCCACACACCTTGCTGTTCGCCATCGGCGCTTCCCTATCGACTGCCTCCGCTGCGCCTGCGCCGGAAAGGAGGCCGCGCCCTCGGGGGCTTTTGGGAAGGCGACGCGGCGTCCCCTCGTTGCCACGGAGACCGCACGGAAAGGGCGGGGCTCGCGCGCCCTCGCAGGAGCAGATCGGCGAGAGGCGCGCGCCGGAAGGGCGGTCCCCGTCAGCCTTCGCCCGGCCGCGCCTCAGACGCAGAGGTCCGGAGCGGCGCTCCTGCCGCCGGCTGAATCGTGGCGCGGCCTCCGCTGCTCTGTGAGGCGGGTCGATGGGCTTGACGGGCCGCCTCCCTTCAGGCCGGCGAGGGGCGCGTCAGAGGCGGCCGCCTCGGCTCCCTGCAGCGCCACCTCGTTGTTGTTGGAGCTGCTGCTGTTGTGAGGCCGCAGCCCCCTCGAGGGCGACCCAGGCCCGCCGCGCTCATGGCGGCCCTCCGCGTGACAAAGCGGCGCCGGCCCCGTTTGGTTTTCCAGGAGCCAGCTGGGAGTGGGAGGCGAGAGTCTCGGTGGTGCCCCCGCTGTGCCGGCGCGTCGCAGCATCTCGAGCCCGTTCCTCAGGGCGTCGCCGGCGTAGGCTTGGCCCACCTCGTCTCTCCTCCTGTAGATCCCCTTTCGCGCTCTTTTGAAAACCAAGTGCAGAAGCTCCAGGAGGTTGAGGCATAAAGAAACGACTGCTATGGACTGCATGAAGACGAGGAAGACGGTCTTTTCCGTCGGCCTTGAGACGAAGCAGTCGACAGCGTTTGGGCAAGGAGCGCTTCGACATTTGTACAGAGGGTCCAGTTGGAAGCCATACAAAATATACTGGCCAATCATAAAGCCAGTTTCCAGGGCAGATCTAATAAAAATGTGGATCACATAAGTGTAGAGCAGCGAGCCCCGGAGGGGGGCCTTGTTAAGCTTCCTTTGCTCCAGTTGTCGGATTTCCCGCTCAAGCTTTTTACGATCTTCGGTCATTTCAAATTCGGCTGCCTCCAGTACAGCTTTCATCTGCGCTTTTCTCTTCTGCCGTTCTTTTTCTAACGTTCTTAATCGGTACAAGGCATGACCCATGTAGGCCAAGGAAGGTGAGGAGACAAAGATGACTTGTAGAACCCAGTATCTTATGAGAGAGATGGGGAAGGCGTGGTCATAACACATATTCCTGCAGCCAGGTTGCTGCGTGTTGCAGATGAATTCGGACTGCTCATCGTTCCAGACATCTTCAGCTGCCACGCCAAGAACAAGCATCCGGAATATAAAGAGGATGGTTAGCCAGACTTTGCCAATGGTAGTGGAGTGCATGTGGACTTCTTCTAAAATTCCTCCCAGGAAACTCCAGTCTCCCATGGCTACTTTGCCATTCTAGCCACATTGGGGTCAAGGAAGGGAATAAAAGAAATGGTTATGTGTGTAAATAAACTATCTGTGGCACAGGAAGAAGAACATTCAGAACAATGTGTCTATCTCAGAATAACTCTGCTGACTAGCAGCCTCATACAGTTGTTGCATTCAAACACAAAGTTAAGTTTTTAAAATATTGTCCCAACCTTTTAAAGCCTGTGGGCATATGGAAATCTGATGTGGCATGGTGGTCACAGCAAGAAAATCGCTGCCACAGGAAGTATAGCCAGCCGCAAACTGATTGCCAGAGCTTAACTTCAGTACCACAGTGTAAAAGCATGCAAAGCCTTTATTGGCATATTAAAAAATTACTCACAGTCTAAAATATATAATTATATATAAAATCAGACTCGCACTGATGCTTAATGGTTGCATACCCGTATTTAGTTCCGAAGCATTAATTACATCAAAGATAAATTTGGCTACCATTTCACAGAAAGCTTCATTTGAATTGTTTAAAAGAAAGTAAAATTTTTGGTCATCCAATAACCCCTCACACTTTGACAACACTTGATGCCAATATTTACTTCTTATAGAGGCCTTTTGGGAGCAATAAAAAAGAATGCACTAAAATTTCTATTTGGCCTCCTTCACATGAGCAAGTTCTCTCAACCATTGGTGTACAACAGTGTAGATCCTTGTGCTGTAGTGGCAGCTGCTGCCCGAGCAACATTTTAAAAAATCAGCACACTAATCAGAAGTCTTGCCAGGTGAAAGCACTACCTGGCCCCACCTACTTCATAAAAACACTTGGTGGGCAACCAAAAAGGTGTTGATGGGCACCATGTTGGGTGCTCCTGTGCTATGCCTTCTGCTCTTCAATCTCACTTCCCTCCTGTCGGGCCACATGTGCTGAAGTCACTGCTGAGGGGAGGAAGGACTTCTGTACAATGCTAATGGATGGGTGAGAGCTGAATCATGCATAGTACTTCTTCCTTAACTCCCTGCATAACTTTCTGCTGAAAATAAAAGTGCTCTCTCCAGCTGTACCAGAAGCTGAGATCAGCAGTATTGGGAGGAGAGAGATTTGTCCCACTTGAATGGTCCTTGTGAAAGCAGTGGTTTACTTTTCCCCATTTCTGTATGAACGGAAGTAAAGAGCTCCTCTGGGGCGGAGGGGGGGGGGGTACCACAAAGATGTACACCATCCCTTGACGTTGAGGCCAGCATTATATCCAGGGGGTCATGTTTTTGCCCCTTCTATGTTCCTGATCCAAATCACGTCTTAAGTACCAGCCAGTACTTCTGAATGAGTTTTGTGGGAGAAAGTAACCTGGCTGGAGCAAAGTTTACACCATCACTACACTACTTACCAACTATCCCCATATTATCATCATCTTGAAAGTTTGAGGGAAGAGAGTGAGTCTGGCTGCTTACATAGTGAATGTGTGGTGGATGTGTAATTTGAACCAGGAGCCCTCTAGTTCACAGTTAATCTCTTGTTACATTGGCTGCTTCCTGAGTCTCCGCAGGATAAAGTAAAAATATTTTTGTTTAAAAAAAACCTAGCCGTTTCCTGTAGCTGGCCTTTTATTTAATAACATCCAGAATCTGGAGCAAAAAGCATATCTGCATATGAGAAGACTGTAGCAGGTCTATAAGAGTAGCCCTGCTGGACCAGATTAATGGCCTATCTAGAAGAAGAGTTTGGATTTATACCCCACCTTTCTCTCCTGTAAGGCGACTCATGGTGGTTTACAAGCTCCTTTCCCTCCCTCACCCCATAACAGACACCTTGTGAAGTAGGTGGGGCCAAGAGAGTTCCAAAGAACTGTGACTAGCCCAAGGTCACCCAGCAGGAATGTAGGAGTGTTGGAAATGAATCTGGTTCACCAGATAAGCCTCTGGCACTCAGGTGGAGGAGTGGGGAATTAAACCCAGTTCTCCAGATTAAAATCCACCTGCTCTTAACCACTACACCACCCTGGCTCACCATGCTATCTAGTCCAACATCCGCCTTCCAGAAATGGTCAACAAGTCAGATAGCCCAGAGAAGCCTGTAGGGCAGGGACTGCCAAAAGGCCTCCCCTGCTGACTTTTCTCCAGTGTGTGATAATTTTCTCTCAACCTAACTGTCTTAGCTAATACCCAGTAACAGACCAATCCTCCATCAGTCTGGCCAACCCTTTTTAAAGTCCATTTAGACCAGCAACCATTACCATGTCTCATGGCAGTGAGTTCTTCAGGACAAATACCCATGGCATAAAGCAATAATTTCTGTGTCTTGAATCTGCTGCCAGTCAGTTTCCCAGGTTGAGTCCAAATAGTAGAGTTTTACAAAATTATGCCTCATAGCAACCTAACCACCCAGCCTAGCCCGATCTCATCAAAGTTATGTTGTAACCCACTCAGAGCCCTGCGGAGATAGGGCAGGATATAAATCAAAGTTTGGAAGCCAAGCAGGTTTGGCCATAGGTAGTACATTTTGATAAGAGACCACCAAGGAAGCCCAGGGTTGCTGTGCAGAGAAAGGCAATGGCAAACCACCTCTGTTCGTCTCTTGCCTTGAAAGCCACATGGTCCTGAGGTCACCATGATTCAACTGCAACTTGACACAAAAATATTATTTATGCAAGGTATAAGAAAGTAGATAAGCGTTGCTCCTTTTTACATACAGTCTCTCCCAGTCACCTTTTTCTGTACTCAAAAGTCTGGCATGCTTTGGCCTTGCCTCACAAGAACAGGCAATCTAACCCCAGCACCAATTTGGCTGTCCTCTATTGCTAAGGCATTGGACAGTATGGAATTCCATGAGTATAAGTAATTTGCAGAGAGAACTCAGTTACTACACTGATTCCACTGAGTCGCTTCTCACAAAGAAAGAAAACTTTGATTACAAAAACGGAAATTTCTGTTAGGCTATACCTTTATTTTGTAAGTAAGACGCTGAAGGATTCAATGTAACCAATAACTTCACGTTACCTTCTTGGGTTGAAAACTTAGATCCTATAAAGAGCCCGGCATTTGGGATCCCTTGCAGCTGGCTCTTCTGCGCCTATCCAAGCAGGGCTTGCACGGAACAGCAAGAGAACTGAACATCCGCTCACACGGCTGGAAGTTCAATGGAAGCAAAGCATGCAACAATCAATATGCCATTCTATTTGTAGCTGCAGCTTGTTTTCAGAATTTCATCATGAGCCAAACCACAAGAATAACAAAACTGAAGAGGCCAGCCAGCACTTCTGTACTTACTCAGCTTGTAAAATCCTTATTGTAAAATCTTCCAGCCTTTACTTCAGTTCATTGTTTCCATGCAAATGTTGTTGACATTTCTCCAAATGTTCAGTTGGGGTCAGAAGTGTCCAGATTTGGATCAGTTATCTAAAACAGTGATTCTGTTTCTCAAACCTTGCTTCGGACGAGGAGGCATCAAATTGCGCTTCTCGCAAGCCATCCCAGAAGAAGCCTCCTCACTCGTGTCATTTGTCCTTGTTCCTACTCCAGAGATAAATGTGATAAAATCCCCCTTTGTAGCCTCATAGCATTGTTTGTAATACGACGGAGAGACTTGAGAAAGGACTATACCTAGAGCCAAAAGCCACTGAAGAGGGGACAGAGTTATTGCAAACAGAAGTCAGAAGGCCTGGCCAGTCCTATCTATGACTGCAAACAGCTCTCCAGGGTCTCAGGCAGGTCTGTCACATGACCTACCTGGTCTTTTCAATTGGAGATGGTGGGGGTTGAACTTGGGACCATCTGCTGTGGCTCTACCACTGAGCCACTGCCTCTCCCCCAAATACATTATTCGTGAAAACACAGATTTCCTCCCACTGCCTGTGTCGGCACCATTTAGTGAACTATGTTAATTTATAATGTGTCAAGAGGTTGAACTTTCCAGCTGCTGTACAGTTCCAACATGGACAGGTACTTTTTGTTGGCTTTTAAGAAGAGGAAGAGTATGGATGTATACCCCTCCCCCTTCTCTCCAGCGAGGAGGCTCAAAGCGGTTTACAAATTCCTTTCCTTTCCTCTCCCCACAACAGATACATTAGGAGGCAGGCTGGGCTGAGAGAGTTCCAAAGAACTGTGACTAGTCCAGAGTCACCCAGCTGGAAGGTAGAAGTGGGGAAACAAATCTAGTTCACCAGATAAAAGTCTTCTGCTCAGGTGGAGCAGTAGGGAATCAAACCCTGGTTCTCCAGATTAGAGTCCACCTGCTGTTAAACACTACACCAAGGTGTGGCAGAGAAGCAAGGCTAGCATTTTTACAAGCCTTTTATTTTTCAAGTCATCCCCAGCTCATCTTCTGGGGGGCTGTAATTCACTGGATAGGTAAGTAGCGGTGGGCCCTTCTCCACATTGTATGTTGATGAGACAAAACACTCCAGAAAAGAGACTTGCAGGAGCATCACGTAAAAGGCAAGAATGTGTTTGTGCAGGCTTTGAGGAAGTGTGGAGAAAAGCCAAAACGAGAAGAACAGTCTGCTTCCCTTTAGCTGTCTACAGATCATGTATACTGTGGTCAGTGAACTGCGCTTTACAGTCCCGAGAAGTCTGGAAGAGGAACTATTACTAAAAGGATTGCCAGTTAGGGTGTGGTTGTTTTTAAAAACCCTGGGAAATCTCAGGTGAGATGGGCATAGTTGTGATATGTAAAGGTAATTTTAGTCTTACCGATGACGAGCAAACTGCAGCCTGAAGCACCATGATTGGGGCATTTTTGTCCCGTTCCCCCCCTCCCCCAGTGTGAACTGTATCAAGTTCACCAATGTGAACTGTATAAAGTTCACTCTAATGTGAACTGTATAAAGAAATGTATCTTGTACAAGCAAGCATCAGGATTCTGAAATTTCCCAACCACTGGTCAATAGCCCATGCTCTGACAGTGAGTTGCAAATCAATCGGTCATGTCCCATTTCATAGCTAAATGAAACCTGAGGCCAGTGTAATTAAGCCAGCTGTAGGAACAGCAGTGCCCGCTTTCTCATAAGCACGTCAGCAAATGATCTGTCCATTTCAGGGGATGTTACAACTGCCTGAAAGCACTCAATGGCCAGTTAAAGTGTCTCTCTTCTCTCGCCCCACCCCATTAGTATTTAAAGGAGCTGGATATAGTTTATCAATACCCTTTGCCAAAGCATTTTATTGTATCTTGATATCATTGCAGGAGCCTCACAGTGCATATCAGAAACTTTCCATTTTTAAAAAAGGATTTACAAATCCTTTGGTGATAATCCTTGTTATATGGTCAGGCTGAGACAGTGGACATCAGGACAGAGAACTAGGTTTGCTTTTTGGATACCTACAGGACCACTACTCCATAGCTTCACTATTTGATCACTTCTGGTTCCCGCAGCCACGCAAACCTAACAGCACTATGGGAAAAGGAATATAGTACTGATAAGATTAGGAAGGCTTAGGTTTAGCATTATGTATGTTGCAAATTGTGCTTTGACTTATTTATATTCTTTCCAGTATTGAGCTGGAGGTTGAGAGGAATTATTGAATATTCTGAATTGTTAAAGTTGGCTGTTACTCATTTCGTTTTACATTTGTAGTGTCCTGAACAGTTCTTCTCCTGAGATGAATGGTTTCAGTCGTAAGTTACCACAAAAGGTGTGGGGGACTAAATGTTTGAGGATCCAGAGTGATTATGATGGCAAGACAGTTTTGAGGAAAGCAGGAAAACAGAGCGCACCTCAGGTTTAAGAGATCCGAGAAGTGCTATGTGGGAGTTAAGAGATCTGAAATGATACAAAGAACAGGCATATGAAAATAATGAAGAGAGAAGAATGACGTTTAGTCACAAAACCTGAGCTTCCAGAATTCAGTGAAATACCAGTTAACTACTACCGTCGGTTGATGCAGAGAAGACGCAGAGTCTTTTCTCTCTCTTCCCCTCTCTCTACCAGAATCTTCTCCATAAGAAAAGTGCATATAAACTATAGGTAAAGTTTCCCCTTCAGTCGTGTCTGACCCTGGGGTACCACTGCAAGCAGTGATTTCACAGGCAAGCCGTTTTTGTGGGGTAGTTAGCCATTGCTTTCCCCGGCTATTCTTTACCCCCTAGCTATGTGCTAGGTACTCATTTACTGACCAAGAAATGGATGGATGGCTGAGTTGACCATAAGCCAGCTGCCAGGATATCTGACCCACAGGGGACTCGAATTCCTGACCGTGTGAATGGCAGTGCAAGCACTTAACCACTACGCCACGCGGCTCCTTATATAAACTATACTGTTTCACATAAAGATGGAAGTTGGATTGCATATTCCTACACCACAGAACTCAACATGCCGAACCTTCTTTGTTGTAGAATGCTTTGCCTGGATCCTAATGCCTACCTAGCCCTGTTTCTTCCCCCACCCCCGCCCAAATCCCTTTGAAAGTTTAAAAGTAAAAATACATTTTGGCATAAATGGTCTTGTATCAAAATGCCATGTTCAATAATGCAGAAAGTTCATTCAGGACTATATTCTAATGTGGAAGCATACCATTTTCTTAACCACTGCCCCTCAACTGACTCAACTGACATCTTTATGTAAAAAAAAAGAGTAAAGTCCATCTTCCTGCTGAACGTAATCAAGATGTCTACAGTAAGAGTTGCCTCACCAAATGATTCAACAGCCTCAATTCTGCAGGCCCTTCTTTGCTTCCCTGCTTGGGTTTGGGAAACAGTGGAGTAGGGTACGGTTGGACCAATGGCTGGCCCAGCTACGTCTGAAGCAAGGTTGTAGTCTACTGCTGGACGTCAGAGCCTCACCTCTGCAGCACCAATGAATTATTGAACCAAACAATAAAGGATACAAATAATTCCTCAAACCAACAGCAGTGAGAAATCGTTGCTGTTTAATATGGAAAAAGTACAAAAGGTATGTTTCTGAGAAATGCCATCGGTTAAAAAATAATATTTAAAAACTAAAACATCAAATTACAAATATGCAATACATTTTAAAATACTGTATTATCATCAGACTGTCTGTGTATTGTTCTGTTAGGTGATGAAGTCTACTTGTTTGCGGGTGAGAAAAACACGTTGAAAAATACTGCAAACCCCAGAAAAACCAAGTAACCAACGATGCATACCCAGAATCTTGGATCTTTAAAAAAATTCTGATCAAAAGAACTGAATATGACATAACCTACGGACATGCCAGCAAGGCCGCCTGCAATGTGAGCCACAAAGGAAACCTTAAGAGAGAGAAAAAGAACAGGACAATTCAGAAAGAATAAGAAATGTATCTCAAAGTCATTTTACAAGCACGGCTACTGCAATGTCACTGAATCCTCCTAACAGAATACATGCCTTAAAAGTTTGAGAACAATTCCCAGGGGCTGGGCTCCTTTTCAACCAGAACTGCCATGGACTGGAATCCATGCAACCGCGAATGTGCAAAGGAAGGAAGAGGAAGCTCCCAGGAAGAGGAGCTCCTGAGAAAAAGTGATCTGAGCTTATGAAAGATCAGGAAGTCAAGCAAAAGCGTGTCCCCTCCTCCTTCTCTTCCAATTCCCCCTCTCCCAAGTCAGTAGATGCCATCAGCCATCAGGACAGCATCCAGGATCTTCAGCATGATAATTTCTTCAACCTGACAATCAGGGACGTAGCTATAGATTTGTTATGGGGTGCGTTTGAGGGCGTGGTCACACCTCCCCAAGCTCTGCCCCCCGGCCTCAGTGCTTATAAAAGCAGCTCTTCGAGGCCGGGGACAGCAGTCTCCCCTGCTCCACCCCCTTCCTCCCCCGCCCCCATCCACCGGCTGGGCTTGCAGCCGGCAGCCCCTTCTTCCCTCCCCTCTGGGGAGAAGAGACTGCCGTCCCCAGCCTCGGAGAGCTGCTTTTATAAGCACTGAGACCAGGGGCGGGGCTTGGGAGGCATGGCCACACCTCTCAAGCCCTGCCCCCCAGCCTCAGTGCTTATAAAAGCAGCTCGCCAGGGACGGCAGCCTCTTCTCCTTGGAAAGTAGGGAAGAAGGGACTGCTGGCTTGGAGCCAAGCCAGTGGGGGTGAGGGAGGGGGGATGAGCAGGGGGGTGGAACTTTGGACAGGTAATGGGGGATTTGAACCCGTGAAACCCCACCCCCTTACCTATGTCCTTGCTGACAATCTAAACTCTGTTGTTTGCCTCCTCTAATATATGGCCAATTTGTACAAATCAAGGACCTCTTATTCTGCATGTTTCAACTCGTGGCAGCAAATAAATGCACAGAGTAGGTAAAGTCATCCTTCTCATTTGTAACCAAAAAGCAGATGCTTGGAAAACCCATTTGTACATCTTATTTTTCCCCTACAGCTTGAACACTGAGAAACTGCCCTTTGGTTCTCTGTGCAGATTTCACACATTTCTAAGCACCAAACTGACCTCTCACTCCAACTTAAAGTGCCAAAGAAGAAAAGCATGCTGTAGGAAAGAAAACTGCAGGATGCATAGAAATAATCCCAAGCATGAGAGAACATGCAGCACTTCAGTATCACAGCGATGAGGATACTGCAACAGTCTGGGTGAAAGGAAAACAGAATGACAGATTATTTATCCGCACCAAGTGAAGAATGATCCAAGAGAATAAAGCTGAAATTCTGTTGAAGGAAATAGGTACTTACTAAAGGTTCATTTGTGGGAGAAGAAAATCTTCTGTACACAGCAAATCCCATGTCTGTCCCAACTAGGAAATCAATACAGATTGTTAGAAGCCAATTGTTCAGTCCCCAAACATTTCAAATCCCACCACAGGGTGCTACCAGTTAGCAGGGCTGGAACTCCAAGTGAGGTGCAGAAAGTTATTTTGAGATAATGCAAGAAGGGAAAGAAGGCAGCAGAGGAACACCTCTTCAAAATGGAACTAGAGTCTTAAATCTTCAAATGCTGCATGTAAAATGAGCTGTAGAACTATGAGTTAAGACAGGGCTACTTTTTTTTTTTTAGGGGAGGGGGTGAAATGAAAAAATGCACTTCCTCCAGAAGACTCATTATTATTGTGAAAGGCAGGAAGCCCAATCCACAAACCCCTGATAGCCAGAGGGCTTTCAGGCAGTGCAGGGAGGTAGAAAACTTCCCCAAACCTCAAAGGGCTTTAGGAGTTACACCACCCAAAAGTCCAAGGCCCTGGCTGACTTTGGCACTCCAGGCATGAAAGACCACTACAGTCAGCTCCAACCCCCGGGGCATGCCCTGGCCTGCACGCGTGCACACACACACACGGTGCTGGCATCTGCTTGGATGCCAGCATAGCTCCACAGTGGCATCAACTTCAGAATTTCAACACCATGGAGCTGTGTGGTGGCTGGACAGGGGCATGTTTGCCCTTACGCAGGCAAAGAGGGCTCCACACTGTCTCCATCCACCCATTTACCCCACTCTCAAAGAATTGGGCTGATCTTTTCACAAAAACAGAGTCCGTGTTCTATTACACTTGGGGGGGGGGGGGGAGAGAACATGTGCCATCTTCACTAGATGAGGCTAAAGATCCCAAATTTCCAGAAATTTTAAAGCCATGGAGAAATAACATTTTTCCTCAGAAGAAAACTGAAATTAGGCAAATCTAAGCCTAGTAACAACATAAGACACCTAATTTATATATCAACTAGTACATAACATTGATTAAATTGGCATATTTGTGGGATTTAACAATGTTAATGCCTTAGAAAGCAATTCTATGCAGGTCTACTCAGAATCCTACATAGGTCAGTAGAGCTTACTCCCAAGAAAGTGTTCTTGGGAAGGCAAATTTCCTGCATGCAAGCTTGCAAATATTGAAGCAAGACAATACCCAGTTTTTTCCAATTGAAAATTTGAATGTTATATAATTGGAGTAAAATCCAGTCTTAAAAACTTTCAATGCCCCCACCCTCCTTTTCCCATTTTGCCAACTGATGACATTGGCAGGGGGGCAGAATCTACACATTTTGAGTAAATAAGATCTTGTCTGGAAAAGCATTTAACTCATTCCAAGAGACAGAAGAAATATTTCACAGGACTATAGCACACCTCAAAGTTTTCCACTTTTCCTATTAGATTTTTTTAAGTTCACAAAAAATATAAAACATTTCTCCCAAAATTTTACACCGTAGGCCTTTACATCTTGAGATAAGACTGAAGAACATTAATATGATGCTTGTGAGACTCCACATGGTTGTGGGTCAGAATGTGGCCCTATTGTTCTGCTTCTATGTAGAAGTTTCTCCCAAGAGTCAAATAAATAGTTTTCCTATGGCTAATTTAACACATGCATACAGGAGACTTGTCAGTTTTTCTGAGAATGGCACAGCGAAGGAACAAAAGCAAGCATTTCCTCCAAATTCAATAAGGGGGCTGTATATAATATGAGAAGCTTACCTATTAGGAAGATGAAGAGTAACCTGGCAATTCCAAACAGTGGGATCATTTCCCGGAAGTTCTGTAAAGAACAGAGGCATAAAGGAACTCTCAAATAATTTCACATCTAGAAACTTTCTCAGGCCTGCTCCAGATGCTGCCACCATCCAAGTGCATCTTATGTAAACAGAGGAAATAAATCTTTGAAATGTGATCTTGCAGGCCAATATTTGACGGGGTGGGGGGTGGTTGGAGGGGAGGATTGCCAAATTCACCACATTATTTTCATATAGTAAAGTGAGCCAATATAGAATTTTGAATCCAGGATCTCTTCTACTCTGGTTTGTGACAATTTTCACAACACCCACTTTGCAAATAAATCACCAGAAGAGAAAATCAGAACTCCTCCAAATTTCTGTGGGACATAGCCCTTTTGGAAACCTGAATATTTATTTACTTACTTATTTATTTTATATCCCACCCTTTCCCCGTAGGATATTTAATTTATGTCCTGCCCTGACTATTCCACTTTTATCAGAGCTTGGAAATGAAGCAGCATCAGCTACGTTTAGTACTTGGATGGGAAGCCACGAAGAACAACTGAACAACTGAAGTAGGAATGCTGTGCAGAGGAAGCCAATGGCAAACCACCTGTGTTCATCTCTTGACTTGAAATCACCATGAGTCTATTGCAACTTAACAGCACACTATTATTATTATTATTATTATTATTATTATTATTATTATTATTATTATTATTATTATTAAGGCTCTTTTCCTTACCACTAGAACATTCATGAAATATCCTCCAATAAGAGCATAAACTCCTCCAGATGCTCCTACTAAGCCATGGAGCGGATCACACACTGAGCTTGCCAAGGAACCTGGAATGGAAGCGGTAGCGTCGAAGAATATGAATGAAACAATGCTTCCTCCTAGCACTTAGCACAAACCCAAGATTTTATATTAACTGTGTAATGACATCACTGGATGAGGTTGGGTAATTGCTTTGTCATTAGCAACAATAAACACTTACGCATAACAATAAGGAACTGAACATTATCCTGCAAGTATCCACCCCTCGTAGTCCTAGCACACAATATGACATTCCTCAATTCAGGCATGAACACTCAGGCTAAGCATTTGAACTGGCCTTAGCAGACACTCCATTTTCTATTGCTCCTCTCAATTCCTTGGTACACACTTACCTGCAATCACTCCTGCTACGTACACCAGCCCAACTCTAAGTCCTTTGTGAACCAGTTCAAGGGGGATTCCCAAAAGAAGCTGAAGGAACAGATTTCCTAAGATATGTGCAATGCTGCCAAAAGAATGAAAGACAAAATTTACAAGGAAGAGCTAGCAAGTAATTTCTCCAAAGCAGTTATGTCTACCTCCACTGAGCCAGTGTTGTGTAGTAAGAGCAGGTGCACTCCAATCTGGGGAACTGGGTTTGATTCCCTTCTCTGCCACTTGAGCTGTGGAGGCTCATCAGGGGAACCAGATGTGTTTCTGCATACCTATATTCCTGCTGGGTGACCTTGGGCTAACCACAATTCTTTGGAGCTCTCTCAGCCCCACCCACCTCACATGTTGTTTGTTGTGGGCGGGGGGGGAGGGAAAGGAGATTGTAAGCCCCTTTGAGTCTCCTTGCAGGAGAGAAAGGGGGATATCAATCCAAACTCTTCTTCTTCTTCATTGGCTCAAGAACCATAATCAACACTCAGAATGCCCATTTTCTGTCATTACACTTTACATTTCAGTGGTCTCAGCCTATTTAATATTAAGTATAGTTACTACACACTAACCTGGAGGGCTCAAGTTAGCCTGATCTGGTCAGAACTGAAAAGCTAAGCAGGGTTGCCCTGTTTAGTACTTGGATGGGAGACCACCAAGGAAGAGACAAACTACCTCTGTTTCTCGTCTTCAAAATGGGGTTGCCATAAGCTGGCTGTAACTTGATGGGCCTTTCCATGACCATAGTTATTACTCCCCTCTTCATGCTCTCTGAGCTCAGGACTAAATAGAAACTAAAGCAAGTTCTCTACCAGGGCAGAAGATGTGAAGAACCTACCACTCTTTCAACTGTGCCTAAAACACCTTTTATTTCAGCGTGAGTCACAGCTCACTTGTTCAGATGCACACTGGAAGGAAATACATGACCCATCCTAGTCTCAGGGACACATCATCATCTTCATCATATACCGCCCAACCCCAGAAGGGCTCTGAGTGGTATACAGTAAGGTCCAAAGGCAACAACAATATACAACAATATACAGATCCATTTATTGACCTTAATAGATCCGGGTTGCACACCTTAAAAGAGAGTATCACAGATCAAAGCCACAGGCTCTTGCCTCCAAAAAAGCACATCATCTCCTATGGCAGGGGTCTCCAACCTTTTTGAGTCTGGGGGCATCTTTGGAATTCTGATACAGAATGGTGGGTGCAGCAACAATATGGAAGCTGCAGGAGGCGGAAATATCACAAAATTCAGTTCCATAGTGCAGATCCTTGTGTTGTGGAAACAACTACTGCAAAAGCAACATTTTAAAAAATCTACACAGTCAGCCAATCTCCAGCAGCCAATCAAAAGGTTTGCTGGGCAAAAGCCCTACCTGACCTGGCCCGCTTCCTAAAACACTTTGTGGACAACAGAAATGGTGTCAGTGAGTGCCATGACACCTACAGGCACCCCAATAGGGACCACTGCCATATGGCAGTGACAGCAAAACTTCTTGGGCTGGGCATATCAAAAAATGTGGAAAATGCCTAACTTGACTGTGGTGGTGGGTCCCCATCCAAAAGAGAAACAATTCTTCACATATTCATTAAAAAAATACAGTCCAATCATACGCAGGGCTCTGTATTATACAAAGAAATGACAAATAATTACAAAAATGACTCAAACAGGGAGTTGGTGTCGGGTGTCGGTGAACGCTGGTGTGTCACCCAAAACGTCATGGCATGTCACCTTTGACACATGTGGTTCACCATCACCACCCTAAAGTCTTGTCTGTAGCAGACTGTTCCATTGGATTCCACTACATTTACTTTTTCAAGTGAAGCCAACAGATATGAATGGAGATTTATTTATTGGAAAAGAGACCCTCAAAATGACTGCCAGCAACTTCAACGTAAGTGCAAGTTGTTGCTCACCCAGCGTGCACAAGCATGTAAGACAAGAATCTCCATGCTTCTTCTCTCCTATCAGGCCTGTATGTAAAAGGACTCTCCCAGATGCTGGAATCTAGAGTGATCCACTGTTCCTGGGGCTTCGAAACCGCGTAATAAATGAAGGTAGTCAGCTAGACATAAAGAAATCACAAGGCAGTCAGGTACATGGTTGTGTGTGGGTGTACTTTTAACACCACAGGACTGGGCTTCACAACCATTTGGAAGGAGCAAAGACATCTGATAACCCTAAAGCTAATATCAATAAATTCATCAACATTCTAAGAAATGATATTCACTGGACACATTTCTATCAAAGGTTATAAATCACAACAACAAATACATATGTTCTATAAGCAAGATATTTTGATCTGATAACATGAAAATCTGAATACTTAGAAAAGAATTCTAACATACGAATGCAACCATTATTTTGTCATGGAAAGCACAGGTTTATAATCTTTTGGGTATGGTGGCGTACAAGTCCAAATTTATTTGGTGTGGTGATCCAATGATTTATTGTCATGTGAATTTTGGCCCATAGGCAGAGGTGGGATCCAGCAGGTTCTCACCAGTTCCCGAGTGTGGGTTACTAATTATTTGTGTGTGCCGAGAGGGGGTTACTAATTGGGTCTGCTTTTTCGTTAGAAATTCCATTAGGTCCAAAAATCATGAAGTCCTGTTGTTTCCTATGTGGCTGGTTAGCAAAGGTAGAAAACGGGATAATTCTCCCTGTTGGGCTGTTTTAAAAACATGTTTTAATAACATGGTAAAGTTCCTTGTTTAAGGAAAATATCCTTCTTTTGATTTCTAGAAACAAAATTATTTGGAAGTATTAAGTATTTGACAGGCAGTCAATTAGAGAAGTAGTTTCTGTTGGCAGTAGACAATAGGACTTGCTATAATGAGTTTAAATTATGGACAGAAAGATACCAGCTGGAAATTAGGAACTTTTTCTTTACAATAAGAGTTTTTTACAGTAACAGAGAAATTATTAATGCCCTGTGCACGTCGTGCCCCACCCAGCCCCATTGGCGCTACGCCACTGTTTGAATCCCACCACCATGGGAACCTGTTACTAAAATTTTTGGATCCCACCACTGCCCATAGGTCTTTGATAGCCATAATGTAGTTAGTGTAATTTAACTGCAAGTTTGCCTATTTTGTTGCCCTTAAAATTTTGTTCACAGATCTGAACAAATGCTGACAAAAGAACTGCAAGGCGAGTGTTCAGACGGAACACATTCCATCACATTCTACATTAGCAATTTAGACAGGCAGAAATGAGACAAAAGGTTTCAAACATTTCCGTACCTCAGCAACACTGATCGCAAGGATGAAAATGGGGGGTGGGATGCAGTTGGCTCTTTCAAGGTAGGTCGCTCTGGTATTTTCTGGAAGCATCCATTTAGAAACAGTTTCATGGAAGCTGTCCCAACTGATACAAGCACGTCGCTCCTCATCTCTCTTTTCTTCCTCTGCTGCTTCAGTGCCCCCCTCAGGGTTCATCCTTTCAAGCTCCATATTTGAGGGAAGTCAGAAGACATCCAGTCTGCTCCTGGCACACAAGGACATTAACAGCACATTTGTCTTGGACCCGAAACCACTGCCTTTTCCTCCTGCCCAATCACTGTCCCAAAATGTAGGCACTCAGTATAGTGAAAATATCCTGCCCTTGTGGAGGGTAATTCTAAAATTAGCCTTAGTTATCAACATTTTTTTTCTCGCATACCCCTGGCAACCCATTTCCTTAAAATTGTACCCCCATATTAGCAACCCATTATGTATTTTTTCCACATATCCCCAAAAGCTCTGGCGCATATTCCTGGGGGTATGAATATTCCAGATTGGAAACTAGGCCTAAGACTTCTCGCTTGCTACTTAAATTGGATTGTTTGAGATAAGAACTTCCTTGTTTCTGACCTTCAGTAACTCTTTCGGGAGTTACCGGTCCTCTGCCTGAACAACTATGAATGTCAAGACTGTGTGGCGTTTGAATAAGATTGTACAAAGTATTATGTTCTTAACCCCTAGGCAATTTTAATCCCAAATAATTTGTGGCAACAAAATAACACAAGGGTCCAGCAGTATTTTCAAGCACAACAAAATTTATTCTGCGTGCAAGCTTTTGTAAGTCAGAGCCAACGTTTCTTCCACCTGGCTCATGCAAGCTGAGACTCAGATTAAATTCTACCAGTCCTCAGTGCCACTGGACTCTTTATTCTGATCCATTTTAGCACTTTAGTGACTTTTGATTCCTTCCCGTTCCTTGCAGCATGATGAAAATGGAAGAGAATGGCTATTTCTCTCCTGACTCTGCCCACAAAGCATCCAGGGGAATGAATCCACCACACCCACGAGATGTGGTTTCACAGCATAACCAGGAAATGAAGCCAAGCATAAATAGAATTTGGAGTGGCTCCCAATGAAATGTGCTTCCACTGCATATCTTAATCTCCATACTAATTATTTCCTACTAAAACATATATACTATAATTTGTTTTAAAGTTTCCTTTAAATTTAACTCATCTCCACTTATCATAATAGTCTTGAATATATATATAATATTTGTATATGTATCAAAATTCCAGGCCAGTGTTATACATCACCTTCCAAATTTAGCAACCTTAAGAGTCATTTTGTGATCCTTGTCAGCAAGGAGCTGTTCCACCAGGTTTGTTTTTTTTGGGGGGGGGGCGGGGGGGGGTGGCTGCTGAGCTTCCTGATGCCCATGTACCATCTGTTGCTCTTTGGCTGTCTGCTGGTCCCCTCCCAGGGTTAGAACTGGATTCCATCCTCCAGTGGGTTGTATCGCTGCTACTGTTTTTATCGATTTATGTATGTTAATGATGTTATTCAATGTTTTTTGTATTTTGGAATTTATTGTCTGTACACCGCTCTGAGCCCTTTGGGGGAGAGCAGTTTATTAAGTCGAATAAATAATAATAATATCGCTTTGACTGCTGTTCCACTCCCAGGAGCCTGCAATTCCTATGGTTGCCAATCTCCTGGGGACTGGAGATCTCTCAGAATTATAATTTATCTCCAAGATACAAGCACCAGCATCCCTGGAGAAAATGGTTGCTTTGAAGGGTGGCCTCTATGGCATGACAACACATTAAGACCCCTCCCCTCCACAGACTTCACTACCAAACTTCTAGGAATTTCCTCAATACAGAGTTGACCTGGGCAGTCATTGTTCCCCTGGACTGCCTGCCTGGCACGATACCCAGCTGAGATCTTTGCTCTGATCAACCCCACTCTCTCCAAACTCCACCCCCAGATCTTCAGAAATCCCACCAAACCAAAGCGGCCAGCCTTATAACAAACTTGATGCAGAAAGCGGTTCTACTCCCAGGGGCCATCATTCCACCCCCAACAACTCCAACCCAGAACCCAGTTGATCCTGTGGAGCTTGCATATTTGCAAGCGGAGCGAGCCGAGGGTCACCCCCTCCCTCCAGAGGGCCTGGAAGAAAGCGACTTCGGGAGGCGGGGGAGGCAATGCAGAGGAAAGCCCCCTGCCCACAAACGCGCGGGACTAACCAAAGGATACCCGCAGGCGCCGTCCCAGCGCGCAAGGCACTCGCGGTTTTTCACTGCCGCAGCACCGACCAATCGCAAGAGCTTCACCCTGCAGTGGGGTTACTTAAAGCGGCTGTCGTTCGCCCGTCGGTGGATCGCAGCCCGACGCTCACCGGCCCTTCCCGGCGTCGCCCCTTCTCGCTCCGGGACTGGCGGCAAAAGCTCTCCCGCTCAAAGAGGGGCGCATCCCCGGCGCGGCGGAGCCAACGTGGCGCAGCCACACACCTGCGTTTGGGGCTCGGCGGGGCTGCCCAAAGCGGCGTCTGGCGCCGCCTCCTCTGCCACAGCCCGGGCCGAGCCAACGCCGAGGAGCAGGAAGCGGTGGCGGCGGCCGCTCCTTCCAGCGTCGCTTCCCCCGAGGCCGGGACGTGGCTGCGCCTGGAGGCGGTTCGAAGGGGCTGCCAGCCGCGCCATTCAAGCGCTCCGCCGCCGTCTGGGTGTGCATGGCGGTGGGCTAAAGGGAACAAGGGCAGGGTCGCCAGGGCGATTGGCCCGGAGGAGGGGTGCTTCGGGGTGGCCCCGGGGTCGTGCGTAAAAGCAGGGGCGGAGCAGGGTGGCACAGCCGGGAGGATTCGGATCCTGAGGCTGAAGTGGATTCCGCACAGCACGTTTATCAGGAGTTGCAAGGCTTCGCTTCGCAGTGCAGGTGCCCCGGATGAGCACGTGCGGAAAACAGGGGATGTGTTTATTTTTAAATGTATCCGCCGCTCTCCCAAAACGGCTCAGAGCGGATAAGTCGAAGCTGTAAGGGGCCAGCACTGCCCCGTCTCCGACGTTTTATCCTCACGACCCTGTTAGGCACTGTGGCAACGGGGCAGTGTTGTTTTTGCACTAGTGAATTCGTGCAGGCCTTCTTTGTGCTGGGGACGGGTAGCCAAAAGTGCTACAGGGATGACGCTTTTTGTGCGTAAAGACTTAAACTTTTTGGTGTTAGAAATAAATTGACGGCAGCTGTAACGGATTAAAAGTAATACCGTCCATAGGGCTATGGTTTTTCCATCCTCAACAGGCTGTTGTATTTCTGGGCTGTGTGGCCAAGGTCTGGTAGCTTTTGTTCCTAACGTTTTGCCCACATTGATGGCTGGCATCTTCGGAAGCACATCACTGTGAGGTGTCTCTTTCTGTGCTGACACTATTAGAAGCAGACAGCCACAGCCCAGAAACTCCACAACAGCCTGATTTTTGCTGTGAGAGCCTTTCATGGCACATTTCCCAGCTGTCTTGCATGCCCTTCCTGCCTCACCTGCAATCCAGCATTCGTGGGAATAGAATTTTTAATTGGCTGTTTGTTTAATGGAAGCAGTAGTGTTGTGACAAAGAGTCTGATCTGAACCCAAGTAATCCCAGTTCTACCCCACAATGATCCAGTCTCCAAAATACTCTTCACTTCCAGATTCACCAAGCCCTGTGTTCAAGGTATTCCTTATGCTGGTTTCAAAAAAGTGTCAATCAAAAATTTCAGCACAGTGCATGTGTCCATGTAGCTCTCCCAGACAGCACTCCTTTATTTCCAACACGTTTGGAAGATCCTCGGTTTTCAAGTGGTGCAAATCTGCCAGATTAGATTCAACAGCTGCATCCAAGCAGAAGTCTCCTGCAGAGGCCCCTGAATTTGTGCACTGGAAAGCCCTTCAACCAGTGACCCCTGCTCCAAGTCAATACAGTTTGCAACAGCTGCTCAGATCTGAAAGTTCATCAGTGTTTCCCTATCCCTGCTGGCCTGTATTCAACAACAGCGATTGCAGTAACCCAGATGAGGCCAATCTTGCCAGAGCTGGGATGTTTTCAGTGTGACTGGCTGTGTTTAATATTTGGATAGCAGACCACTGAGGAAGAGTGGGGTTTCTACACAGAGTGAAAGCAATAGTGAACCACCTCTAGCCATCTTTTGGAAATCCTACGAGAGGCTGCCATAAATCAATTCCAACTGGATGGCACTAAATATCCAACAATGCAATTCATCAGATGGAAAGTAATTTGTTTACAGAAAAAGGGACAGCAGTTTCTGCCTTCCATTTCAAACATCTACTTTGCAACCACTGCTTTTCCTAAGGGTCCCCCCACCCTCCAGAAAGAAAAAGTTTTGGAGGACTGTATGTTGCTTTGTAATCTCTTGAGGAGGGAAGAGAGACATAAATTACTGTTTGGTCTTTTAGGTTGGTGACACTCCTTTTGCAGCAGCCTGCCATCTTTCTTGTGCTGCATATGGGGTGGCCATAAACAGACTGTGGCTTGATGGCCTTTTCTGCCCCCATCCCCCAACCCAAAGAATTTTGGCTTTAAAAGATACCCGTCTTCCAGAAAACACACAGCGCTATCAAAACTCAGTTTATTCCAAATGTTAGAATCGTACAGATCTGCTTCTCTTCCAAAATATTTTCTTTGACTCCATCCCCCCTCAAAAATTAACAGCCCCAATCCAAGGGGCTGGGTGCCTGGCCACGGCACTGCAGCCGCTGCCCCCAAAGAGGCTTCCCAGTGACATAGGGAGGCTAGAAAGGCAAAAAGGCCTCCCTGCCACCAAGAAGCCCCCATTGGCTGTAACAGACTTATGCCACCCTTTTTGGTGCCATATGTCTGAGGCCCTGTCCACCAGAGTAGCACAGCAAATGGTTGGGAGGAAGCAGACTAATGTTAGCCACGCCACGCCAGTGGCAGGGGTGCTGGGATCCTGATGCCAGCGTCTGGCGCTGCATCCCAGCAATAGGGAGGGCCGTGGTGGCCACACGCTGGCGAAAACACCCTTACACTGGGGAAAATGCCCTGGGGAGGGCAAATCTGCCAGCACAGCTGCACGCCGCTCCCATGGATGGGCTCCGAGTTTAAAATGTGTTTAAAGGCCAACAACCCAGAAGCAAGGTTATTCAATCCAGTTCTGATCCACACTCCCATCAAAGGAAGCCAGTCAATGGTTTAAAAACATCTCCCCAAACACCAGGCAGATGGTAAAAGAGGATGGCTTGAGCCAGGTTTGTAATACGCTAATAAAAGAACCACCACCTCAGTCACGTCCCCAAAGGAACGGAGAATGGGCAGAGCGTTCTGGAAAATGGGAAGAACTGTTGTTTACAAGCGACTCCCCACTCCAGTTGCTGACCCCCAACTGTGGCTAGATGGGAGTAACATAAAGCTGACTCATGCCCCAGTTACACTTTCTCAAGCTATGTTTGGGAAGCAACAAAGTATTTTTTTTGTCTTTTTTCTTCCCCAAATGCCATGTGTTCGCCTGTCTCCCTTTGACATCAGCATCCCAATTTGTCCTACATGTCCCCACCACACACTCCTCTCTTTTTAATTTGGGTGTGGCTCAGATTGTTGGTACCTGCCATCTACCACCTTGGCCAAACAGGAAACAGGGAGGTTCAAGAAATACCCAAGTTCAAAACAAAGGGGAGCACGTCAGGTCACCTAGGACAAACGTGGGTGTCAGGAGCAAAGAATGATAGAACTCCCTGAATTCTGAGAAGCAGAAAGGACTGAAGGGGAAAAAAAAATAAGGCTAGCAGCCAAGGTGGGCTGAGACAGGTTTCATGGCAAGAGGTGGAAATTTCAGCTGACCTTTTTTGACGGTTAACAAGCAGGGAAAGAAACCGCCACGGAGGTGAAGGGAGCTAGGAAACAAAGACCTTGTTCCAGCTACCGAGGGAACCCAATTTTTAGATTTAAATAAATTCCAGCCTTCAGGAGAACACTTTATATAATTCTTCTCTCCAAGGAAGATTATCAGAAGGTATGACAGGATGCCATCAAAAGCTAGTCTTCTGAGCCTTAAAGATTTAGGGAGGCGGACCCATCCCTCCACCCGAGTTCTTGCTGGGATCTCGAATCCCAGCTTGTCAACTCTGCTGGTCCTTGACTAGCATAACTGTGTGCTGGCCGCCACCCGTCACAGAAAGGACAGTGCGGTTCTCCAGCTGCTGGCCCGACATCTGAACAGGGCTCCAGGCATCCTCTTCATCCCCTGTGGCCAGCTGCAGGTTCGATCCCATGCCCCAGGCAAATGCTCGCCCTGCCAAGAAAGAGATGGGTGCGGATCACATTGACAGTTTTAAAAGTTTCATGATACATCCCAACACGCTGGCTGTGAAACGTAAAGGTAATTCCAGTGCTCTATGCATGGCATGCATTACACAGTTCTGGTCTCCCCAATTGTCCCTTTTTATAAAGGGAACAGTCATGGGCTAGTGGTCCAGTGAAAGTAGATAGTTTTCACTGTCAAGATGCGTGCTGAATGGGGCTATACCTGCTCTTGTAAAATCCGACCAGTGATGAGCAAAAATTCCAGTTGCATTGCAAGGCACAGAACACTGGACAGGGAATGGAGCCAGAAGTGGGCAAGGCTATGCCAGTTGGCACGGCCCTACCCATAGCCCTGGCAGAATTTCCAGTTTATGACTGAAGGCTACCCTGAGCTTTAGGCTTCCAGTGCTTGATTTCAGCTGCCTATACAATTTGTGGTTGAGAAATTTAAATATAACTCAGCTTTATGTCTTCAGTTTAGAAAAGAGACTGCGGGGGAGAGAGATGATAGAGGTTCATAAAATTATACACGGGGTAGAGAGAGTGGACTGAACTTTCTTTCCCTCTCCCAAAAGACTATAACTCAAGGAAGTCGAGGGCCATTGATTCAGAACGAACAAAATAATTTTTTTTTGTACAAGAAATGATTCTGGAATTTACTGCTAGAAAATGTAGCGATGGTCACACAAGCATAAACAGGCTTGACAGGTTCATTTGACAGATTTGTGGAAGACAGGTCTAGCAGTGGCTACTAGACATGATGACTGACTCCATATTTGGAGGCATATTTGAATACCAGGGCTAGGAGGCAACATCAACGGAATGACTCAGCCTCTGTGCTCTGTTATTGGCCATACGAGAGGAACGGGTTGGCCACTGTGTGGTGGACTAGATCAGTGTTTCCCAACATTTTCGGCATTACGGTACCCTTGACCTCACCCTTCATATCTCACGGTACCCCTGCCATCTCCCCCACCTTCCCCTCCCAGTGCCCCTGCTTGTCACCCCCACCCCACCCCACCTTCTCCTCCCAGGGTGAAGGGAAGCACTGTCGGGCAGGAAGTGGCTGCTGACAGGAGCAAGCTATCCTGGGCCGTCCTTGTCCTTGCTGGCACCGGCGGAAGACACCGCAGAAGTTAGGGGGGCTGGAAGTGTTGCTGTGGTACCCCTGGGACATGCTCACGGCACCCCAGGGTACCACGGAACCCTGGTTGGGAATCACTGGACTAGATGGACCACTAGTCAGATCCAGCATGGCTCTTTTGATGTTTTCGCTTGGGCAAAAGGTGGGTTCTCAAGAGGATGTATTTTTCAAAAACATGCGTAAAATAAATAAGATGTACAAGGGGGAGAAGAAGTCTGGTCCTGTCTTGAAAGCCCCCTGAATACTTTTTAAAGTAGTCCATCTAGACATGAAGATAACCCTAAAGAGGACAGCAGGATGATGCCAGTGATGAAAACTGCCTTGCTAGTGGGCATCAAAAGGAAATACTTGTTTCTTGAAGAGACCTCCCTCACCCCTATTATCAAGGAAGTACAGTTCCGGCTGGCTGGACAAACCTGGACAGCCCAGGATAGCTTGCTCCTGTAAGGTCTCAGAGCTAACCAGGGTTGGCCATGGTTAGTACTTGGATGGGAGACCACCAAAGAAGTCTAGGGTTGAGGCAGGTAATGGCAAACCATCTCTGTCTCTTGCCTGGAAAACCCTACTGGGTTGCCATAATTCAGCTGGGACTTGATGGCATTTTTCTACCATCACAGCTCTGTTTGAGACTCATAAGAAACATCAGGTCTGAACATCTCCTGAGAACATGGAACACAAACCACTAGACTTGAAGATAACCCTCAATGGGCAAATTATAAGAGACAAAACCCTACTAGGAAATTTCACCCCTCAGAGTTATCATGGATATGCCCGCAACTACCACTCTGATTGTAGCCTGGTCCAGACGATACAGTAAACTCTTAACAGGCTATACCATTCCCCAGCAAGATGCGGGACCGCTCCTTAGGGAGAATTAGTCAATCAACGGCAATTTACTCGCAATGACTGAATGAAACTCCTTTGTTCAGGGCCAGTAATGCTCTTTAAGAACAGCCCTGGGTGGGAGGGAAAGAATAGGAGAGTTCAACCTTTGTGCCCCACTTCAGGGCTTTTGTAGGATATTTGGTTAGCCACGAGGTGAAATAGGATGCTGAACCAATGGCCTGATCCAGCACGGAAGCTCTCACCATCACACTACCAAGATCCTGAGATTCTGAAAGTTACTTACTGCAAAACTTATATCCCACTTACTTCCAGAACAGGAATTCAAAGCATGTTACAATGCAAAGCCCAACTCTGCCAGAGTACAAGATGTCTCGTGATGTCGTGAATATTAAGCCTAGCAATTTCCAGCATTTCCACCCTCCAAATATTTGCTTGGCCCTGCTTTCTCAAATAAACATGGGGACTAGAAACACAGGTTTCTCTCTTTTAAAAATGTAGCTACATTCCTGGTGGCAATTTGATTCCAAACAAGCATGCCACCCAACTTGCTGAGGGCCTTGGGGTCCTGGACTCATTCAGACTCACCATTTTCTGTAACTGCATAGCCAACCCGTTCTCCGCAGGCGACGGAGGATGCCTTCGCCAGCCCAGGGATGGCAGTGGGCGTGCTCTTCTCTTCAATGCCTTCTCCCAAGCCCAGCATGCCATAGTCTGCTCTGCCAAGACTATACACAGTGCCTGTTTGAAATTGAGAGGCAGAATGAGACAAGGGAAGGCGGGAATACATTTTCAGAAGAGAAAGGACGGGGGAAATCTAAGACCGTCTATAAATCTGGAAACATGTTTGAGTGAAATATATCCTGATTTAAAAAGGATGTTATCTTTTTCCCAGTCATGGAAGCTTTCTCAACGTATGACCTGTTTGAGGAGGTCAAGAAAGGACCCCTCACAAAAGGTGTAAAACGGTTCTGAAGGCCTTTTCAAAAAAGGAGTAACAAGGTTGCACTTTTTAATGTATGTGAAAAATTTAATCAGCCCCCCACCCTGAAAACACTCTAAATCTGGGACTGCCCAGAGCAAAAATAAATAAATAAGCTGGGAAAAAACAGGATCACAGAACAACATACCATGGCAAATCAATTACCCAATCCTGAATAAACAGGAAGTAATGGGTTACGGAAGCTTAGTAGATTCTGCTTCAGGCAGATGCCCGAAACGTTGGGTACTTTCATATTTGGGGAGCCAAATAAAGACAGGCAAACACACACATCGATCCTCTCCTTTCACAAACACATCCGGTTATTCCTCCTCATTCTGGAGAATAACACTCTAGGCTGCTCACCTTCCGAATCCAGGCACACAGTATGATGTTGCCCGGCAGAGAATTCAACCCAGGATCTGGTGGAGTTCTTGAACGCCGTCAGAATCTTTGGGGAATAGTAAGTGTCGATGCTTTCAGAACCTTGGGGGTAGTCAAGGAAATCACAGTTAGTTGCAGACACAAATCAGAGGGGTCAGGCTGATTTACCCACAATTCAGAGCAGTTAAGATTCATTGAAGCAGCAATCAACATTCCTCCACCCTGTGTGTACAGCAGCAACACATGTACACAGCCACCACCTAGCCTAGTCCACAACCCTTGAAAGTTACAGCAAACAAGATCAGACAGACAGAGCTGTTTTTCCCCTCTTAAGCATGATCCAGCTTGCAGGAATCACGCCCCCTCTTTTCCTCCTATAAAGACAAGGAAGAAACTATGTTTCCTCATTCTTCCCCAGCTTTCCTGATGACACAGGATTTGTAAGATTCTCACCAACACACTCTTCTTGCAACAACTGGGGGTTTATGAATCCCTTTCCTTGACACGCAGGCAGCAACTTACCCAGTTGGTAGTAATTGGAGAGGCCAAACCCAATGACATGGCCCTCCTGGGTGAGGGCTATGGTAGAATAGGAGCCACAGAAGACATCATGGATATGCCCTTTGGCCTTACTGCCTTTGAGGGGGACAGGCTGGGGGAGCAGCAGGCGTTCTGGAGGAAAGAGAGAGGGCTTAGAAGAATTGACCCTGACCACAGGAAGCTGCCAGATACTGAATCAGACCACTGACCTGTTAAAGTCTGTATTGTCTACTCAGACTGGTAGCTGCTCGACAAGATCTCAGGTAGAGGTCTTTCTTACCACCTACAGCAGCAGTGGCGTAGTGGTTAAGACCAGGTGCATTCTAATCTGGAGAAACTGGGTTTGATTCCCCGCTCTGCCACTTGAGTTGTGGAGGTTTATCTGGGGAATTCAGATTAGCCTGTGCACTCCAACACCCGCCAGCTGGGTGACCTTGGGCTAATCACAGCTTTTCGGAGCTCTCTCAGCCCACCTACCTCACAGGGTGTTTGTTATGGGGCGGGGGAGGGAAAGGAGAGTGTAAGCCCCTTTGAGTCTCCAACAGGAGAGAAAGGGGTGATCTAAATCCAAACTCTTCTCTTCTTCTACTACTACTTGTTCCTTTTAACGAGAGATGCTGGTAATTGAACCTGGGACCTTCCGCATGCCAAGCAGATGCTCAACCATTGAGCCACAGCCTCTTCACTGACATAACTGAGCTCCTGAAGCTGCCTTATTCTGAGCCAGATCCTTGGTCTATCAAGGCCAGCATTGCCTATTCAGGCTGGCAGCTGCTCTCTGCGATTTCAAAGAGTGATCTTTCCGATAGCCTATTCTGATCCTTTTTTAAATAGAGATGCTGAGGACTGAACTGAAGACCCCCAGCAGGTAAATTCTGTGCTCAACCAGGCAGCTGTGGCCCCTTCCTAAATAAAAAGGAGAACCAGAATACTGGTCTGTTTGCCTCCTCTGAAACCTTTTATTGGCTACTCTCAGATCTGTTTCAGGGAAATCTGACTTGGGACTTTCTGCATACAAAGCAGCTGGTCTGCTACTACCCTGTTTCCCCGAATATAAGACATCCCCTGAAAATAAGACGTAGTAGAGGTTTTGCTGAAGTGCGAAATATAAGGCATCCCCCGAAAGTAAGACGTAGCAAAGTTTTTGTTTGGAAGCATGCCTGACGAACAGAACACAGAAAAATAAGACATCCCCTTAAAATAAGACATAGCACATCTTTGGGAGCAAAAATTAATATAAGACACTGTCTTATTTTTGGGGAAACACGGTAAGCCTTGGCCCCTCCACCTTGGAAATCCCTTTGTTTATGGGGACACGTCACCTCTACACCCCCAAACTGGTCACCTGCCGCATCTTCCCCACAAACTGTCTCAAAGCAACACAATTCATCTCATGAACTCACCCAGTCCTCGTCTTCCTCCCCTGGCAGTGAAAATTTGGGGCACTCGGCCCAGCTGGCCATTGTCTCCACAACCACAGGTATAAAGGTTCCCCTCCACAGACACTAGGGCTAAGTGATGGCTCCCTGCGAAAGCGAAGACAAAATGAAGGAAATGTCTAGAAAGGGGTGTTGAACTCATTTGTTTCGAGGGCCGCATGTGACACAAATGCGACTTAGTTGAACTGGGCCTGGGGGCTGGGGAGGCGGCTGCCTTGAGAGGGTTTATCAGGCCCGTGAACCAGCTGAGGCAAACCCCACCTCTCTTGTCCAAAGGTCTCCAGGACAGATGAAGAAGGGGGGGGGGGGGATGGATGGATGGATGGATGGATGCATCAGCTGGCTCAAAGGCCTGATAAGCCCATTCAAGAGGCTGGATCTGCTTCCCAGGCCCCATGTTTGAAATCCCTGATCTAGGGGAGTTCCATCTGCAGCTAAGGAAGAGGAGATGCTTTCCCACAACCTTTGCCATGACGTTCAGAGGCAAAGTTAATCATGAGTAGTCAAGTCATTTTATTTTACAGTCAGCGACCAGTAATACAAGATCAAGGTACATCAGTTTCAAGGTACCATTACCATAGTATATACATAGACAAAAGAGTACTAGAAGCACTTTTCAAAATGTTAATCTATAATCTATAATGAGAGTACTAAAAGCATTATACAAAATATTACATAGTCTATGGTATTTACAAGAAGGAATATTTGCGACACTAATATAATTATTATTGTACTTATACACAGTCGGTGGCTGTTTACTAAAAGGTCAACTCACGAAAAAAGCAAGCAGTAGATAAAATACATTTGATTATGACAAAAGATTCATGGGTTCATGGTTTGCACTGTCTTCTAATATTGTAATCACAGGCCTACTGCATTGTTCAGTGGATGTCTTATGTAGTGTCTGATCACACAGTTTTTACATTTTGTAATCCACTTGAATCTTAGGGAGAAAGGAGGGGTATAAGTAAAATAAACAAGTAAACCAAAGCAATACAATTACAGTTAGAACAGGGGATATTATGCCAGAAGGAAAACCACAGCAACCGAAGTCTGTTGTATATCAAACACTTCACGTCACCGCCACTCACCTGAAGCAATTTTTACTACGGGCACATCCAGTTGTAGCTCGACAGGCACAGAACTGCCGCTGGAGCATTCTTGTACCTCAGTACCCTTTGTGGGAGCCAGTAAGCCAATGACACCATTTTCGTCCTGAACAAACATGTCCACAGAAAGAAGTTGTCAACAAGCATGAAGGAAAAAAGTCCCAGCCAAAGCATCTCCAGGGGAAAAAACCAAACATACCCGGAATGCTCCCCAGATGAACACGCGCCCATCCTCCGTCAATGCTGCTGTGTGACTGTCCCCAGCAGAGACTTGCACCACTTTTTCCTTCAGATCCACAAGCCCCGGCACAGAGTCAGACCCTTCCTCTGAAGTGTCGCGTCCCAAAGCCCCTTCATCGTTGCAGCCAAAGGTGTAGATCTGGGGACAGAAAAGATACCTGGTGGCCAAAAAATCCAGAAGGAATCCCAGGGAAATTAAGGACTGAAATAGGAGGCCATTTCGGTATATATATTCTCTTCCACAGGAAGATGGTAGTAGATGGTATATTCCTCTACCACAGAACAAAATACTGCACCACAACAGAAGTGGCAAGTGGGTGCAGCAGGTGGCATCATGCTGGCCGTGAAAGGAGTTGTGGCAACAAACGTGAACTTTGTGTCTTGCATGCTTGGTATGGGTTGCCCACTTGCCAGCAGGTGGGCAGGCAGGCTTGTGGCAGGCACCCCCACGTGACACTGGCAAGTGGCACCTGGGGTGTCAGCCCCTTCTGCCCCCCTACAAGGTACACCACTGCCAAAGGAATCCTTGCCACTACTGACTGACTTTACCTTGCCTTCCTACTGTTTCTCTGGTAGCATACAAAGAAGGAGAAGAGACATGCCTTTGCCTGCTCTCGATGCGTGCATAACTAAACAGCTCCATAAGAACTCATGACCCAATGGATCTGTCTCTTCAACTCACTCGAGGGTCCCAGCCCATGAGCTGAAGAACAGGGATATACATTTTCATCCCAAAGGACCTCAGAGGAGCATATGTGACTCTCCCCATCCCATTCAATCTTCACGGTCACCCTGTGAGGTAGGCAGGGCTTAGCGAGCAGCTGGTCTGAGTCGGCCCCATAAGCTTCATGGGTGGGTGCGGATTTGAACCAACAGCCCCTCATGCTATACTGGACATCTGCAGACTTACTTTGCCTGTTTCACTGAGGCACACCGTGTGAACTCCTCCAGCTTCAGCCTGGATGATCTTCTCAGGAAGCTTTACTAAGGCAGGCCTCTTCCTCGCCAGGATGTCAGGTCCAAGGCCCAGCTGCCCGAGATCGCCCTGGCCCAAGGTCAGCACCAGGCCCGCCTCTGTTCGATGCGACTGATGGCTGACTGGACACAGGTGAAAGGAAGAACAAGAGAGGGACGCCAATCATTAATGATGCGCAAAAACAGCCTGCACACATGTTAGCGCAGGCAGGATCTGCCCCAGTGGGCTACACTGAACCTACGAAGGAGTACTCAACAGCGTCACTAAAAAACAGGAGACACGTGGTTTAGTGGAGCCCATGAACAACATAGTATGATATAAAATAAAAAGAGGAGAAAAGCAGAGAAAACAAGTTTTTCTGAACTGCCTTCAGTCAACAGCAGTTTCTCATAGACATGGATACTGGGTCTTTTCTTCCAATGAATTTTTCCCCAACTGCATTTAAGATGGCAAGTAAAAAAAAAATTGGGGGTGGGGGTGGGGGTGCAGGCCTGGATCGATGACATGTGCAACTGAATGTGTTCGGAAAGACTGGGGAAGCAATAGATTAGCCCTCTGTGTCAGGACTGTCAATATCTTGATGTCTTGCTGTGTGTGATTTGCAATTGTTTTCCTGTTTCCCTCTGCCTTTCCTAGCAATCTCCTGGCACCAGCTCATCTTCAAAGAGGTGTGAAAGGTCCTTTGTAGCTTTGTAGTAGAAACTGTAATGGACATTTGGTGTGGGGCGAAACGGGGGGGGGGGGGGGATTAAAAGATATAAGTCCTGGATCTGAGCTCTATAGCTCAGATTCTGCTTTACATTGTTACTCTTCGCATCACCTGGAATAAACTGCTTTTGGACTTTCCTACAGTCTGTTATTTCCACGTTCAAGAGTCTGACACTCTGGACCCTGAGCATTTTGAGGCAATATCCGTGAACAAGATTTAATTAATCCAGCCAGTTCCTTCAGTGCAAGAGAATTACATCCTTCCAAGCCAATAATACCAATGGAACCCATTCTCTTAGGAGAGCATAACGTTCAAGAGACTATTAGAAAGAAAGTATAACTTTTTTAGACATCTGGACAAAGTGCCCAACTCCTTCCAAGCCCTGGACCCAGACTTTTTCCTGTCAGTGCAACATTGTCAGCTGAAGGAAAATGGGGTGAGTTTCCAAATTTTAAATTATATCCTCTCAGCAAGCACGTTGACAACTTGAGATTTTTAAATAACGCATATTTTGGTCGAAAAATCACTCAATATCAGGAAGGAAGCTGGCTTGGCATAGCCCAATCTTATCAAATCTCAGTAACTAACCAGGGTATGTACTTGGATGGGAGGTCACCAAAAACGACACTGCAGAGGAAGGCAATGACAAACCACCTCTGCTTCTCACTTGCCTTAAAGGTCCCTTGGTAGGGTTGCCACAAATCTATGGTATAGCCCAGTGGTTCTCAACCTGGGGGTCGGGACCCCTTTGGGGGTCGAACGACTGTTTCACAGGGGTCGCCTAAGACCATCAGAAAATGGCCTTTTAATATTTTATATATACCAATTTTATAGTTGGGGGTCACCACAACATGAGGAACTGTATTAAAGGGTCACGACATTAGGAAGGTTGAGAACCACTGGTATAGCCTGATCTCAGAGCTCAGCAGGATCAGTACTGGATGAGAGGCCACCAAGCATGTTTCATTTCAGAGGAAGGCAAAGGCAAACCACCTCTGCTTTTCATTTGCCTTAAAAGTCCCTTCGCCCTCCTGGGGTCACCACACGCTGGTTTCAATTTATGTATGTATGGTCCAAGATTAACTAGAGACCAGCCATTATTTTCGAACCAGTGAAGAACATAGTCAGGCCCACCCATCATCATGCCAGAATCCAACTCCATGCATCCCACTGTTTTGTGTTTTCATTTTTGTAAACCACATGAAGAACACTTCGCATTCAAGAGTTCTACAACGGCAGGAAGTAAACAAACAAAATGGCTGCCAAAGCTTCCCTCCATGCTGGAGTAAGTCATGAATGGGACAGGCCTTGACAGTCACTATTACAGCATATTAAGACTGCAAATCTGCAGGAGCCTCCAAGGAGGAATGGGCAAGACAAACCTGGAACCACAGAAAAGCCACTAGGCAAAGGAACAGCTGGGCTCTTACCTTTAGTCCGCTTTGCTTTGGGTGCGCCATTTTTTTCCAACACACGTTTCCTGGGCATGTTTCGTTAGTACTGGGGGGTGCTGGGGGGAGAAAAGGCAAAGGGTTCCTTTTAAAAGCACGGACTTGCTAGAACTGCTTTAGATGTAAACCTCAACGTGTCAACGAAAAGGATGTTGCTAACGATAGCTTGCATAATAAAGAAGGAGATGTGGCTCAGAAGGAAAGTCTCTGCCTTGCAAGCAGAAGGCCCCAGGTTCAATCCTTGACATTTCCAATGAAGGGGATCAGGCAGTGGATGATGTGAGACTTGGAGAACTGCTGCCAGTCGGAGTAGGTAATATGGCCTTGATGGACTGAGGGTCTGAGTCAGTATAAAGACGCTTCATGAGATCAAGAATTTAAAAAAAGAAAAGGGGAAGGGAGCTAAAGCCAGCAGCAAGGCAAACCTGAAACAGTAACGGGGGGAAAAAACCCTCATTTCAACAGGATAAACTGAACAGGAGAATAAAACATGGGCACTGGCAACATGAAAGCCACTTGAGGCCAAGCTCTAAATGAGAAGATGGGACATCCAACCAATTTTAACCTAATTCTTCCTCCAAGAGGTTCAACACAACAGATGCAGTCCTTCCCTCTTCCCAGCGTGGTGTAGCAGTGAAGAGCAGGTGGATTCTAATCTGGAGAACTGCGTTTGATTCCCCACTCCTCCACCTGAGTGGCAGAGGCTTATCTGGTGAACCAGATGTGTTTCTGCACGCCTACATTCCTGCTGGGTGATCTTGGGTTATTCACAGTTCTTCGGAACTCTCTCAGCCCCACCTGCCTCACAAGGTGTCTGCTGTGGGGAGAGGAAGGGAAAGGAGCTTGTAGGTAACCTTGAGGAGAGAAAGGTGGGGTATAAATCCAAACTCTTCTCCTTCTGAGAGTGAGAGGAAGACTGAGAGTGACTGTCCTAAGGTCCCCTAGTAAGCTTCATGACTGAGCAGGGATCTTAATTCTGCACTGCGACCCAGCAGTTTTATGCATGAAGAATCCCTGCAAATCTTCACAATACCTCTTGGATCCCCAATGTCCTCTCTCCACCCCACCAAATTAAAAAAGCAAAGCTACAAACTGATTTATTTAAATATTTACATCCCGTTCTTTTCTTCTTCCAGTGAGGTCCCTAAAGAAGACGACAACATCAAGTAACATCTGAAGTGTGAAAAAATGTCGCTAAGAGAAGCTTACAAAATCAAAGCCAGGTCCTTCTGCTCGCTTCTTTATTTTAATCCAAATATTTTGGCTTCTCGCTTCGAGAGTCTGAGAGTGGGGCAAAGAGCCACAAGTCGCAGCTGAGTCTAAATGAAGGCGCTGAAAAAAATGTACAGCACCACATTATATCCAAAGCAATTTGCTACGGTATCTGCTAAAGGGGAGCATTGTTACACACTCAAGTTCATCGCTAATCCCAGAGCCACCTGCTCAGCCATCCCAGCAGCTTGGTGGCATTTGGAATGGCAACACATAATAAGGATAGCGCAGAGAAATGGCTATTAAAATAATGAGAAAAGAAAAATGCTTCGAGGTGTGGTACAGCAATTAAAAGTCTTTAACCCAGACTGGAAAGAAAGCGGTCCAAATTCACCCATATACTTTTCTAGATTAATCTGGTCTGCTGACTACATAACCTACCTCACAGGGTTGGTGTCAAAAAGAAATGAACGAAGGCATGACTGTCCCGGTACACAGAAAAAAAAGTTTGTAAGTTAATGCAAAGAAAAGGGAAAATAAATCCTGGTTTGCTGGTGCATTCAAGCAATGAAAATCTCTCGCCTTTGGGTCCGGTTTCTGAGATCCCCATGATGGACTGGTCTCAGGGAACAACAGGGATTTGATAGACTCATTAATGGCTTAGTTTCACAGAAGAACAGAGTTGGAAGGGACCTCAAGGGTCATCTAGTCCAACCTCCTGAACAACACAGGAAATTCAACAGAACACACATGAACATATACAGAATCAGGCCATTGGTCCACTGAATTCAGTACTCTCTGCTCAGATTGGCAGAGGTTCTTATGGGTCTCCGATGAAGGTCTTTCACATCACATATTACTTGTTCCTTTTAATTGGAGAACTAATCAAGGTGACTTTAAAAAAACCTCCCCATGCAGAGGCAGTCAGGAAGATTAGTTTACTCCCACAGGACGATCCTCATAAGGAATGAACTCAGCTGTTAACACAAAGCTTTCCTACAGAGTGAATCCATTTCGATCCGTCTCTTCCAAACAGCAGCTGCCGTTTAAGTCTAAGAGGGGGATTTCCTTCTTATCCCGAGATCTTTTCAACTAGAAACTGATCAGAGTCACACACAAAAAAAAAACCTCATGGTTCCTCCTGGTTCCGGGATAGTCGCGTCTGATGCTACTTTTCGCATATATGCAAATAATCTACATCATTATGGTACTCATGCAGGTTTACACGAGGCTCCCAGGCAGACAGCCACCAGATCTGGATCTGCAAAGGCCTTGAATCCCTTCCTCGGGTTCCATCTACCAGGAGTAGGGACAAGCGGTCCTCCCTGTTCATGCCTTCGCCCTTTCCCAATTAAGAGAAAAACTGCAAGAAACGCACACGATCCTCCGCGCTGAGCACTGCAAACCCCCGCCCCAGATAACAGCCCCCGGCCCTTTCCAACATACCCCCGAAGGAAAGCCGCCGGGATTTGAATTTCCCGCGCTGTCGGCGCAGCGTCGACCCTCCCTTAACCCACCACGGCAAGTTCTCCAGACCGGGAGACCGGACAGAGCCGGCGGGGTGGACGAGCGGCTGCTGCCCCCCAAACGGGCTGGACCCGCGCTTGCCCTGCTCGCCTGGAACCCGAATTGGTTACTCCGTGTTCCACCGGTAGAACGTTCAGAGCCCACCGTTCCAAACCACGTGGGGCGCCCGGCCGAGGCCCTCGGGCAACTTCGGCCAATCTAAGGAATCGGCGGCCGCTTTCCACCCGGCACCCGCCTCTGCCGGCAGCTGGATCCCTCCGGTGCTCCCCCCACCCCGTCACGTTACATCCGGGGTAAAACAGAAGGGGGGCACTTACCTCGCTGTAGTCACCCCCCCCCTTCGCTCAAAGTCTAGCAAGTCTTCTCCAAATGCCCCCTGGAGTCCGGATTTCTGAGGAGCATGCGCATTAGGAGCTCCCGTGCTAACACCATTGGCTGTCGGACGAGGAGGGAAAAAAATAATCCTCTGTCGCACGCCACCTAGCTACAGTTGCGGGTACGACGCTTCCCTACCTGCGTTATAAGAAGGTTTGAAACGAAACTACCCCTGGTGGGTGGGACATGTAAGAGTCACCGCTAGGCAATTGGAGCCGTGCTTGAATACTCTCTGCAGTGCCTGCTTTCTTGTTGGGCTCACGCCACTTCCCTCATTACAGGAGGGAGCAGGTGCAATAAGAGGAAGGCTAGAGCTGCTCTGCGGTTTTTTTTGCACTGCCGCTGAACTAGTTGCGGATCTTCCTTTCGATAGATTCAAAAGCTGCTAGTTCTGAATCATGATGATTATACATGATTGCAGGAAAAAGAAACGTTCTCTGTGCTTAACTCGGGGCGTAGGGAGGGCTTGGACTTTTGAGGGTTAGCTTGAGCACCTTCGGTTGATGCCTGGAGATCTGAAAATTACAACCGGGCTATATTGGCTTTCCAGAAGAAAATAGGAGCTTTGGGGGGGGGGGGGGCTGTGTGGCATGATGATGTCCCACTAAGGTCCTGTCCTGCCCCCCCCCCCCATGCTCCATTCCCAAATCATGAATTTCACTAGGTCAAAACTAACAAAATTAATTTCAAGAGGTAGAAATGGAAGGTATTACGTTTAGGAAAAAATGAAATGCATGGATATAAGGGCAGTACCTGGCTCATTTCTGTAGACAGAAAGTGCACTGATTTTCTTTCCTGCCCATTTTAATGAAAAACAAAATCAGACCACTTAATTCAAAGTCTGTATTGGGTTGATTTCGCTTGTTCAGGCCACGAGCTGTAACTACGCAGTTGAGGTCAGATTTATTATATAGAAGCTCATGTGCGCCATAAATCAGGCTTAATGAACATCAAGTTTGCTGCCAGAGAACACTGGGACTTGAATAGTCTTCCATCGGTTAATTTTAATGCCCTCCTTTTTTGAGGTTCTAAGATTTTTCGTTCTTGTTAATATGAATGCTTCTCTAGATTTCTGATGCTGTTCCTTCCTGCTCGCTTCAGAAGCTAAAATTGGAACAATAGAGATTAGCATGGCCCTGCAAATTACTTCAGATATATACTTGTTTTAATAACATAAGAACAAGCCTGCTAGATCAGACCGGAGTCCATCTAGTCCGGCACTGCTACTCGCAGTGGCCCACCAGGTGCCTTTGGGAGTTCACATGCAGGATGTGAAAGCAATGGCCTGCTGCTGCTGCTCCCAAGCACCTGGTCTGCTCAGGCATTTGCAATCTCAGTTCAACGAGGATCAAGATTGGTAGCCATAGACTAGGGCCATGGTGGCGAGCCTTTGGCACTCCAGATGTTATGGACTACAATTCCCATCAGCTCCTGCCAGCATGGCCAGTTGATTCTGACTGTGAAAGTCTATGACCATAACTGGGTTACCTTGGGCCAGTCACACATGATCAGCCTAACTCCTCGCAGGATAGTTGTGAAGATAACATGGAACACTTCAGACCGTTTTGCCCCCCACCCCCATTAGAAAAGAGTATAAATAAAAAACAGTCAAGGCAGGAACTCTTCCAAGGACTGAAGTTTTCCTAGCATCTTCAACTAAAGATCCCCACAAGACGCTCAAGAAACCCGAGGCTTTTCATTTGGGAAGCAGGTGCTTCACCAGTGAACCAGAATCACTCCTTTATACTTTCCTACAACCCTTTCCAAATGAACATACACCACAGCTCAGTCCTGTGACACATGGTAACTCGGTACAACACAGTCACTGACTGGGGGCAATTAATCTATTTTACTTCTACAGGATCTAATTTTTCAGAAATAATGAACATGACCACTTGGTGCAATTTATTTTGTTCCTGTGATTGAAGTTTCAAACAGGCATTTGGTCAACACCAACCTATGAGGGGCTCGGGGTATTGTTCACAGGAAGTCCTGCTATGTGCAGTAGTGAAAACAAGTTTGCTGGGTGTGAAAATGCTGTTGCACTAGAATTGGGGGGGGGGGGTTAAAAACAGCAAAATGAAGGATATTACCAAGCCTGAACTACTCAGTAGCAGACTTCCTTTCTGTAATGGACTTCCACAATCTGTACAGCAAATGTGTGTGTGTGTGGGGGGGGGGGGGGCCTCCTCTACACAAAACTGGTTTAGAACTGCAGCTTATGTGGGCAAGAAATAAACCCTGATTTATTAAGATGCCTAAAATCCAACCTCACTGCAAATTGTGACAAGCCCATACATCCAAGAATGTTGGGTCTGCTCAAATCAAAACCCTTGTTTTAAAACATCATAATTGAGTCCAAGGGTCAACACTTAGGTCAAATCATAGCCATGAATGTGGCACTTTACAGAAAACCCATACATACTGGAAAATGCTGGGTCTGCCATTGGCACCCGATACATGGTGTGCAGAAACAATCCTACATTTTATCTACTTCCTTTGTTCAGTAATTGAACTAAGAAATAGCAAACCAACAACATAAAACATCCCACTGCCCGAAGGGGCTGTTAAGCAAGCAGACTTGGACAACCATGATGTACTAATTAGTATCAGACAAGGTCAAATGTCCACTCCATGATGAGAGCTTGCTGGATGATGTCCTTGGGCCTGTCATTATCTCAAGCTAACCCACCTCACAGGGTTGTTGTGAGAATAAAATGGGAAAATGATACAAGCTTCTTTGGGCCTCCCTGGGGAAGAAGGCAGGGCATAAGTGAAATAAATAATTAACAAAAACCAGTAGTAACTGCAGTCAATAAAGAAGCCACCAATAAAAGACAAGACAGAAAAACAAACTTTATTGTTATCCAACCAGGGATTGAGAGACAACAGGAAGTCAAAAGAGGAGTGGGGAGAGAAATGGCTGAATATAAATAGCTAGAACATAAAAACTGGCTTGGTTTCAGACACACAAAATTGATTTTTCAGGATTCAGCAATCTAGGCCACATCCCAACCATCTTGGAGTGACACAATTCAACTTTGAAGCTGAGTCTCAAAATGTACTATTGATGCTGAAAATTATGGTCTTAGCAGCACTGTAAAAACTTAAGAAGCTTATTGTAACACAGGCATTTTTAATGAGTACATGAAGGCAAGCAATGCATGAAAACAAGCAGCAGTTCACAAAAGTGCATCTGCTGCAACAAAAACCAAGAAGTCTCATCACACCCTGCAGACCATCATGGCTACCCAGCTGAAAGCTGTAGCTTCTCTTAAATGCAGCTGCCGCCTCCAGTAAATGCCAGCTAGCAGTCATCATGCTGCTTAACACTTTCAATTCTCTATACTCTTTTCTACTGAAAGATGACAGCCGAAGTGTACTAGTAATCCACCATTTCTTTGACTTTCTTTATTCCAGAATGGAGAATAGGTAGGCACTAGGACCCAAGCGGAGCATTCTAGAACTTTACTGTCATCTTTCAGTGAAAGACTATAGCTCGTTGACTTGCAAACACCTTTCTGTGATGATGCACGATAAAAAAGATCAAGTTCTTAAAAGCCAGTCTTCTAAATGCCTTCCAGGTTTTCTTTAAAATGATCTGATAAAACAAAACAAGAAGAATCAATTATTTATTTATTTATCAAATTTATAAACCGCCCACCCCCGAAATTAGCCTTTCCACTCTTCTTTCTTCATGAATGGAAAATAAAACTTTGGATTAATCTAATTGGATTAATCTAATATCTACCCCATCTATCAATCAAAACAGATCCCCAAGGCATCTCCGACCCACAGTACTTTGGAGAGGTGTTTCTATTTCAGCCAACATTCTCTTCCTAGTGGCAGATGCCTGTCAGATTTGAGGGAGTGCATAATATTCTGAAGCAAAGAAATCCAGGACCTCCAGTTATCCAGAGGTCAAATGTTAAAGTCTTGTGCAAAGTCCCAAACCTACAGCATCTTTGGGCCTTTAAAACATTGAGAACATGCGACTGCTATGCACCCGATAAATATTTGCAGTGCACATTACCTTACCATACAAGATGGCAGCTCCGGCTTCCCCGCCATTTCCCTGCCCAGAAAGGACTTCTTTCATTTTTTAAAAGTTTATTCAGGTTTGGGACTTTACAGGAGGTTGAGCTGCTTTAGCTAGTATTTTACATGAAACTGTCAAGTTTATTAAAAATGTAGTAAAGGTACGTACCTGAAAAGTCTCTGGCATTGCTTTAAATCTGCCTTTTCATATCTGGCACAGCCAAAGCTAGAAGGGCCAAAAACCAAAAATTTAACCCTTATTATTGCTGTAATTTTTTCACATTTTAACACATTACAGCACCTCAAGTAACATTTGTGTCATAAGTATTGCAGAATGTTTCCTGCATGGTTTATCTCCTCAGTCACCGTCCGAAGACTCAGAGAAGCAGTAGGAATATGCAGGCTGCAGACCCGAGGGCCCGACTTGCTCTCCAACAGCGTGGAATGGGACTCTACATCATGGGGCATGAAACCCTAAGCTCCCATACGCCACATGGACAGAGCTGAAAGAGAGCGACCTCCCCAGATGTCCCTGTTGGTTGATAATACACTACACTGCAAGGATACTGCTTCTGCATAAATATTGGCCTCTAGACCAGGGATAGGCAGCCTTTAGTCAACTATTTCCAGTCATTCTATCCTGATAACAATCAGGGGCCAGAAGTTTATTCATTTATCCCTCATGAAACAGCCATAAAGACTCTCTACTCCTATATTTCCATTCAACAGCTAAGGTCTTCAGGCCTCCAGCTCCAGACTGCTCTCCCACTTAGGGTGGCAGACTTGGTATTGAACTAAGCCTGGGCTTTTTCCATCATAGCCCTCCCCCGCCACAGAGATGAGTGAAGCCACACACAAACCCTCTTGAGGAACTGCAACTTTTCCAGGGCTTTTGATAGGGTACAAACAGCAGGCATCTTTCAGGAGAGGGAAGTATTACTTTGACTGGTTTCAATGTAGTGTTATAATTATTACTCAAAAGCCTTGAGCCAAGAAGGTGGTTACAGATGTTCTAAGAAACAAATAAAATATACCAGGGTTGCTATACAGAGCAGGCAATGGCAAGTCACCTCTGTGTATCTATGAGGGGTTACTATAAATCAGTTGCGAATTGACAGCACTTGTTTACTACAAATGATTTGGCTCCATAATCTATTCATGCAATTTAATTGCAGTCCCCATTTTGTCTACAATACGGATCTTGCATGCTCTGGCAACGTTGGGGAATTACAACAAAATGAAACATTTACATTTCGCTTTCCTCTTATAAGGGAAACATACTGTGAAACATACTGTGATTCCAATGTATTGTGTTTTCATCATGCTTTGTGTAGCCTAGTTTTATTGATTGTCCATTATAGGTATTGTCTTTTTCTTACTGTAGATATCATCCTCTTATTGTGTTATTAAACTTTGAAATCTGCCTTGGCCCAGATCTGAATTGCCCAGGTCAGCCCAACCTCATAAGAGCTCAGAAGCTTGGGGCCCAGATCTGAATTGCCCAGGTCAGCCCAACCTCATAAGAGCTCAGAAGCTTAGTAGGGTCATCTCTGATTAGTCCTTGGGAGACTAAGTGCAAGGCTGCTGTGTAGAGGCAGCCAATGCCAAACCACTTCAGTCTCTCGCCTTGAAAGCCCTATGAGATCACCTTAAGTCAGCTGCAACCTGACAACACATCTCCCACCTCATCTGCCTTGCATCTACCGAAGAAAAGTGAACTATAAATGCTGATCCTCCCAGCTACTACTAAATATGCGTCCAAAGAGTCCACCATGCAAAAAAAACAAACAAACTACATGTACATTTGCACCAAAATCCCACCTTCGTAGCCTGAAATGGTTTGACAGCAGCATGAGAGGAAGACACCCACAACAGATACCAAATGGCTTCACATAAACACATATAAAAATGAAAAACTATTGGGTAGGTACCAGAGGAACGGTGGCAATTATGATACCCAGAAGCCAGATCCTTCACATAATAACACAGCTAGGATGACAGCAATTGTTCAGGTTCCAGATTCCAAGTGGGTTGTGAAGTTCGTAGGATGACATAGTAACACCACTACAACAAACAGAAAAGAAAAAGTTTGTTTGGGAATCAGGTCCCTCAATTCTTAACACATTTACCGGAAAATGGTTTAGGGAAGCACTTGAAAGCAGATGGGAGCTCCCCCACTATAACAGGGTGCCTACATGTTGAGTCCATTTGATTCTTTTCCCAAGAACAGGAATAAGCCCCTCTAGGTCAGTGGAGAAGCCCAGATTGCAAAACAGCGTTCCATGACATAAAGGAATTCTTGGGATTCTGTGCTTGCCCTCCACCCCCACCCACCACAGAAATTTTCCAGCAGCCTCTCTGAAAGGTACAGAAAATGTTGTGCAGCAAGACTGGGGACTGCCATGATTTCATACCAGCAGATAATTTTGAATGCCTAACACAAAGGTAAACTGCTCCACACTTCTATGTGCTCCCCAGGAAATCAAAGATACCCAAATATCACTCAGTAACCAGTATGTCTAAAGTTGCTTGAATGTAATTGTACTGGGCTTGCACAGAACCTGACCGACCAGTGTCTCCTGCATGGTTTATCTCCTCAGTCACCGTCCAAAGACTCAGAGAAGCAGTAGGAATATGCAGGCTGCAGACCCGTGGGCCCGACTTGCTCTCCAACAGCGTGGAATGGGACTCTACATCATGGGGCATGAAACCCTAAGCTCCCATACGCCACACGGACAGAGCTGAGAGAGAGCGACCTCCCCAGATGTCCCTGTTGGATGGTAACATTTTGCTGGGTAGCACCTTCTTGTGTTAAATACCATCAAATCGCTTCTGACTTGCGTAGCAATCCTATGAATTAACATATAAGCAACCTTATGAATTAATGTCCTGTAGTTAACAGGAGCAGTGTGGCGTAGTGGTTAAGTGCTTGCACTGCCACTCACACGGTCAGGAGTTCGAGCCCCCTGTAGGTCAGATATCCTGGTACCTGACTAACTCAGCCATCAATCTATTCCTTGGTCGGTAAATGAGTCCCTAGCTCCGTGGTGGCGAACCTTTGGCACTCCAGATGTTATTGACTACAATTCCCATCAGCCCCTGCCAGCATGGTCAATTGGCCATGCTGGCAGGGGCTGATGGGAATTGTAGTCAATAACATCTGGAGTGCCAAAGGTTCGCCACCACTGCCCTAGCTCATAGCTAGGGGGTAAAGAATAGCCGGGGAAAGCAATGACTAACTACCTCACAAAAACGGCTTGCCTATGAAATCACTGCTTGCAGTGGGTCCCCAGGGTCAGGCATGACTGAAGGGGAAACTTTACCTTTAGTTAACAGCCTTGCTGACTGAGGACCATGGCTTCTTTTATATAGTCCTTACCAGCTGCTTAATTAGGGTGAAGGAATCTAGCATCTTCTGTGTTGTAACATGTTCATGGCAGGCAGACTTTAGACCAGGACTCCTTAATCTTGTTGAGACTGTGAAGTTTTGGAATTTTGAGAAAAGGTACCAGGCACCACCACCAACTGACTGCCATGAGGACTGAGACCAGCTGAAAAACAGCTGTTATAAGGGATGCAGGGCCAATAACATGTTTGGAGGCGCCACAAATACAGTGAGTTTAAAGTGCCTGGTTCCAAATGGGTAGTTCCTGCAATTTTTCCTGACTCTTCTGAAGTAAGTCCTGTTCTTGGGAGGTGGGGGCTAGGAATGATTCTCTGGAGCAGAACAAAACACACTCATGAGGACCATAGTGAGGATGACCCAAATAAAGTAAGCACACTGTTCTTGACAACAGAGAATCTACACTGCTAGCGGGAAAGGAAGAATTGCAATCACAAATACCTTGAGCCTCCAGAATGAAACAGACAGACGCTACAGGAGTGAAGGATGACTCCATCAACCTGGATACTGGAGAAAACAAACAAACTGGGGTTCAAATAACTCTCTAGTCTAGAATGATCAAATGAAATGAACTGTAATAAAAGAAATGTTGCCTGCATGGTTTATCTCCCCAGTCACCGTCCGAAGACTCTGAGAAGCAGTAGGAATATGCAGGCTGCAGACCTAAGAGTCCGACTTGCTCTCCAACAGCGTGGAATGGGACTCTACATCATGGGGCATGAAACCCTAAGCTCCCATACGCCACACGGACAGAGCTGAGAGAGAGCGACCTCTCCAGATGTCCCCATTGGATGGAAGCATGTTACGCAGCTTTTCTCCCCTCCAAAAGTAAGGAGTTGATGAATGCCTTACAGACCAAAGCGTATAACCTGCTTTTATGAATACCTTGAAGTTCAAAACTAGAAGACATGCTCATCTGTGGGGCAAGCGACCTTTCCAGAAACAGGCAATTGAGATTTTTCAAACACTCCCACTGCAAGAAGAAGTGAAATGTTAATTTGTAAGGAACGCACCGTAAAGCATCCAAACAGTTTAGAACCTCATCTCTGCAGCAGTGAGGAAAATATGGCTTTACAGTACACCCTACCTAACATTGATTTTTGGGGTGGGTCTTAGGGAAGGAATGCAACAAAGGAACAAAAGGTCTGAAAACAAGTCTATATCTTGAATACTAATTTCTTATTCTTCCTCTCTCACATCTAAATCTCACTGAACAGCCTTAAGTATCCTACCCCCAAATAAATGTAGGTCACCATACATGTCCTTCACAAGATCATTTTGCCCTAACAACTGCCCTGTGAAAAGGTTTAGACCAGGGGTCTGCAACCTGCGGCTCTCCAGACATTCATGGACTACAAATCCCATCAGCCCCTGCCAGCATGGTTAATTGGCCATGCTGGCAGGGGCTGGTGGGAATTGTAGTCCATGAATATCTGGAGAGTCGCAGGTTGCAGTCTCCTGGTTTAGATGAAAGTAGACTATGAGCTTTGTGGCTGAAAGGGAGATTTGAACACAGACCCTAGCTTTTTAAAAGTCACAATTAACCTAAAAGAAACAGCAGCTACCTGGCTATCGTGCTATGAAACTTCCTGGAAGAACTTGGGCCAGCCACGTTCTGAGCAATAGGGTTAACAAGCCTCTAGGGTTAACAACTTTGGGTCACAAAGTGCCTGGAGATTTCTGGACGGAACCTAGGTAGGGCTGTTTGAGGAAAAGGAAAACGCACCCAAGGGCATAACGGGCCTAGAATCCACCCTCAGGCGACCATTTAACCCGAAGGGTTACATCCCTTGTAGTGCTGCAATTGCAAGGAATCTGGAGACACCCCCCTCCCCGGAAGACTATCAACTGTATCTACATCACAGCACTGCTGCGCAGAAAGGAGAACAGAAGAAAAAGGAGAGGGGGAGAAAGACGCAAACAGGGTCAAGCCCTCCCACCCCGCATGGCACACACAGCAAGACTGGCCAGCGTACCAAAAACACAAATCAGCAACCTCCAGCCCAGGGTGCGGCCCAAGCCATGTGTACAAGCAACAGCCCTCCTTTCCTCCTGCAACTATTGCTTTCAGCAGACGCAGCGGCTGCACGGACGTCGGAACGACTTTCCCCGCTGCCCCGACCGCTCCTTACCTCTGCCCGCCACGTGCCTGCAAAAGGCCAACTAACGCGAGACCCGGGTACTTATAGAGGGCAAGGGGCGACGGGAAAAAAACACCCGATTGGATAATCGATGCGCATGCGCTGTAGCGTTCAACGAGCAGAGGGCGGAACAAAATGCAGAAGTGTGTGGGGGTGGGGACGTGAACAGCTTTTTTTTGCCGAGTTACCGACTAAAACAATTTAAATTTGGATTTCTGTAAATTGCGTTGCCTTGTAATTAACCCACCCCCATTTTCTCCCATTTGCATTCAATTCTCACCCTCCCTCTTTTGCTTACTAAATCAGCCTCTTTCTGGTTCTGTTGGGACAGGACTCCAGCTAGATAGGGACAGTCCATGTTTAATACTCCACCAGTTAAAAGGTTACTGCATTGACAGAGAGACAGGGGAATTCGAGTGTCATCTTCATAGCGAGGGAACAGATACACTGGAGCAGGGATGAGTAACATGAACAACCTTCAATTAGTTGGTTCTGGTGGGTTTTCCGCCTGCATCTGCGGCTGGCATCTTCAGAGGTATATCACAGAGGGAAATCTGTTACACACTGTGCCATGTGTTACACAGTGTGTAACAGACTTCCTTCTGTGATACACCTCTGAAGATGCCAGCCATAGATGCAGGCGAAACGTTAGGAACAAGATCCACCAGACCACAGCCAAACAGCCCAGAAAACCCACCAGAACCAGTTGAATCCGGCTGTGAAAGCCTTTGACAAAACCTTCATTTAGTTGCAGTGTTTAATTATTCTGTGCTTCATTTACTTTTACAAGGACTGAAATGACTCTTATTCTAGACAGCTAACTACAGACAAATTCAGGTGGGCATAGAGCCATGAGCTAGATTTGCCTGATCTGTAACTCTCATGAGGTTTTGAGCTCTTCTATTAAACTCATGCAACTGAAGAGGACGCATAATAGGATTCAGGAGACAGGAAAAGAAAACTTTTCATATTCACTGCTTCTGGTTTTTCCTGCACTTATTTATGTCAAAAAGGTGCAGCCAAGTTCCACAGGCATGAACATAGGTGCTGCACCCTGCCAAAGATAAGCATTGATGGTACAGAGGTCCTGTAGATTCTCATTTGGGGATGCCTTTCTACTGTAAACAGGCACAAGCATAATGGGTCACTCCTTATTACCTTTTCTGCTGGTGACAAAGGCTTTGGGCTTTTGATGACCACAAAGACAAATGGCAGGAACTGTGCAACTCCAGTGGCAAAAGCCATATAAAACTAGGGCTGCAGTCAAGGAACAAGATGGAGTGGGGAAACTTACAAGGAGACAGCCCACTGTTCAGCTTCACTGTGCAGGCAGGTAGCAGAACAGTTTCTTCCAAGAAGAGACATCTATTATAGTTTCATCACACCAAGGACTTTGGGATGCTTTACATGTTTTCTCCATTCGTTTTATCTTCACACAAGATGAATTAGGCAGAGAGAGGGATTGCCCCGAGAAACCTGAAAGCTCAATGGGAATTTGGACTGAAGACTCCCCTGCTTAGCTTCCGAGATATGGCCAGCCTTGACCATCCAGGTGAGGACCTGGCTTTTCTAGGTATTTCTCAGTTTCCACTAGAAAGCACGTTAATGCTTTCCTATCTTTTTACCACTGCATTTGGATGCGTATAGAAAGCTCTTCCAGTCTTGCCTTATCTCATAGCCCTGAACAGAATTGCCATGGGCCAGTAAGAGCAAAGACCTTTCTCTGAATATTTCTTACCAGTTTGGTCTGCCATGCTACATTCTAGTCATGCTGCCTAGAAGCAGTTCTCACCATCTCCAAAAGAGAAGTCTCCTTTCTAAGCACCCTCAGTTTTTAATTTGGAGATGTCAGGGGCTGAAACGTAACATTTTTAACACCCAAAGCCCATGCTCTCATACATCGGAGCCACTGTGCTTCTCAAGTCAAGAAAGAATCTGCCACAAAATCAGGTAAAGTAGCAGGAAACAGAGCAAAAAAAAGAGAGAGAAAGCTTTGTTCTAAAAAAAATTCCTAAAATAATTTTATTTCATAAAATTTTGTTGATAGGAAGACAGATATACAATGCAATGATTTCGTCTACAGAGATATTTTATACATCATGAAAGCAGTTTGGATCTAGAGTGCACCAGCACTCCAGTGTTTTCTACACACGAGAGCTTCTCTCTCTGCACCTTGTTCTTCAGGATTATTATAGAGGGACAAGACAAACCCCACGCTTCCATCCCATGGGAAATATTCTCACAGTGATTTGCTGCTCAGAACCATGACTGGGGGAGAGGAGAACAAAAAAGGCTCAAAAAGTTGAAGTGGAGGGGAGAGAAGGCAGAGGCATGAACACTGTACTTGGATTTCCATGACATGGTCTCCTGACATGCCAATTACAGTCCACCCTCTCTTAACAACCATACTGACTTGCCAGTAAGGTGAGCAAATCCAGTTAGGAGGCTGGGGTGCATGAAACTTTAAATTTAGAAGAGAAAAGTGCATAGCAGAGAGAAGTTCATCTGGCTGCAACCTCTCTCAGTGATGGGGTGAGGGAGAAGCCATGTGTCACAAAATCCCATTTGTGATGTAACTACTGAAAGATTCAAGGTCTGGCCCCTCTCTTGCACTGAATCACCCTGCTCCCCGATGTTTGGCAATTAGGGACGAAATGGTAGTATAAGTGTATCAAGGCCTCTTTTCTCAAGATCAATCCAGCACAGGGTCACCTGGGACATCTTCAGCTGTGTGAGCTAGCAGTCAAAATGGGCTAGCATGTACACCCATGACCATTCATAATGAAAGAGAAGTAGAAGCTCAGCCAGGAACCAGCAATCGAAACAAAACGGCTTACATTAAAGCCTGCCCCCCAACCCCATAATCATTACCTCCCCCCTCCCATCCAGGGCGCCCTTCTTAACCATTCCATAAAAACTCATTTTAAAAAAGAACAGGCATCCCATTTGCTTCTGCCGTTTAAAAAAGTCACATTTCAGCCCTTTTCTGATAAAATAAAATTTAGAACCATCAAATACAGTTTTGCTGCAGGGTTTAGAAAAGGCAACTTTTTTGCTCGAACTTTGAAAAATCATTTTTTAAAAAAAGAAAAATAAAGAGGAAGCGATGACTCTTTAAAAAAAAAAAGCATTATATCCCATGCCACTGCTCCCCCAAGGCAACGACGTCATTGCAGGCTTTGCAGTTCCTGTTAAACAGGCAGAAGTTTTGTGTTTTTAAGCAATGTTTATAGCAAGTTTGTTTTTACTGTCCTCTGAAAAAGGAAATGACAAGTTTTTACAAGACTCAACACGTGCCATTTAAAATATATACAATTCCGCCATAGGACAACAGAAAAATTGGTCAGTAGTGATTCTGAATATTAGCTAAGCCAAAAGGACATAAAACAATAATGTGTCAGTTTCCTGCCAGGATGGTATTGGTTTTTGAGCTTTGTATACAGTGAACACACAGACAGACAGACACACACACAGACACACACACACAGGCACACACACACACACACACACACACACACTTTGCTAGTTGCAGATCTCTTGCTTAGAGATCTCTTTGCTAGTTGCAGATCTCTTGCTAAGAAGTCCAGTCTTCTTTCTTCCTTGACAAAGCGATATTAAACAGTTCACAGAACATATTTACAGTAGACAACATGGCCAGAGATTGCAGAACAGGAATTGTGGGGTGCATTATCCATTCGTATGATGGAACCTTGTATGACACATCTGGGCAACAGGGCGAATCCCTGACTACAAGCCGTATTGCTGATTGCGTGAGGTATAGTGTTTTGTTGATGGGTTTTTTTTTTCATTTTCCCATTGAGATCCAATGGCACTTGAGACAAATTCCTTCCGATGTCGCGCTACTTTTGAAAAAGGCTCTAATCCTACACCCCTTTCTGTTCCCTGCAGAAAGTCACTTCCTGGATATGTTATGAAGGCAAATCTTGAGCGAACTTCAAGGTCCCTCCTCGCTGGGTTAACACAGCAAACACTGCAATCCTCTCCTTTTCTGATGGTATTGCTTTGTTTGAAAAAGAAAAAGAGACCACATTCATGGCCGATGATACCTGCAACAAAGGAGAAAAAAACCCACAGTTAATATTTGAAAGATGGTAAAAGAAATCCATTCCATCTAGGCCCAAAGAAGATGAGTAGCCAAAATGGCTGATTACACTGTAGGAAAGTTTTGTGAAGAGTTCTAACACAGGAACACATGAAACTGCTGTATGAGTTGGACAACTGGTTTATTAGGGCCAATACTGTCCGCTCAGACTGGCAGTGGTTCTCCAGGATCTCAGGCAGAGAGGCTTTTCACATCACCTGCCACTCAACGTGGCCTCAGTTGACTTTATACTTCATTCAAACACCTTACATCTCCCAAAATTTTCTGTCCTTTCTACCTGAACAGGACTTGTAGGTCTTTCCTGGCTTTACAGGAAGAGGAGGAAGAAAAAGAGGAAGAGGGGGTTGGATGTATACCTTCCCTTCCTTTCCTGTAAGGAGGACCAAGGCAGTTTACAAACTCCTTTCCCTTTCTCATCCCACAACAGAAACCTTGTGAAGTAGGTGGAGCAGAGAGAGTTCTGAACAAATTGTGATTAGCCCAAGGTCACCCCTCAGGAGTGTAGTAGTGGGAAAACAAATCTGGTTTACCAGATAAGAGTTCACAGTTCATGTGAAGGAGCAGGAAATTAAATCTGGTTCTCCAGATTACAGTCCACCTGCTCTTACCCACTACACCATGCTGGCTCTCAAAAGAAAGAGACTTTATTTTTCCTAGGTGGAGAAACTAATGTAGTACCACTTGCTTCAGAAAGAAGCAAGCATCATTTGAATCTGCTCATCACTTAGCATACATTGCTGGCTTGAACAGGACTCAGTATCATGACCTAACTGCCTTTGTCTCCAAGCACTTTTAGGACTTAATGTTTTTTGTAACATCCAGTTTGATGAAGAGTTCTGGAGAACGCCGTTGCACACTGTCACATGTCTCATAGATGAATTGTGTTTTTGGTTTTAGGTGTCAACTACTGTGTGTGTAAAATGCTGTGAAGTTGCAACTGACTTATGGTGACCCTGTAAGGTTTTCAAGGCAAGAGAGGAGCACAGGTGGCTTGCCATTACCTGCATCTGCAATCCTGGACTATCTTGGTGGTCTTCCACCCAAGAACTAACCAGGGGCAACCCTGCTTAGCTTTTCTAGGTCTGATGAGATCAGGCTCACCAGGGCCATCTGGTCAGGGCTACTGCAGATAGACCTGGTAGTTTTACACAAGTATCTGATTCGCACTGCACTACAGTTTCCTATCTGTGGCACCTTCCGCACATGCAAAATAATGCACTTTCAATCCACTTTGCAGCTGGATTTTACTGTGTGGAATAGCAAAATCCACTTGCAAACAATTGTGAAAGTGGATTGAAAATGCATTATTCTGTATGTGCAGAAGGGGCCTGAGATTATTATATCATCATCATCATCAACCTTTTATTGGCATGAGTTTAAAATACAACAGAGAGATTGAGGAGAATCAAGTTAAAATAAGTAAATAAAATAAGTAAAAGAATTTCCAGCAGTTAAAACAATAAATAAATAAATAAACTAAAATCTGTGGCGAATCTGTTGTGCCAGCGCCTAGGGCAGGGGTCGGGAACGTGCGGCTCGGGAGCCGCATGCGGCTCCCCCGCCCCTGCACAGTGGCTCCGGACACAACACAGCTGTCCGGGAGCAGGGACTCTCCCCTCCCCGGACCTCACCGAGGTCATCCCCCGACTGCGGGCGCTCCAGCAAGTGAGAGCGCCATGGAGACGGCTGGCGGCAGCCCTCCTCCTGCTAAGGTCGACAGCAGCAGGGAGCGGCAGGCAGCTACCGAGCCTGGCCCCAGCCAGCTGGCTGGGACCAGAGGGAGGACAGGGCCGCTGGCGGTGGCGTGGCGTGGAGGCAGCAGACTTGGCCGAATCGGCCAGGGCGGTGAGCGGCAAGGGGAGTCGTGCCCGCTCAGCGGGACGACGGCCACAGCCGCAGAGGGCACCAGCAGGCACTGGAACCGATGCCTGGACAGGCGAGGAGGAGGGAGGGAAGCAGGAGGAGGAACCCAACACCCAGACGGGGCCGAGGTGGAGAGGACTTGGCAAGCTCTGGAGGGAATAAAAGGTGGAGGGCTGCACGCGGAAGAGGTCAGTGTGCTGAGTAGCGAGACGAAGAGGGAGAAGGACATGAGAAACCGGGAGAAAGAAAAAGGACGAGGTGGGGAAAACGGAGGAGAAGGTGGTGCCAGGGAAAGTCAGAAAGAGGGGAGCACTCCGTGCCAGACAACTCAGAGGTCCTGGTGTCCCAAGTCTCACCCCAGCTGCCCAGGCAAGCTGTGGCCACAATGACTGCCACAGCAGGCATGCAGCTGCCGCCACTGAGCCATCCGCTACAAAAAAAGGGTTCCCTCCACATCTTCTCTCCCTCCAGTGCACGCGCCCACGAGGCTCCACCCTTTCCCCCGCACACCCCCACAAAAAAATGTTCAAAATGTGTTCTCTACACAAATAAAATACAATTTTCTCTGTAAAGTGTAAAGGCAACCCCCCACCCCCCCCCACCCCATATACAGGGCTATCCTCATTTCAAATGTCAAAAAGTATCTGCGGCTCCAAGTGCCCTCCCCTCTGTGGAAAATGGGTCCAAATGGCTCCCTGGGTGACAAAGGTTCCCGACCCCTGGTCTAGGGATCTCTGAGGAGAGTGATCACAAAGCAGATAGAAAGATTTGACCTTGTCTGATGCGTAGGCATCGTTCTCAGTGTATGGGTCTACATGTTGTCTTCTAGATGAAGCATATAGTTCGCAATCTGGGAGGGTGTGCTCGATTGTTTCGATGGCTTTTTTGTGAGCAGGGGCACGTTCTTTGTTGGTACGGGATCTGAAGAAGTCTGCCGCTCAGGACTGCTGAGGGTAGGGCGTTCAGTCGGGCTAGCATTCGGGTACGTTGGAGGTGCGGCGAAGATATGTTGTAGAAATACCTTGGTAGCCCTTTGCTGAAGGGGGGAAGGTAGGAGCCCTCCGGCAAAATGCCCTTCATGTGCTGAGATTATTATATTCCGGCGGAGTATTATTTTACATTCCTGATTCTAGTAGGCTCCCCCATTTCCTGGAGGACCACCTTCCCTTCTTTATTAACATGACACCTCCTCAGTGAGGGTATTCAGTGCCATTTCAAAAAGTGAGCCTTCTGTGCTTGGGTTGGCTCCCGCCACAGGCTAGAAATTTAAAGAAGTAGGCTGTTTCTCCACAGCCGCAGAGCCACCGCACACTGAAAACCTGACTGTATCAAGGAGAACCCTGGGGAACACTATAAGGCACAGTGGGAATGCAACCAAATGGGCCTCGCCGCTTACACACCGAGTGAACTGCTTGCTGTCTTCATGGACTTCCATTTCAGAGCTTTTGAATTCATTCAGCTCCTTCCGGATGGCAGCCTGCATGGGGAGGGGGGAAGGAGAGAGAGAGAAGAGGTATTGTTACAAATATGGATATCACTAGGTTGCTCCAATCCCACTCCTGTGACTTCTTTCATTAGTTACTCTCAAAACCCTGCTCTGGCCAGATTTTTCTGTCTGAGTGCCATCTTATTCAAGACCAGAACAGCCCTTTCCTTGGCCACTGTGTTACATTTCGCTTCAGGCACTCTTTGATCATGAGCCAGAATCAGAGCTGAAAAGAAAGAATCTGGTCAGGAGCCCAGAAAGGTCCCTACGCAGAAAGCAAGGAAAGCTGCTGTCCAGCTTCCTTACTGTGAACATTATTTTTATTTATTTACTTTCTCACATGTCTGCCTACACATTTGTTTATCACAATTATAGCTTGTAAATTTTTCATATCAGCAAATGCCAACTTTAGCTTTTCAAAGTCTATTTTCCACTGGCTAAGAAGGATGTAACTCTGCTCAGAATGACGATACATGCGAGTGCATGTATTCTCTAAGCAATCAGGGCCTCGGACAGCTCCCAATAATATAAACAGGCTATTCCCCATGCAGTTGATAAAAGCCAGTGAATCAGGTCATCCACAAACATGGGGCTCAGTGGACTCCATGGGCATGCAGAAAAATATGATACCAAACATTATCTAAATAGATAGTTGTTGAGAGTGGCCATCTCATCCAATGCCCCTTGTTGGGCGTGTTCCTTCCCTCCTTCCCCATCACGGTGGGTGTCATTACCGTCCTCACCCTGGGTGGTCGCAGGGCGGCTTATGGCCTGTAAGCGCTGTAACCCTACGTCCTTTCTGTCTTCAACTTTCTCCAACCTTACACCTCTCCTCTCTCTCTCTAGCACTCCTCTCATCCACTACCCCTTTTGTCGCCCCTTCCCTTCCATTTAACCTTCCCGCCGCCCACTGTGTCCCACCTCTTCCCCCCACTGCTGCCCCAATCATGTGTGGCTTGCGGGGTTGCAGCCCGGCCAGCCCTCGGCCGCCAATCCTCATCCTGCCTTTCAAGGCAGGGGCGGGGCTGCCGTGCACCCTCATTCGCCGTCCCGGCTGCTGGGTGGCTCAGCGGGGCTCTGGCACACCTGGTGCTGCAGGCTCCTGCTTGGGACGAGCGCAGGAGGTCCCTGCTTGGGACGGGGGAGATGCTTCTTGGCCCTCGGGGCCATCTTGGGCAGCAGCCGGCCTAAGTCTGGGAGCGGGGCCTTCATTGGGTGCCCCTCCATCCCCCTCTGAGACTCAGGGCCAAGCCAACTGGCTGGTGCAAGGCCATGGTCAGCTCCGGGGGAGGGACCCTTGAATGGGTCCAAGTGGGGAGCTGCGTCCCTGGACAGTTGTGGACTGAGCATGCTTCAGCAGGGGCTGAATGTCATTGTAACAGGGGGTGGGGTAGAATCAGTCTGTTTGCTTTGAGAATTCTGAAGCAGTAAAATGGAGTGTCTAAATTAACTCCTTCCACTCCCTCCAGCCATTCCTCACAATCTGTCCCTGGCCTGTATCCTGTCACTTAGCAAAATTAAAAGCCTTCATCCAGCTTAAGGAGACATCTTTCCACTTAGTTCTCTTCCTTAGTGCAGGTGGTATGGTCCTAGGTCAGTGCCTCTGCTTGGCATGTAGTAAGATCCTGCACATTCCTGATAGCTCCAGATAAAAGGCCAGGCAGTAGGCAATGTGAAAGACCTCAACCCAAGTCCCTGGAGAGCAGATGCCAGTCAGAGTAGACCCTATGGACCTTGACAGTCCAATGATCTAAGGCTGCCTTGTGTGCTCATTGATTTAGGAGAGAGAATGTAGCTCACTGGTGGAGCATCTGTTTGGCAAGCAGAAGATTGTAGATGCATCTCCAGTTAAAGAGACCCGTATCAGATGATATGGAAGACCTCCACCAGAGACCCTGGAGAACTGCTGCCAGTCAGAAGAGGTGCAAATGACTTTGATCAACTGCCTGACTCAACAGAAGGCAGTTTCATGAGCTGCTCTGCCAAACCAGTCACTTAAACCAGATGAAGGCATCATGCTTTGCTGAGTAGAGTGGTAGGATAAAGGCCGTTTTATCTAATGCGCAGTCTCCATAAACAGCAAAACCAGGCCTCATCCGCACGCAGGGGAGACCTTGTTCAAGCAGGCTCCCAGTTTGTGCATGAATGAACCCCACAGTTTTCCTTCACTGATAATTCCTGCTCTGTTCGCTGCATTTACTTGCACCTGTTTGGTTTTGCACAGGAGGTGTCAATGACACAGGGGTGAGTGGGTAAGATGGTACTGCAGGAGTCATGAGAAATGGAGGAAAGGGGGGCAGGGAGAACGCTGCTTACAGCTCTTTGCACTTCCATTTTGATGGCAAGTGCTGTCAAGTCGCAGCTGACCTACAGCGATCTTGTAGTTTTCAGGTTTGCCATTGCCTGCATCTGCACAGCATCCTAGACTTCCTTGCTGGTCTCCTATCCAAGTACTAATCAGGACTAACCTTGCTCAGCTTCCAAGATCTGACTAGCCTGGCCCATTCAGGTCAGGGCATTGGTCTTCCATACCTACAGGCAGCGCCCAAGTTTAAACAGTGCCCCATCCAAAACTCAAACAGTGCATCGTTCCCCACCCCCATCTCTCACCTTGTCAGCAGGTGTTAATTTTGTCCAAGGCTTGTCAGCTCGCCTGTCGTAGTCCTGAGCATCTGTTACTTCAACGTACTCATTGAACGTCAAGATCTTCCTTGCCTGCAGCTCAGCCACTGTGGGCCTTTGGCTAAGCTAAAAAAGGGCACAGAGAAGATCCATTTGTGTCCCTTCAGTAAAGCCACGCTCCTTTTTTGTGATCAGAACAACTATGAAAGACATTGCATTGCTCGGCTGATTATTCTGTCTGCCCAATAAGGGTGAGGGGGAACACCGGGCAGCTTGTATGGAAAGAGCGCGAGCGCACGCGCACGCGCGCGCACACACACACACCATATAGACCTCTCCATCACTTTACACAAAGAAAGAAATTCCCTTTTCAAGCACAGCATTCTCCAACCTCCCACTGCTCAGTGCTACACACATGCCAAAGTCAATGCCGCCAGAAGCCTGAATTGAACCCAAGAACAAATCTTATGAATCCCCACCCACATGTAGCGTGCTTCAATGAGCCAACTGCCACAGAGTGCATTAATAAAAGCATGCAGAGTTCCAATACCTTTCGGGTGAGCCTCCGTTTGATTTCCCTCTTTTCCGCCTGCCGGTCAGCCTCATTTTTTGCTGTTGGGAAGAACAATCTGATGAGCTTCTGAAGAAACACTTTGCCTCAGAAACGCCAACTGAGTGTGAATTAATAACACAGCCAAACACTGAGAGAGGCAGGGCTATAGCTATTTGCTGAAGGACAAAACCATATTAGAGAAGTCAGAGGCACATGGCCTCTATGTGTATATAGATAGGAAAGATGATGAGTGGGTGGGTGGATGTATGGATGGAATTATAGTATCATGTATGTACCATGTTTCCCCGAAAATAAGACAGGGTCATATATTAATTTTTGCACCAAAAGATGCATTAGGGCTTATTTTTGGGGTAGGGCTTATTTTAGGGGAAATACAGTACCTTCACAATTCATTAAGGTGGGCTCTCACAGCCCGTTGCTTCCCCATCTCATGTGATGCAAGCTGCATCCTCATTGGCAGGGAGCACCCTGCTGGATCGAACCATCCTGAGCTGTAACTACCAGTAGGGCTTATATTTCAAGCATCCTCCAAAAATCATGATAGGTCTTATTTTCGGGATAGGTCTTATTTTCGGGGAAACACAGATTTCAAATTCTGAAATCAACTCATCTCCAGTTCATATCCTCTGCTCTGCCAATGATGACTGAACCGGACATTGTAGCCTGCTGCACTCAACCAATTCAGATACCACTGTGAGACTTGCAGGCTCAAATCCCCATTGACTCCACGAAGCTCACCTTGGGCCAGCCGCACACTGTTGGCCCGCCCTACTTCACAGCAGAATACACCAGCACAGGGCAGCAGCACCATGAAGTCGAGCAAATTTTATTCCAGTTTAAGCATAAGCTGTAAAAAATGTTGTTGGTCGTCAAGGTGTAGGTGGACCCGTATTATTGCTGCCAGAGACTAACACGACTACTCACCTGGAACTACCTCCCAGGTTTATTGTGAAGACAAAATGAATTAGAGAACTGTGTACAGCATCCTAAAAATTCTTTAAAGGAAAAACAGGGTAAAAAATATTTAATGTGTTTATTTAACCTTCATTTATACCCAACCTTTCTCTCCAATGGGGACCCAAAACAGCTTACTCTGTTCTTCCATTTTATCTTCACAACAACCTGGCGAGGTAGGTTTGGCCAAGAGTGTGTGGTTGGCATAAGGTGAGCTTCTACAGCAGAATGGGAATTCAAACCTGGGTCTTCCAAATGCTAGTCTGACAGTACTATACACGCTGCCTCTCATCCCAGACCCTTCTGACATTTCCCCATCCTCTTCATTGTTGCAATTCATTGCATTCCTAACAAATGATCCCTCTTTCCCTTACATCCTTCCTAAGCAGAAGAAATAAGTGGTATCACAAAGAAAGGGATCTTTTCTTTAAAAAAAAAAAGAGAACTCCACTGAAAATGCTTCTGCCCTCACGTGGCAAGCCCTTCCTTTGAAACATTATTCATTAGCTGCAATCTAGGTCACCTGTGGCAGCGCTTCAGCCTGCTAGGAACATAATGAAACTCCAGTGCAAGCAAGAGGCAGGGCAGGAAGAATGTTGCGCAGCAGGTGTAGCAAGTGAAGTTTCTGCTCTGTATTTGTGGGACAGCAGCCAAAGACTGTGCCTTGCAGCTAGGTGGCAGCAAGCACCATCAAGTCACGGTGGCTCATGGTGGCCCCGTAAGTCAAGATATGAACAGATGTGGTTTGCCATTGTGTATCTCTGTGTAGCAACCCTGGATGTCCCAAGTGGTCTCCCATCCAAGTACTAACCCAGTCATGCTAGCCCAGGGTTCTGCAACCTGCGGCTCTCCAGATGTTCATGGACTACAATTCCCATCAGCCCCTGCCACAAGGGCCAATTGGACATCTGGAGAGCCGCAGGTTGCAGACCCCTGTGCTAGCCCTTTCTGCACAGATGCTTTAAAACATGTTGCAGCAGGAAAGGGGAAGGGGGGGAGGGAGGGAGGGGAGGTATGCAAGGGAGGGGCCACTCTAGCTGAGGGAGAGGAGGGGGAGGATGGCATGCAAAGGAATGGAAGAGAGGGAGGGGTGGCACGCACCCCTCCCTCCCTCCAAGATCTGATGAGCTTGAGCTAGTCTGAAGTACTACATATTAGATGAAGGAACAGTAGTTAGAAAATCAGCTCTCACTTACGCTGAAGGATGTTCCTTTGCTCCAACTCTTCTGCTGATGGTCTCTGACTCAACCGCCTAATTTAAGAAAAGAATCACAAATGCAATGTTTTAGGGCAAACTGAAAGAATGACCGTTAACCCAGCCCATTCTCCAGTGATGGCTACTGATAAACTACAGCTTTCCAGCTCATTCACACTCAAAAGACAGTTTCAAAGACAGGTTAGACACCCCTTGTAGTGATGCACTGCTGACCCAGCAGCACCGTGGTAGAACGTTGGAACACCAACGGACCTACGGCCTTCTGGTCGCACCGCACTTCACTCCCTCAACCCATTATGAGTTACGGGTCATGAACTATCTCCCTCAGTCACCGAGCGTCCCAGAAAAACGGACAATAGTCTGCCCCAAAAGGTGAGGATTGAGCCCAGGCGGCTTACGCTACTTCTCCCTTGCAGTACGAGGCAGCCAGGGTGAAGTTGTGCATCACATGCTGATCTCCAGCCCTCCCAGCTCTCCCGGCTCTCCCGGACTCTCCCGTCCCGCCCTCTACCGCCCCAGTAGAATCATAATAAAAGGTGCCAGGAACCAGCACGCGGGAGATTAGCTAGGAACCACCGGACCTCCAGCGCTCCAGCTGCTGGCGATCTCCACCAGATAAAAGTCCTCCGCCTTCGTCTCGTTTCTTACGCTTCGACCACGCAATGGGTCAACTACAAGCTGGGTGCCTCAAACCGGGGAGATCCCTCGAGACCTCCCACCTCGCTCCCGTGCCTCGGGGAAAGGGCAGCGATACCGAAGTCCAGCTGGATCGGCGCATCCAGGGACCACCCGTTCCGGTATCGCTTCTGTCCTCTGGTCGGCGCGATTCAGAGACACCACGTCCCTAGGGACACTCTCGTCAAGCGGAACACCGGGTGAGTAAGGGAGCTTGCAAAGCAGGGCTTATGACAAGCTGCGTTGAGCCGAGAACTAGAAAGCGTTAGCTTAAATCACGTGTAGGTCCCGGTGAAGAGAAGGGAGCTACGCCAAGTGGTTGAGGAGATTGAAGCTCAATGTCCATGGTACCCAGAGAGGGGGACGGTGAATCTTAAGGAACTGGGGAAAACATCGGAACTCTTAGCAGACAGAGCCTCAGCGATGTCACTGCTACAGCCGTGGAGACAATGTTATATCAGCCATCAGCCTGCAGACCCTATGGCTCCTTGCCCGTAGGGTCAGCCTCCCCCGATCTTTCACCTTCAATTTCAACCAGATTTTCTCTATCCACCAAATCGTTGGGCCTTCTGTCACTCCTTCTGCCCCTTGCTCCTCCGCCCACTTCCATTTCAAATTCTCCATTGGCTCAGCCGCCCCCCCCTCCCCTTGCTCCTCGCTCTTCATTTTCCGAAGCCACTGCACCTCCGTCAGCGTACGTAATGCGGGTTTCTAAAACTCTCATAGGCGCATGTAGCCACGCATCTGCAAAAGAAAGAAACCCTGGCGGAGAGAGCGATGCCGCATATTCTGCGCATTGTGCCCCGGTCCATTTCACAGATAAATCGAGGGAGGATATGGCATTGTTCGGAGGTTGTCGATTGCCGCCTCTTTAAGCTAAGTAACATCCTTCACTGAGCTCCGCATAAATGCGTGCGAGAGGCGTAGGAATCACTAGCCCCCCCCCCTACATTAGAGAGGCATGCTAGGAGCAATCGCGAGGAATCACTTAATGGTTCGGGCGACTGGAAGACCACCTTCCGCGATGCTCCTGGAGCCCTGCACAATTTGTGGATCTGGGAGAGCGAAGTTCCGCCAGCAATGCTTTAGCAGGGCAGCCGCCTCTGGCGAGCGCCACTCCTGTACCACAAGAGCTTTATGGCTGCTTGAGAGCTTTTAGCTAACCCCTTAAATGCACAGAATAAGCCGCCTGCCAGGTGGCCAAATTCCATTACGGTCGCATACTCTGAATGCATACCACAAGGCGTTTTTGAAAGTCCCTAATATGGGACAGCCAACCCAAAGTTTTTTCTTAGCACCCGGCAGAAGCCCCTCAAAGGAGCCCTATGCTGAGTTTGTGAACAGGCTCCAGGAGGCCCCCCTCAAGAGGCAAGGTTGACAACTTGAGGGAGGCTCCAGGGCCGAACTCCTTAAAGCCTTTGCCAAGGAGAACGCCTCCGCTGGAGATGCCGCAGCGTCATCACAGGCCTAGGAAGGGAACCTCCGAAGCTGGCCGGGCATGCTCAAAGCTTGCCAGGATGTAGATTCTTTAAGCCCATCAAGCCAGCCTTCTAGCCGCCAGCTCTCTCGCTGCCATGTGAGACAGCCCCGAGGCGAGTGTCTCAATTGCGGCAAACCAGGACATTTCTCCTCGAGGAATTGTAGGCTGCCAGTGAGGGCGGGGCCACCACAGCCCTGACGAGGAGGAGGGTCTTCCTCCAGAGGGCTTAAGACCCCCCAGGAAAGTCTAAGACGAGGCGTCTTCCCAATGCCCGGGCTGGGCTCAAGGCAGCGCCGGGCATCTCCCAGCTCCGAACCAAGCATCCGGCAGACCTCAAACCTCTTCCCCCGGGAGCTCCCCAGCTGAGATCTTCGCTGTCCCCAGCTCTCAGTATATAGTGATCCCATCCCCACGGAGACCATTGGGCTGAGTTCCGGTTGCCAGCTTGCTCCCCCCTACGTCTATGGCACCTGCTCTGCTAACTCCTTCTACTTCCAAAGTCACCATGCCTCCCACCAGTGCTCCCAGAATGGTGCACGCATTTCAAAATCTCTGCAGAGTCCACAGTCACTCGAATCTCAGCAACAGAAAGAAATGCTGGCCGAAGAGGGACTGGCCGCTTTTGAACTCCTCCTTCCCCAGAATGCCCCATAGCCAAATCTACAGGACAATGAGGCATGGAAAGGGGAAGATGCTCGCGACAATGGCCACTTAAGCCAAAAAGTCGCCCATTGAAGAAGAAGCCCCCTTGGCCCTCTCCAGCTGTAAGGAGCTCAAAACCAGATCTCATAGCCTTCTGAGCCTGTGTGCAAAAGCTCCTAAGCTCAAAGCTCCCAGTGGCAGCAAAGATCGCCAGGTGATACCTCAGAGAGCAAGATCTCAAATCAGAGTGCCAATCCCTCCTCAAGTTATTTTATATGTGCTCCTTGGTATGCTCTATGTATGTTGCTGTATGTCTTGCCCCCCCTTTCAAAGAGACCCTAAAGTTTCCCCTCATAAGAGGGATTTTTCCATTGCTTCTCAAGCTATGCTCTTATTGCTTCAATTAAAGTTTCTCTCTCTTCTGATTATAAGTGTGTGCCAATGCCTTTGAAAGGTTTCGCTTCCATTACAGCATCCGCCTTTAAACGGGACACAGCTTCGTCATAAGTGCTCCCTAGGATACCCGATGGGGACTCCTGCTGAAACGCTTCCATCTTAGTTTAAAACCTTTCAAAACTCTTCTTCAAACTCCTCTCCTTTGAGAACCTTTTTCGCCCTTCGTCCATCTGAGCCTTACACTGCCACATTACGGCGCGGGCATGGGAATTATTTTCTATGCTCCTCATTATTTCCTAGCTGAGCCCACGGCTAGTCACGTTGCCGGGGGGGGGTCTCCCAGCCACACCTATCTTTACACAGCCTCAGCCAGAAGGTGCAGGAAGCGAAGCTCAAACCGGCCAAAGTCTCCCCTTTACAGGAGGGAAGGTAGAGCTGACTTCCAAACCCCTTCCCAGCCTTCGGCCTTCTGCACACCCTCCTACTCTCATGCGGCTGGCGCACCCACCTCCTTAGATCTGGGGATCTGGACAAAAGGTTTTTCTTGCAAACCCCTCTCCAAATTGCTCGTGTGATCAAAACCCTCAAGCCCAGGAACTGTTTTCTTTTGGCATCTTTCTCTAAATCTTTCCCTATGAATGCTATAATATTACGATATGACTATAGTTGTAAGATTGTTTGCCAGTTGCCATTGGTTGTGATCTCTCCCTTCTCCTGCAAGCCTTCGGCACTGAATGTAAACACTTGTGTAAATGCGCCTTCGCGTGTTACCAAGTGATAAGTGGTCGGAATGGGCCAACTGCACCCCTAAGAAAAAGCTTTGGCCAAAACAAATACAGAAAGGGGAGTGGTTCCCCTATTGGACCAAATCAAGGTCTCTATCCAGCAGACCATATCCAAAGTAGGCCTCTTCTCTATTCTCTATCAAAAGGTACCCGCCTACCACTCAGGGCTCGAGACTTTCCATTGTCATCTATAAGAACTAACTCAGCCAAAGCACGCATAAAACCCTGGGGAATTAAGCCGCTTGTTTTTCTCTCTTCTATACAGGAGTCCAGCCTCGCCATGTACCAGGCCAGCCCTATCCCGGAGGAGATGGAGCGGGGCCTCCCTGGAGGATCCACGACCTCGCCAGCCCTGTTGAGAAAGCCAGTCCACCCCCCCTGTGCCTGGGGCCAAGAGATGGGAGTGGGACCTCTCCTGGAACCAGTACACCCATTCTTCCACGGAGATCGCCAGCCCTCGCTGCCCCCCCCCCCCCAGGGAATGGCAGCCCTGGGCCAGCTATGGCTCAAAGGTTGGCTGTGTGTCGCTGCCTCCTCATCTACAGCCGCCATTCTCTCTCCCCTCTCCTGCAGCCCCTTGGCTGAAACTTGGAATTGCAGCCAGGAACTTCATTCCCTGATAGATTAACCCTTGGAACTCCTCCGCTTGTTTTCCAGCCCGCTTGAACAATTGTTGGAACACGCCTTCTTCTCACAACTTCTTGCTCGTGAGAGTCACTGGGTCTACAATGCTATAAGACTATCCAGTAGCTCTCCCTACATCTTGAGAAAACCCATGGACTCTAACGCATGCCGCTTCTTGTAGCTTTGGTAGTCAAAGCAGCAAGGGGAGCCATGCATTGGACTTAATTATGCAAACCACGGGCGTTGCCTTCCCCTTCCTTACATCTAGACTCATGTACTGTTTTAGCTATGTTTCTATTGTTTTCATTTATGTAATGTATTAAGCCTATCCACAAACATGCATGTCTTGTATATATTGTTGCCAACATATTAATACGATGCCTTGCCCTTTATGCCCATTGGAGCCGCAATTCTCCAAGGGAATCTGTTGAATACTCATGATACGGACCCCAGTGACTGTTGGAAGTTACTGCATACGCCTTAATTTTAGAAGTTATCGTGATTTGCTGTTGCTGTTGCATTCTCCAGCCCTTATCTGCCTGCCGGGACTCTCTACTGCCGTCTCACCATTGTTTTGCATCAGGCTTCACCTCCTCGGAGCCCAAGCACCGATGCCGCCCAGCCCCTCCCACCGACCCCCCTTTGCCGGAGCTTGGCCTTGCGAGCCGGCTCTAGCCAAGGCGGGTATGTTTCCCTTGCGACTTCTGTGGGAGTCCCCGGACTTGTTTCATGCAACACTAAGACTATCGGCCGCTCTGGCCTGTGCCCATGCCGAAGTCTATCAACTCTACCTCCACACGCTCTGGATGCCCTGGCCTCCGAGCAGCAGGAACTTCGTCCAAGCGACCTTAGATAATCGCGTGCAGCTTATTGATTACTTATTGTTGTTGCATCACCAAGGTTGTGAAATGTGCGTAATATGTGTTGCTTTAATCTCTCTGATAATTCCCAATTGATTCATATGAAAGTGCGCGAATTGCAGAAGTTGTATCTAATCTGAAGTATGATGTTTTGCCCCATTGGTGGTCCAGCCCTCTAGGAGCTGGCTGCTGGGAGGATGGTTGAGTGCTACTGTACAGCTCTGCATTGGTTTAATTGTATGCCTCGTTATCGGATCTTGTTTTAGTTCAGTGTGTGTCTAATGTGCCTGTAACGCGGTGTAAGAAGCCCCTCAATTTCCCACTTACCCCCGCAACCAAGTTCTAATGTTACAAGCAGCTTTCGGTCAGCTTGACCAGACGGTGAGGAGACGCAGGCGTCCCTTTAAATCACCTAGCATTTGGGTCCCCTTTCACAAAATGTAAAGGAGGAGATAGTGATGCACTGCTGACCCAGCAGCACCGTGGTACAACGTTGGAACACCAGCAGGACTCTCCCCGGCCTTCTGGTCGCTTACAGCACCCCACTCCCCTCAACCCCGTGAGTCACGGGTCATGAACTGTCTGGCTCAGTCACCCGGCGCAGGGACAATGGTCTTGCCCCCAGGTGAGGATTAGGCTCAGACGCCACGCTCTTCTCCGACGCATTAGCAGCCAGGTGAGGATCATGCATCACATGATGATCTCCGCCCTCCGGCTCTCCCGGCTCTCCGGACTCTCCGTCCCGCCTCTACGCCCCCATTAGAATCACAATAAAGGTGCCAGGAACCAGCACGCGGGAGATTCGCTAGGAACACGGACCTCCGCGCTCCCGCTGCTGGCGATCTCCACCAGATGTTATCTCCGCGTCTCGTCTCGTTCTTGCGCTGACCACGTGGGTCGACTACAACCCCTTTCTCAGCTCGGTACTATTATTAACTCAACGACTTGCAACGGAGTGCATCCTATCACTTACAGGGGCACTTTCTGCTGAGGGAAGGAGCACCTCACCCTACCCCACCCCAACCCCTGTTCTTCTAAGAGACTTATGTCAGAGGGATGTTTTTTTCTGCACAAGGGAATGGCTTCTTCTATAGGGGAAGATCCACAAGTCCCAGACAAGTATATGGGAAATAACAGCAACACGACTCTGCCAGATTTCTATCCCAAAACATTCTCATGCACTCTACCCCAACTCATACCGCTGATTCAGATTCAGTTTCCAGAATCTGTTGTATATGAACGGCAGTACCACATTAAACAACAACTAACTCTGGCTGGCAAGTTCGAGAAACCTGGAACCTCAGTAAACATTTTATAAACAGATCCCCACCACCACATACACACACACACTGGGGAAAAGGCAGGCGTGAGTTCCTCCCAAAGAATTCATTTGTGAGCAAGCGTCCAGCATGCTTTTCAATAAAGCAAATTGGAGTGGTGGTCTTTCAGCAAATTTCAGCCGGAGGAGGTGGGCACGGGCCTTCTTTATATCCAGGGAGGGGGTGCAAATAACCCAGGCTTGCCACTTGATCTCGAACTACTGGCAAGTAGTTTTTGTACTGATTGGGTGAAATGCCTGAGCAATTGAGATAAACTTGCCGGGGTTTACCTTTACTGAGCAGAGATTAACGAGGTAGAAGCTAGATGTTTCAGAGGTCCCCTCTTTATGTGCCAAGACCTATTTAGACTCTTCAGTTCTAGAAACTGCTGAGGGGTTTTTTCCCCCGTATGGGGAAGGATGAATTAAAAGTCATGTTCAAATGACTGAGCCAGTGCTTCTAATACTTGCAGGGCAGATACACCGTGCTTTGGTCTCCAAAATCAATCCCATGAGTGGATGTCCTCCTGAAAGAAGTCTGTGAATTTGTGCTCAATGCCATAGCAGCAGCAAGGTTAATACCTGCCCAAAACTGGAAGAAAAATATAATCCCAAAGGAGGAAGAGTGCTTGGAGAAGCTGATGAGCTTCATTCATCTAAGCTATCCTGACCTGTACATGGCAAAAAGTTTGAAAAACTGAATATTTTATGTCCAGAATGCCCAAAACCAATAAGGAGCTGGAACACCTTCCCATTCCTAGATATCCCATTTTACAACTGTAGAACAGGGGTGTCCAACCATGTGGTAATTTGTGTTTTAAAGTCTGGTTTTTATTTGTTTTAATCATTTTTTTTTTAAAAAAACCCCTATGGACTAACAAGAACCAGAAGACGACCACAGGCGGCTGTGCAGGGGCATCACTACAGTATCTGAGCTAAGTGCAGCGTTCTCTCTCAGAAAAAGTATCAGCGCTTCCCCAGAGACAGTTTGCTCAGCTCCCATACTGCAGTCCCAGCCCTCCACCCCAATCACACATTCTCCTGCTCTGCCTACCTGATCAACGTTGTCCCAATTTGCTGTCGGATTTCATTCCACTCCTCCTTGCTCTTCCGAGGGAAAGTGTTCTCTCCTGGTAACTCCTGCCGTGGAGCCATGTTGCCCAGTTTCATGGCGAGGGTATCCTTTCTCTTGACCTTGTTGGCTAGCGCACCTGCAGACAGACAGATGGAGAAAAGAAATATTCATCGCTAATAAGTCAGGAGCAATATCCCTCCACATCTATTCCAGCACTGTTCCACCACTGTAAATATAGGACATGAAAAGAAAGAAATGGTCACAGCGGAAAATCTCCTTTTGATTCCTGTCCACTCCATGACTTTTCATCTCAGTGCAGATATACAGCCCCTGGTGGGATTATCATGCATGGTTCCAGATACCCCATTTCACAGAAGATACTATAGAAGGTTGTTGGGTCACTCAAAACCAATAAGGGGCTGGAACACCTTCCCAGTCCTAGATATTTCATTTTACAACTGTAGAACAGGGGTGTCCAACCCTAGCCTTCCAGATATTCATGGACTACAATTTCCATAAGCCCCTGCCAGTGATTCAAATAAGCCCCTGCCATCACAGTCCATGAACATCTGGAGGGCCAGGGTTGGACACCTCTGCTGTAGAAAGTTGTGGGGTCAATCAAAAGCAATAAGGGACAGAAACACCTTCCCAATTCTAGATACCCTATCCCACAAAGGATACTAGATGGTTGTGGACTCAATCAAAACCAGTAAGGGGCTGGAACACTTTTCCTTTTAAGACAGATTGGAGACTTAGCTCATGGGGGAAGGGGCTACCACAACAGTACGGTTAAAATCAAGAGTGTGATAGTTCTGATAATGCTAGAACTCAAGGGACACAACAGAACCGTCTTTCCTTTTGCCAGATAAGGACCCAGGACTCACCAGCTCTGCTGCTAAATTTCTATCACAGACACTAAAAATGAAGTCTTGCTAAAACAAGAACGGACCCGTTTTAATCACTAAATTTATTTCTTTTTACAACCTAGGGATTTTAATGCTTCATAATCCTAATTTATTTTTCACATGCCAATAAAGGTATCCAAATCTGGAACACATGAGCAGTGGCTCCGAAATTCAGGAGAACCAGGTTGAAATGACTGCTGTGTCACAGGAACTCGCTGGGTGTCTATGGGCCAGTCAGCCACTCAGCCTAACTTCAAAAGCAGACTGAAACACACACACAAAATAGCCAGCCAAGGGCTACTGCTTGCCAGCTCCTTTCTCAGGGTCAACTGGCAAGCCACTGTGACAAATGGGGTGCTGGACCAGAGGGGCATTAGGTTTGATCCAGCAGAGCCCCCTCCTACGTTCCTTTGGATTGTATTCCTAGAGCGGCAATCTCTTACTGTTATGGCTTTCATCATCATCTTCCTCCTGGTCGTCCTCCCTGTACAGAACAGGTCCCTCAGAGTCAGAGTCACTGGGCCCCTCTTCTTCATCCTGCACGGTCTGCAGTACTAGCCTGGGAATGACTGTGACCATCGGGTCCTCCCCAATGTAAACGTGGGAATTGGAATGGTGCGGGTCTTCTTGGGTGTCCTCCACCTCTTCGTCATCATCTGGACTAATGAAATGACAACAGTTACCAAAATCCTGTAAGAGTTTACACACCCTGTCTTCACATTGTGTTTATGTGTCTCGGTCACAAATGGGATAAAATAAAATTTTTAAAGAGAAGGGATTTTTTAAAATCCTAAAATTGAACAAGTACCTACAGAAAGCCAAGGCGTGTGACCTCCGGGGGGGTCAAAAACAGAATTGGGAACTTTAGGAACATGGAAGGACCATAAAGTCAAAGTCACAAAGTTAGGGATTTTAGTTGTCGTTTTTAACTCTCTTTTGAGGAATTAACAGATGAATACAGAACCTCACTCTTTGCCAACCCCTGCTCTAGACAGATGATATTACGCCCAATGACATGGGCTACCTACAGTTGCTGGCTAGATATATCCAGTGCAGACTCACCTATTCTCCCTACTCACGCAGACATATCCAATTATTCTATGACTGAGGCTATTAATGGCTCAGCTTTCCCCCCATTTACTGCACTCAAATTGTTGCAATCAGGTTAGGGGTGGTGATTTTGTTTCCTTTTGGAGTGTTGCTCGTCAGCAGGGCCATGCACAAGCACACTCTACACACAGAATTAGGTGTAGCAATTACAAGGTTTGACTAAGGCTTGGCAGAGACGTTGGTTAAAATCAATGCTCTGCCTTGGGTGACCTTGGGCCAGTCCCCCTCTCTCAGTCTAACCTACCTCACAGGGTTGCTGTGAGGCCAAAATGGCAGATAGGGAGAACCAAGCATACAGTCCCTCGATGAAGGAAGGGTGGGATAACAATGTACTAAGACTTAGACAGAATTCAATAGCTTGTGAGCTTGGCCTTTTAAGCTGTATGCTTGCAGGTCTGGACAATGCCCCGTTAAGGTCTCAGACACCAAAGGGGTGGGAGTAGGAAGTCCAGCCGCTTCAGACAGGATTCCAGCTCTGCCCCCTCCCTGCCCCACAGCAACTAGCAAAAGCATGGAGAAACAAACACACATGTGCAAATAGGGCTTCATTAGCAGACTTTCTACAGGCTGCAGAACTGCATTTGATGAGTTCAGATAGCTGTTTTCTGAAGCGGAGCAGTAAGCAAAAAGAGACTAGCAAATGTCTTACTCCTAGCTCTTCATGTTATAAGACAGAACCACAAGAACCAGCCCATGAGCATCTTTCCCATACCAGCACCCTGCTCCTGTATTTATTCAATGCAAAACCCTAAGCTCTAAGGAGCATGTCACCATGTTTTGGTGCTCACCTGACACTAACTTTACAGTAAGCTACAAATGGTGTCATGAGGGCCACATGCTGAAGCAGGCTTCCTCCCCATAGCTTTCTGAACATGGATAGCACCAGAAGAAATGCGTGGAGCTGAGAATCAAAAGGGGCCCCAAAGTGACTGGGCAGAGACTTCCCCAAGAGCCATGGCAACACAACTCACACTTTCAGCATCTCAATGGTAACCGGAAGCGACCTCGTCCTGCCAAAGGTGCTGTTTTCCTCAAAGGAGCCTTTGTTTTCAAAGAGCAAGGAATGAGCCCTGTGTGACCCTTCCCCAGGCGGGGTGGCTGGCAGGGGGCTCGTCAGAGCCTGCTGGATAAGGATGTGCAAAGGGAGCTGGGGCAGCCGAGAAGGCACGAGAGGCTCTCCGAAGCCCTGATCGGCCGCCCTCCTGGCTGGCTCCAAACTCGATAGCTTGTCTTGGGGGGCCTCCACCGGCAGTTCGGAAGGAAGCAGGAGACTTGCCTCGTGGACGGAAGCAGGCAGTGGAGAGTATTGGGGTTCGGGAGGAAAGCGAGCAGGCAGAGGGGGTGACGGAGAGGGCTGCGGGTGAGGAGGCATCACGTGCCCTGGTGCTGAGGAAGGGCGATGGGATGGCGGCAGGATTCTGTCGCTGGGCGACCTGGGGACTGCGGCCATTTCGAGGGACGAAGACACATTCAGCGGGATGCCTCTTTTCGGAGGCAAAGGCGGGGAAGGTTTCTGCAAAGTCGAGCCGCTGCCGATCACGTGCGACAACTCAACTAGAAAGAGAGAGGAGAGGTGATTGGCATGACATTTGGGTACAGCAGACATCCTTATCTGTAGACAGGGTTTAGGAAGGCATGCACGCTGGTGACTGGGACAAGGCAGGTCTTGCAAAAACCTTATGTCCTCACCAAGTAAAAAAGAAGTTACTCAGTGCTAATGAGCGAGTAACAGAAAAAGCACATGGCCTAACAGAGTAAAGAACACCAGCGAACACATGGCTATTAATGCGTACTAGGTTTCGTCACACGGGGGGGGGGGCACTCGGCGTGACCCCCATGTCCCTAGGGCGGTACGCCACTGTTTGGGTTCAAACTTTTGATGTTAGGGAATTACTAGATAGTTATGCGTAACCCTTAAACAGAATTATGCCTTTCTAAAGTATAACTCTGCTTAGGATAGCTCTCTGGGTATGCCACACACTCCCCTATCAAACTCCAACAAATCAGAAATTACCCAGCAATATAAGGGGATTGCAGTAATAAATGCTGGATTTGTGCTTGTTATTCCATGTAATGATTGCTAATTCCTGCCATCAACACGGAGGTTAGGGGTCATCTGGTGCTTTCTTCCTGGCTCAGGGTGTATATGTGATTTTTTCCCCCCACCGCCTGGATTTGACAACAGAATTGCCATGCTATTTCTGCATTCTTCCTCTCTTTTGCATCATAAGAGGCTGCATGTAAGTAGAAACCTACCATAGTGGTGAGAAAGCAAAAAAACCCTTCACTTTACTTGCTGTTCTGGTTTTCTATTTACAGGGAGTTTATAATGTACAGAACCCTTCAAAATATGATCCCTTTATCTGTAGTGTGATTCAGAATAACTCACCCACTGTCACCAGATTTAATTTTTAATTTTTTTATTCATTTATTCATTTACGTTAATTTTAACTCATTCATTTCATTGATACCCCATTTTTCTCCCAGTGGGGACCCAAAGAAGCTTACATTGTTCTCCCCATCTCAATTTTTCCTTACAACAACCCTGTGAGGATGTGACTGGCCCAAGGTCACCTAGGGAGTTCCATGGCCAAGTGGGAATTTGAGCCTGGGTCTCCAGATCCTAGTCAGGTGTCGAACTCATGGCCCTCCAGATGTTCATGAACTACAATTCTCATCAGCCCTTGCCAGTGTAGCCAATGTTCATGTTGGGAGGGACTGATGGGAACTGTAGTTCATGAACATCTGGAGGGCTGCGAGTTCGACACCCCTCTAATCAAAACACCATATTGGCATTCTTATCCATCTTATTTCTTCTTTATCCTCTTATGCTTATCAAACTAGAGTTAATAAGAAACAGATAAGGAAAAGTCAGGTCAGAGGGAGGGAGGGGAGGAGGAAGATAACCCTGGGGGACCGCAGGGCCCATGTTTAGGCGAGCTTCCTAGGTCATCCTTCAGCACAATGAGCCTGTGATATGTAGCAAGAAGCACTTATATACGGTGTTCACTTTGATTGCAGGAGCTTGTAACAAGAGTCCGTTAGCAAAGACCAGTGGCCATTTTATGCTTCCAGTTCCTAACCCTCCTCCTCTCGCAGATCAAAGGCCCAATATTTTTGATGGAATTCGCTGATCCTGGCTGCTACAGGCACCAAACATGGGCCTATTTCTCCAGTTATTCTCACAGCATTGACCAAAACAGACATCTTCCTAACTTAGAAATAAAGCAGGGGTCTAGCAACAGCCAGGTTACAGAACACTCCCACGAATACAGTTCTAAGCAGCTGAACAGGAACCCAGCCTGCTGTTTTCACACACGCGGTTGCTGAGCCGCCATATTAAGGCATGACAACATTAAGCCCTCCCACGCTTAGTGAGTACAAAATTAGGGATGCTGCTCTAAGACCATGCAAGGCTCTGGCATTGGAGAACTTGCAAACTCTCTGCTAAAGCCTTATGTGGGATGTCTGGCGGAACGGTCTTTCCCACACAACACTGAAAACCAGTATGTAGCTAGGATCTGGGGGACACAGGTTTTAATCCCCCCGGTGTCATGGGTGACTTTTGGCCAGTCACACCACTCAACCTAGCCCACCTCACAAGGTTGCTGTGAAAATACAAATAAAGGAGAGGGGAATTAAGTAAGCCACTTCAAATCCCCGCTGAGGAGAAAGGTGGGATATAAAGTGAATAAAATAAACTCCCTGTACTACCCTCACACTCCCTTGTATTTAAGGAGAAGATGCACCATGTATGAGAAGGGTAGATAGCTATGTTAGACTGTTGCAGTGCACACACAAGAGTCTTGGCGTATCTTAAGAAGTAGGAGTTATATTGTTGCATAAGCTTTTGGGTACTAAAGGTATTTTCTCATATGCTGACATGGTTTATATCAGGGGTGTCCAACTCTGGCGCCCCAGATGTTCATGGACTACGATTCCCATCAGACCTTGCCAGCATGGCCAATTGGTCATGCTGGGAGGGCTGATGGGAATCGTAGTCCATGAACATCTGAGGCACCAGAGTTGGACACCCCTGGTTTATATTGTCATATGATGGCAAAATTAGCCCCAGAAGCTTGTTAAAATGTATGCATGCTTATGCTCTGTTGGGTTGTCTCTGTTTTCTTTATATCTAATCAGTCGCCATCTCAGGAGTTCTTATGTAGCCGTATCATTCCCATCCCACTCAACATTCCTGCCCCGGCTGCTACGTTTTTTCCTGTTCCTTTACCCCTGTGCCTTCCCTTGGGTGATCATAAGGAGCCTGTTGAGCCTGGAGGAGCTCAATGGAGAGGAATGTGCCTGGTTTGTCCAAAAGAAACAAAAAAGGCAATTACATATCCGGTCTGAAGTGCAAGCGACAGAGTAAAATTGCGAAATCTGCAGCAATCTCCCACTGCAGGTTTCTCAGCAGGTGAGCAGAAACAGGTGTGGGCTCCCCAGATCTGTTTACCGCTTAACTCCACCTCCTTTCCTCGCCCTCAAACCACAGGTGTTGCCACGCCCTGCAGGAGTACTAAAGACACTTTTCTGACATAGGTATCATTTGCTCCCCCCTCCTCCACTGGTGCTTCAGTTCCAATTCAGTCCCAGGTGCAAAGTTCAGTAGCTGTAACACCTTCCAAGAATTTTCTCGCCCGGGCAAGCAGCTGCGCTCTGCAGGCATTCGGGAAACAGCTCCTGAACTGTTCCTCCAACCTCTTTTTCCCTGAATTCAGCTATCAAATCCCATGTTATGAAGGGCCAGAGAGAGGCTGGTTGGAAGGGATTCCCACGACAACTCAAACCAAACCAATTGGCAAATCAACAAGTCTGTTTTCGGCACAGAAAGCCATCGCATGGCTGGGGACACGAGAGTCCCTGAATCAGCCCTTGCGCTTGGTGTAAACATGCCTTCCTCACATAACTTATTAAAATTGCAATTGTGAGAGGCACAGCTTCCACTGTGGTGTCTCCTAGATTTTAAATACAAGAAGAAGCCTGTTGCTAGGATTTGTTCCAGGAGGCAGCGGTTCCCAGACTGTGGGTCACACAGCTCTCCCACATAAAATCACAAAGCTGCCTTGGTGCTACTCAGAACCTCGGCCTGCCAAGGTCTGGAGTTGTTCTGTTTACTTACTTCATTTATATCCCATCTTTCTCCCCAATGGAGATCCAGGGCACCTTATACCATTCTCCCCACCTCCATTTTATCCTCAGAACAACCCTGTGAAGTAGGCCAGGATAACGGTGTGAGACTGGCCCACGGTTACCAAGCAAGTTATGATGGCAAAGTGGAGATTCAGTTTTGGGTTTCCCAGATCCCAGTTCACATGCTGGCGGCCGTTCTCACGGGCGTCTTTTGCATCATCTGCTACCTGATTCTTCTTACCTGGATGTACCTGGGATTGATGGATGGCCCAGGTTGGCTTGATCTCATCGGGTCTGAGAAGCTAAGCAGAGCCAGTCCTGGCTAGCTCTTGGATGGGATTCCACCAGGAATGCCATGGTCTCTATGCATAGTGGCAAACCACCTCTGCTAGTCTCTTGCCTTGAAACCCCAACTTGGTTGTCATAAGTCAGTTGTGACTTAATGGCACTTCACACACACTCACTCACACCAGGGATTGAACCTGAGGCTTTCTGAGTCCAAAACAAATGCTCCACCACCTGACCCAAAGCAATGCTCCCTGAGTGGGTGCAAAGCTCTAATTCCTGAGTTGGAGAGGAGACAGCCCCCCAAGGACTGGGAAGAGTCACTGTGACAAGCCTTTTTCCCCCACAGCGGCTTAAGATTTTTGGGATCCAGGTTCATTTCAAGCAGTTTCTTAGTGTTCTGCATTTAACAAGCCTTTCGATTCACCGCTGTGAGGTAAGCTTTGTGGTGCACAAGGAAACTATCTGGATCTCTGAGGCTGGATTAATGTATAAACATTGAAGAAGATTTATTTATTTACAGGTTGGTTTTAAAGGAACAAACCAGCAGCACAGCCCCCGTAGATCAAGTGCAAATCTGACTGAGGCATAAACATTGTTCTGACTTCAGAGAGGAGGAAGACTTCTCTACACAGCTTGCAGGTACAAGGAGGATTTTATGGACAATCGACTAGGTTTGATCCCCTCTCACCCGCTGGATTCTACTCACCCCAGCCTGCCCTTTCCTCAGAGTCAGACTAAATTGTGCAAGGTTTGCTCATCCCCAGAGACAGACCTCACAATCAAGCACTCTCTTCTCTCTCAGAGACAGAGCTAAACTATTCTGCCCCTCTCTCAGGAGACTGGGTGCTAGAGCAGTACTCCTAGAGGCTCATCTGAGCAGCTGATTTTCCCTTCAAAAGCAGGACAGCCTCCTGTCTGTCCCAGTCACCACCTTGCCCTACCTCTGCATCCCCATTCATTCTCATGGACTTGGGCTTGCTAACAACCACCAGCAACTTGGAGATGGATGGGTGTGTGGCCTTTTGCAGCTTGGACACACTTTGCAAGGACAGCTCCCAAAAAGACAGAGCAAGTTAAGAAGTGAGTCCTGCTTCAAGAAGCTGAGGAAACACTGCAGGTTGATAAATACTTGAACTCATCTGTCATGGGATGGGGTGGTAAGAGCTGCCAGGTGCCTCAGAGGCATTCAGGTCCCTTTAAAAAATGAGATGGGAAGTGAAATGAAGTGAAGTGAAGTGAAAGACGTCTGCCTGAGATCCTGGAGAGCTGCTGCCAATCTGAGTAGACCATAGGTGTCAAACTCGTGGCCCTTCAGATGTTATGGACTACAGTTCCCATCATTCCCTGCCAGCATCATGCTGGGAGGGGATGATGGGAACTGTAGTCCATAACATCTGGAGGGCCATGAGTTTGACACCTGTGGAGGAGACAATACTGACATTAATGGACCAGTGATCTGATTCCGTATAAGGAAGATACTGGGGCAGGGGTCTGCAACCTGTGGCTCTCCAGATGTAGTCCATGAACATCTGGAAAGCCGCAGGTTGCAGACCGGTCTGGGGGAATGACGTAAGAATACGCAGTGCCTCTGCAACTGGTTAACCGTGGCTTGGACGGAAAGACACATTAAGGAATGCAGTCTTTCAGCCATACTAGCACCCTGGATTATACTTTATTGGCCTCTTACACAACCCCAATTTAGACAGTATAGTGCTATGCTAAATCTGGTTGCAAGAAGCCTCCAAAAGCACGTAGGAGAAACCAGCAGGCTCAGAGAGGTGCAACTTGGCTTAGGCCAGAACTTGTAGTCTTAAGCAACTAGCTGTGCATTGAGAAATATGGCCCTTCAAGGTATTTGTGCCAGAGGTGCGAAAGATGCCTTTTAGCTTCTGGGATAACATCTGCAAATGGTGAAAACAGAGACAATGGCTTTTGAGGCTCCGTTAACTTGCAGGGGGGAGTATGTCAAGGGTTGCATGTAATGCTTAACAAAATGCATTCCAGCATGATTGTTGGTGAATCAGAGCTCAAGTCATCAGATGCACAGGGTGTACACTCACAGCAGAAATACTGTAACTTTCAGTATAAATATTTCTGCTATGAGTGTATCTCCCGAAGCACCTGACTCATGAAAGTTTGCGCTGCAATGAATTCTCTTAGTCTGGAACAATGCCGCTGGACTTTGGTTTAATTTTGCTGAAACGTTACATGGTAAGTTTTCCGGATGTGGTTAATGCCTGATGTGCTTTCTCCGGTCACCTGTAACTGCACTGTCTGAAGCCCACCTGCTATAATCCAACATTAACACAGAATTAAACTCACTCAGCAGAAGAGAAGGCAGAAAACACACATGGCTCTTGCCTCCAGGCAGGGTGTACGTAACTTGTGAACATACACAGTTGCGTACATTGCAAGAGCAACAAAGGGTAAAGCGGACTCAGCAAACGGGCTACGTCCCTTTTGAGGCATAAACATCCTTACCCGATGCCAAGCAAGGATCGGCCAAAGGATACCCGAGGCAGCCCGTAGATTGAGCCCCTCTGAATGCATATGCACGAATGAGCAGCCCACTTACCTATTAGAGGGTTGCTGTTCCTATTAACTGGCTTTGGAGGCGGGATAGGAGGCTGCTTAGCAGGGGCTGCATTGGTCATGCTTACGGGAGCAGTCGTGTAAGTATTTGAGAGAGGAGAGGGCACAGTTCTGGGGGCCGGGGAAGGGACAGTGGGAAAACTGCCCCCCTTTGCTGCACTGGCAGTCGCTGCCGTCGTCATGGAAGAAGGCATAGTCCTTGCCACGCTGGAAGGGATGAGATCCGGCACGTGCACGTCGTTCGCCTCCTGGGAAGTGGGCTGGGACAACGGCCGCTTCGGAGGCAGCAGAGGTTGCTTGGGGACGTGAGTTTCAGGATTGGAGGCCAGTTCTGGATAGAGATGACCATCGGAGGATCCTAAAAGAAAAAAAATATAAAACTTTGTTTTTTAGCATGGAAATCCTTAAAAGTACCCCTCTCAAAATCAGAAGAGCTAGATTCGAGATACCCGGTGTCTGAGAAAGCGAGTTTTGACACTCCAACACTTACGCGCCGGAAATCTTGTTGGTCACTAAGGTGCTACTGGACTCAAATGTGGCTGTTCTACTACAGGCCGACCAGGCTGCCCTCCTGAAGCCGTCTCAAAATCAGGGTGCTATTCTACTAGGTCAGTGACTCTACAGAGTGGTGGCAGCGACAAGTTGCAATTTGGGAGAGGAAATTGGGGGGTATTCAAGATTTAAAGGTAACTCCTTCTCCCTATTTGCAATGGCTTTTGAGAGACAAAGGACAGATTATACTGCTCAACACCACCATGAGGATGAAAAATCCCAGGCGGTCATATTCTCCACCCGGCCATTTTTAAAACCAGTACCGAGCAAACGGGAGCAAACCCAACACGAAGGAGCTGGCTGATAACCACTGGACACAGAAGTCACATCAAATGTAATCCTGAGGTCTGTGTATCACATACCTATATACTCCTTCTCTGGAGTTTCTTAAAAAAAATTCTTATTTAATGTATTGTCAAAGGCTTTCATGGCCAGAATCCCTGGGGTGCTGTGTGGTTTCCGGGTTGTATGGCCGTGTTCTAGCAGCATTCTCTCCTGACGTTTCGCCTGCATCTGTGGCTGGCATCCTCTGAAGAATGCTGCTAGAACACGGCCATACAACCCGGAAACCACGGAGCACCCCAATTCTTATTTATTTTCACAATATATTTAACAGAACAGAATTAGCAAAAATACTATAGAATACACAGGAACTAAACAGAGAAGACATCTACCCAAAAGTGTATTAATTAATCATTGCATAATGGATCCCGATGTGATATTCTAATATTATCAAAGAAACCATCACGGAATCTTTCCTTGTCTGGAGTTTCTGATGATAGCAGCTTGGGTGCTTGAAAACTTAAGTCCTGGAAATCTGTTTGTTTGTTTTTTAATGGGTCTACCAAGCTTGAATCTTGCTCTTACCTAGAGTGCAGCTTTTAAGAACCTTTAGCGGTTGGTGCTGGAAAATACAGGCTGAAAGACCCTCCCCGCCACACACAGACACAGCCATGAAGCTCACAGAAAAGAGCCTGGGCCAGTCACAGCTGCTCAGCATAGCCTACCTCATAGGGCTGATGTGAATATAATAAGTAAAAGGGAGAACAATAATTGTCGCCCGAGCTCCTTGAAGGAAGGGCAGTAGAACAGGGTACCAAAAAACATGGCCAAAAACACTTTCTTAGGCCCTTTTATTGTTCAGGGAGCCTGATCTATTTTCAGGGCTTTCCTCTGCCCTTTTTGGACCACTTGCCAAGCTTTTTCAGGTAATAACAGACAAGGGTTGCTGTGTGTCAGAAGTTAATGGTTTCTTTCAGCACAAACATCTGCAGCCCACAGAGCTTCTTGCATGCACAAAATTAGGGTGTTTTTTTAACCTCTAATGTAAGAAGCGGCTGCCTTGCAGCTATGCCAGCAAGGTGTTGCAGGGGTAGAGCAATTGCTTGGCATGTAGGAGGTCCCAGGTTCAATCTATGACATCCAGTTAAAAATAATCCCAGGTAGTTCGTGTGAAAGATGTGAGACCTAAAAAGCCCCTGCCAGTCAGAGCAAGGCAGCTTCATACTGTGGGACCGGGCTGCAGCTCAGGGATAGGGCATCTGCTTGGCAATCAGGAGGTTTCAAGTTCGATCCTTGGCATCTCCAGATCAGATGGGAGGTGGTGTGAAGCACACCTTTCTGATTTCCAGGAAAAGTCACAGCCAATCAAAGCAGACATGACTGACAGGCTAAGGCTCTGACTCAATGGAAAGCAGTGCCATGTGTTCATCTCCTTTCAAAGGCAGAAGAGAAAAGTGGCAGATCTGTAGGGATTCGCAGAATGCCTGCAACCCACGAAGAGCGCTGTCCTCGATACAGCACCTCCAGCGCTCCAATGTCCTGACATTTGACCAGTACATCATACCCCAAGAGTCCATGCAATAAATATATTTTCTCCTTGTGTATATATCTAAAGCAGCAAATAGACACACCCTGGGGTAGAGAACAGAACGAATGACCAAAGCGTGCTTCAAGAGCCTCACACAGTAGACGGAAAGCTTCCAATCTGCCTGCCCAGGAGGAGCAAACACGCTGCACTCCCTTCCCTTCTCTCGGTCTCTGCTTTTAGCAGCATTGCAAATCAAAGGAGCAGGGAGATGGTGAAGCTCCACCCCACGGAGAGGGGACAGAGACAAGTAATGGAAGAAACAGCTGCTGAGCTAAGGATGGTTGGTGGGCTGGAAGCAGCCTTAGTGGTGAAGGGAGAAGCAAAAAAGAAGCTATCAAGGGGGCTGCTACGAAGGGAAAGGGACTTGGTGGCAAAGACAGCAGCTCTTGGGGCTCATAGGCAAAACGGTAGTTAAGTGTGGCTCCACCATTCCCTGGAATCAGCATGGCAAGCAAAGCTTACAAAGCAGCAGCAGCATCATAACTCGTCAGCCCAGTTTTCAGCAGGGATGCAATCACACCACCATGCAGCTACCAAGCTTCTAGCCCTCATGGCCACCCAATGGCCCTGTTGGCTGAACTGCTGCCAATCTGTGGCACGTTTGGATACAAACCTTTATAGAGGTAATGTGGCAAAGCTTCAAAATAGTTCAGAAGCTGCCTCAAGCTGTGGGAGAGGCGGAACAGAAAGATTTGAATCAATTAGGCTGCTGCACTTACAGAACTTTTCCAAAAGCTGGGTCAGTAGCTGAGCTCACAAGGGGCTTGGCAAGAGGAGGTCTCTAGGAGAAGTTTCACCCAGGCTTGCTTCTACTTATCCATACCCCACAAGTCCCTTTCCCAATACTTTTGACGGTGCAGACCAGACAAAGACCCTAGGTCTCCATTTGTTTGTACAAGGCAAATTACATTGTAGGTTTAGCCTCAATTCTGATTCAACCTGAATCGGGAAGGAAAAACCTGCTCGTTTTTGCTAACTGAAACCAAACTCCCACACTGCATTTTGACATGCCAACTACCACGAAACTCAGCAGGATTCGAAAGGCTTAAATCCCCACTCCCCTCCCTGCGTAGCCCCCATCTTGGTCATGTCTTTCGGCCCCATTTGAAGTCTAAGGCGTTGCCCATGGAATTTCTCCATTTCAGAGGGGGAGGGGGAGGGAGGAAATATTCAAAAGAGCAGCAGGGACGGGAATGCGTGAAGGTGCCTGCCAAATTCCCCAAGCGAAGAAGGAGATGAAGGGCTGGCATGTTCCAGAGGGGTGTGGGCGGGTAGGAGACAGCATGGTTGATAGTAGGAAAGATAAACTGGGTGGGGTCAGGCCTCAGCAGCGAAGGTGTGAGTTTGCTTGCCTTAGAATGGGGAAATCACTGTGGGTGGGGACACTGTACAAAAAGAGACCTCAAAACTGGTATTTTTAGAGGGAGAAAGACATTTGCAGAGACATTTTTTCAGGCACACTTTTTCCTTCCTCAGCCTCCCCCCCCACACACACACACACACATACACAAACACACACCAACAAACATTCCCACAATCGCCTCTGAATTTGTCACCTTGCGATTTCTTTGGTTCCTCCAATGAAACGGGCTTCTTAAGGCTTGACCTTTTCCCAGGCTCTTCCTCCAGGTGGCTCAGTCCGGTGACCCCGGAGCAGTCAATGGGGATCGTGTGTCCATTTTTCAGCGCTGTGTGACTGGTTTTGTCCGGGTCTTCTCCATCTGTGTGAGGTGGGGTGGGAGGGGAGGGGAGGGGAAGAGGAAGAAGAACGATAGACTTAGTAGGAACAGGTCTAAGAACACACACGCCTGAAGATGAGAAACCAGAAGTGCCTGGGGAAGAGTACACAATAACGGAATCTCAGTACGTATTACAGAGAATTAGTCCCAGATCTGTAGATACAGCTTTTACCAGTTGCAGCTGATATTTGATACTGGAAACTATTTTTTAACAAATCACCTTGAGTTTTAGACTATATTGCAGTCTCTGTGGGTGAGCTAAAAAAACAGAAACTGATTTGATTTTAAGCACCGTTTGCCACTATTCTATTGCCAATAATTTACTAAATGTTTATGTCAGATTTTATGTACAACCCACCTCGGGTGATGCGGAAGCTTCAACCTTTGCTTGAGAGGTAAAATATAATTTCTATATTATACAGATTTCAGCTCTCACAAGCTACAGATATTTACATAACTTATATATAGGTGTTCCTGTCCTAGATAGCCTCAGACTAGACCAGGGGTCTGCAACCTGCGGCTCTCCAGATGTTCATGGACTACAAATCCCATCAGCCTCTGCTAGCATGACCAATTGGCCATGCTGGCAGGGGATGATGGGAATTGTAGTCCATGAACATCTGGAGAGTCGCAGGTTGCAGACCCCTGGACTAGACTGATCTCGTTAGATCTCAGAAGCTAAGCAAGGCAGCCTTGGTTAATATTTGGATGGGGACCGCCAAGGAATACCAGAGGGGCTACACAGAGGCAGGTAATGGCAAACCACCTCCAAACATCTCGCTTTGAAAACCCTATGGGATCATTATGGGGACCACAAGCCACTGACTTGATGGTATAACCTACATATATGGGGGACCATCTCATTAAAAGCTGACATGAGAAGATTTGACAGAATGTGACCCTACCATGATTAAGACAACCACACAGCCAAGGAGTTCATCATTTCTAAACAGAAGCCAAACACCATCACAGACACTATTGACTGAAAGAGTGCACGCACATAAAGTCAAGTTCTTTGAATATATCATCACAAAAATGACAGGTTTAATGGTAATTATCCATGAACTGTACGGGGGGGGGGGGGCGCTTCTACATTTTCCACATGGAAAGATTGGCTGCAACTACCTGGGGGGTTCTTTCCTTTCCCTTGTTTTGTATGAGGTCTCCCCTCCCCACTTTGCTCCGCATTCTTTCATTTCCCATCCTCCACAATACTACAGAGGTTAACACATTCAAAAAGAAAACTGCTCACAACTTCCTGCTATTGGGAAGTTCTGTTTGCATCATGCCTTGGACAGGTGTTCGTGTTTCCTTGCCCAGTTCCTTTCCCAGTTCTGTATTCCCAGTTCTATTGCATGGTTTACAGGCTGCCTTGTGCTATCACACTGAACAGTTGTTATAATCTGTAATCTGCCTTGAGCCTCTGCAGGAAAGGTGGGCTATAAATGAAATAAATATCTTTTTTTAAAAAGTGCCTTCCTTGGAAACCATCTTCTCAGAGCTAACCTGTCACATTTTGCTCCAACCTGTCACAGGAGCCCCTTGTAATTGGTTTTTGTTTTTGTTTTTTGGTCTTGCATGTCTCTCTCATTCCAGCAGTAAGTGTCCTTTTATCTTCCTAAAACAAACAAAAATTGCTGTCTCTGAGGAAATCATTGAGATCACACTCAAAACAGATCAGGCATAGCAACCTTCTCAAAATGCCTTTCTATCAGAATAGTCCACCTTAGTAACCCTGCCAGAGCAATTCTGGTGAGCTGGCTTATGGTTTTCTGATATACCTCCAAAAGAGCTCTCTAGCCTTACCAGGGGCACTAATAGCCAAATCTAGAGATACTAATACAACATCTCAACGCTTTCTCCTTACAGGAAAAAAAGTAAAGAAAACAGAACAATTGGCCATAGAAGTCATAAAGGACAGACAACCATCCAGGTTGAGGTTGGCATCCCTCATGGGACTGCTGGTGTCCAATACAGAGGCAATTCAATGGGGATGGCTCCATTCAAGGGAGCTACAACAGTTCCTACGGACCTTGGAACTGCAGAAACAAGAGCTACCCATCACAGTTCCCACCAAGGTAAAGGTCAGCTTAAGCTGGTTGACCAAGACTTGAAACCTACACCAGGGCAGAACCTTCTGGGCATCAATGGAAAAACAGATACTCATTGATGCCAACCTTTCAGTCTGGGGGGGCAAGGGTAGATGGGATTCTGACTCAAGGTCAGTGGTCCGGATCAGAGGGCACACTTCCAGTAAACCTGCTGGAACCACGCACAATATATCTGGCACTTCAACATTTTCAGCCCAAGATTCTACACCACCATGTCCTAATCAGAATGGATAATGTTGCAGCAAAGACCTAGTTCAACAATCGGGGCAGTCCCGGTCTACAGCGCTTCACAAGCAAGCAACTCTGATTATGAAGTGGGCAGAGAAACATCTGGCTTCCATCAAAGTGGAACATGTCCAAGAGGTAGCCAATGTGGAAGCAGACTGGCTCAGCAGACAAGTTCTGCACCCAAGGGAATGGGTCTCTTAGGCATGATCGGAGATATATTCGGAACACCTCTTCTGGACTTGTTTGTCTCACCAATAAAACCATCAGATGGAATGTTTCTTCCTGAGGTACTGACATCCCAGAGCAGAGGGGACAGATGCATTTATGTCACCCTGGTCCAGGACCCTCCTTTATGCATTCCCTCCCATGTAAAAGGGAAGATTTGAGAGCAATGGGCACAAATTATCCTAGTGGCCCCTTTTTGGCCACATAGACCATGGTTCACAGATTTTTCTCCAGATATCAGAAATTCAACCATCCATGATCCCAGTGTCACCCGACATGCTCCATCAAGGTCTGATTTGGCATCCTCATCTGGAGTGGCTCAAGCTGATTGCCTGGAATTTGAACGCAAGTCTTTTATCCACCTAGGACACAGTCCAGCGGTCAAAGCTACCCTTATGGCTTCCAGGAAAAGTTCCATCAATAGGATCGACAACACTTTGTGGAAGGCCTTTGCGAGGAGGTGCAGAAGTAAGGCAGGGAACAGCTGCAATCCATCAGTAACAGATATCAGACTTCCTTCAAGAAGGCATCGACAAGGGGCAGAAGTTTTCTAGACATTTCCTCAGAGGATTCTTACTGCAGGACACAACACAAGATCACAGGTTCCCTACCTGGAAACTAAACAGGGTATTTGATGCTCTTACTAAACCACCATTTTAGTTGGTCGGTGAGACACCTAGAAAATAGCTAAGGATAAAAGCTATATTTTTAGTAGCCATTACCTCAGCTAGAAGGGTCTTGAAACTTGGGGACCTTTCTGTAAAACCCAGACTTTGCACCTTCCATAACGATAAGGTAACCCTAAAGATGGACCCAGCTTTCAAACCTAAGGTCAATTCAACATTCCACAGGTCTCAAGAGATAGATCTTTCATCCTTTTGCCCTACTCCATCCCATCGCAAAGAATGTGGAACAGGCTGAATGTACAGCTTCCCCCCATCCCCATACACACACTTCTGATTTCCCCCTTAGTTCATTTTGGCCGGTGCAAACTTCTTTTCAACATAACAGAAGGAAAAAAGAGACCTGTAATGTGACAAGGCCATTCACATGATCAGCCTTGGCCCAGTGGCACTGGGATATTTTTTTAAAAAAAAGTTTTGACATTTCTAGAGATTTTAAAGTTTTTTATTTGCCCTTTCTCAGCTTTTTCTCACATGCCATTTTCACGGTATGCTCTATATCAGACAGAGCAATATCCAAAAAGCAAAAACTATGACTGTCACTGATGCTTCCCCTTCAATACATTTTCTGCTTTCAGATTGTCTGCCCAAGGAGGAAATTACAGCAGCAGTTCAATCTGCTATCTTGGCAATGGAGAAAAACTTTGGCCCTGGATATTAAAAAAATACCCTTCAAAAAACCTGCAGGGCAGAGTGTCCTTGGCCTTTGATGCCTTTTAAAAACCTGATGGAAAGAGTAAACTGCTTGTTTAGGGTTAAGGACTAAAGAATATATGTGACTTGATATGCTGATGGAAGGCTAAAAGCCAACTGAATGAAAGAAAGCAGCAAGCCAAGGACAAGGTGCAGGGTCTCAACGGGGTATCCTTCATTCTGAGTGTACATTCCCTTCAGGTTTGATTCTCAGTTATGCACATGTTTTCCCCTCTTTGGCACTCAACCCACTCTGAGATCTGAGACCTCCCCAGCCACCCCAACTTTGGAGCTCTGCAAATGAGACTTTTCCCCTCCCTTAGCAGGGAAAGCAAATGAGATCCCTATGTGCTACACTTTCCCTTCTCTTGAAGAGACAGGGATGTCCTGTTCAAAGCTGGTGGAAACCAACACTGTGAATGCGGCCAGTGTGAAGATGAGAAATAAGTAGAGCAGAAGGTATCATCAATAAGGCGTGAGGACATTAGGGAGACTACGCACGGAAATCCCTTTATCCCTGCCACATTTGGAATATAAATTAGTTGCTTTCATTTATGGCCCACCTTTCTTCCCAAAGCAGTTTACATCATTCTATTCTCCTCCATTTTATCCTCATAACAACTCTATGAGGTGGGTTAGGTTCAGTGGTGGGATCCAAAAATTTTAATAACAGGTTCCGATGGTGGTGGGATTCAAACAGTGGGGCCCCGCACACATGCACCTCCAGTCCCTATTGGGCAGGAGGTTGCTTTAGTAACCCCTTCTCGGCACTCAGAAAAAATTAGTAACCATTTCTAGAGAAGTGGTGAGAACTGGTTGGATCCCACCTCTGGTTAGGTTGAGAATGTGTGACTGTCCCCAAATATCCAGCAAACTTCCACGGCAGAGTAGGGATCTGGGTCTCCCAGATCCCTACTCTGATCCTCTAACCCATAGGGCATCATGCTGGCAGGGATGGTGGGAACTGTAGTCCATAACATCTGGAGGGCCGCGAGTTTGACACCTGTGCTCTAACCACTACAACACTCTGAGGCACCAAATCTGCAGGTCTGAAGGACTCCTACAATATTCATTTATTTTAATTATTTAGAAAAATCATATACAGACTCTTCAGAGAGCTGCTCCATTTGGTTAACATAGAAAAACACCATAAAATCATCACAGGCTATCCTTATCTATAAGTCTGGCCCTGCTGAGGAAAGAAAAAACAACAATTAATCTATTTGGAATCAAGTTTGCTTCAGAGTTTTTTATTTCTCTTGCAAACAGGCAATCACCAATGTGGTCTAGTGAGTAAAGAGGCAAGCTGGGGTAATTTCAGTAGAGTACCCTGAATTCTTGCACAGGGGAAGCTCAAAAGCTCATATCTCATCTAAGAAATGGCCCTTTGGCAAGAGATGAGTTCGCACTCTAACCTACCTGAAAGTTCTAAAGCAGGGTTTAGAAAGATAGTGAGAGGAAGGAAAGGATACCAGCAATACAGACTTGTCCCCCAGGGAGTTGTAGGGGTTCACACTGAAGATGTTTAAAAAGCAGATGGGAACTACAGAATTGCATTCAGCAGAGGGTGACAGGGAGGTATCACATAAGTCAAGAATGCCAGAAGAGGAGGATTCTCAGGGTCTGAAGGATATGCAGAGGAAGACAATGGGAAAAAACTCACCCTGTTCAGGGTCTTCGAACAGAAGCCCTCTTTCAATGAGCTCCGCTCTTGGCTTTCGCATTGAAATCTTTCGTTCTAAAACTGACATTAAAATTGGAAAAAAGAGAGCCAGCACTCAATACAGAGCAAGTTGGAAGTTTGGGAAAAAAAACAAAAGAAAAAGTCCTACTACTTAAAAAAACAACAACCCTAAACTTCTTTCTCTAAAGACATCATAAGTTGGCCCACCTAACCGCTTTCAGGGAAGAAGTACAGATTCTACATTATGTTCACAATCTCCTTACACACGCACAACCTCTTGGTGCTGGCCAAACGTTAGCATCCCATTGCTAAGAAGTCTACAATGATACCCTCCAAATGTACAAGACAGTCAATGATTCCTTAAAAGCAGCAGCTGCCAAACCTCTTAGTCACGGAATCCACTGATCTCTCTCCATGTGTTATCTCAGTACATCTCTTTCAGTTTCCTCTTGCCTTCCCATCACCTAACGACAGCTGCTCTAGGTTTTTTTTAAATGGCCTTTTATTTGGGAGTACTGCTTTGGAGAGCCAGCTAAAGAAAGAGTCCCCATATATTATTGCTGATAAGTTCCTGATTTCAAATATGAGACACGCCAGCTGTGGAATCGTTCTTGCTAGCCATTTCAGTGGAAGGACAGAACCACACACAGGCATTGTTCCTTCCCAACAGAAAAACAACATCCGCAGGTTTGGGAACAATCCCGCCGCCGAGATAGTTACCTTCTGAAGTCTCTTTGAACTTGCCACTGGTTTTCTTTTTCCTCCACTTCCACGGTTTAAAAATCTTGCCAAAGCCTGCAAATTTGCTTTTCCTCTTAGAGGGAGGCGTCGTGTCCCCAGACTCCAGAGCGTCGGCTCCCATCCCGCCATCGCTCAGTGGATGATCCACTTCCTCAGCTACACAGGAACAGAAAAGAAAACAGTAGCTCTTAATAATAAGCTGACATTTGGAGAGGCTTTCCCATTCCCAAAACCAGCTTTCCCAACTGATGAGCAGGAACATAAATGTCAAAGGCAGGAAAACGTAAAGCACAACATTAAGTGGGGCAACCCTAGAACATTCACAGAATCAAGCCCACACTTGGCTGATCTGAAAGGCACCACTGATTTCAGTTTTACTTTGCTACAGCAGAGTAATACGGTGAATGTTTTGAAATTATAAACCGGTGTCAGAAAAGAACAAAATAGAAACTGCAGACATATAAATGCCAACATAAAGCCTTTATTGACAACAGTAGACATTTTTTTTAATGCTGTACGGTCTGTCGAGAGGATTTGTAGAAAGAGCTTGCTGAAATTAGCTGCCCCATCAGAGAAGCCAGGCCGTTCTACCACTCCTTTGCCATTAAAAACAAAGCAAAACACAACAAACATTTGTGGCCAAGAATAACAATCTCAGGAAAGCTACACAATAACAGCCTGCTACTCCACCTACTGTTCTGGCATTCTCCAAACATTTTCAAAAAGGAAGAGCTCTGTGAAGGGAAGGGCGATGGGGGGTGGCGCATTCCTGTTACTGAAAGCATCAACAGTGCAATGTCTAAGGCAAATGGAAGCGAGGTTCAGACAACTGTAATGTCAAGACTTGGGCGCTCATGTAAATCTGTGCTGTTTTTGCAGTCTTGGCTGCATTTGGGTTTTCCAGTTTAGACTTTGGAAAGGAACAATAAGACGTGTCGCTTAACAGATGGCAAGGCGTAATTAGTTCCGTAAGCAAATGCATGTCAGTTTTCATATGCCATCCTTTCATCTATGCTCCTCCGCGTGCATTAACATCTACCTCCTTTACCCAAACATCCTAACATGGTTGACATCCCCTCTCCCCCTTTCTTGGTGCCTCTGTTACAAATTTACACATCCTTTCCAAATAATTTTGGTACTTGTCAGTTAGCACTGACTTCTTGCTCCCAAAAGCATCGCTGTGGAATGCCTCCTTCCATATCATCCTGCCCACAAGCTAAGATCTCCCTCTGCTGTCTGCATCCCCACCTTCAGAAGCGAGGCAAGCAGCGAATACAGAGAGGACCTTTTCAGTGGCGGCACCTCTGTTTTGGAATGCTTCCCCACTTGAGGCCTTACTAGCTTTTAAGTGCCAGCCCAAGACATTTATTTTCACCCCAATTTTTAAGGGTTTTTAATTTTAGAAAGCTGTTTTAATGATCTGCTTTCAGTCAGCAAACTGTTTTATGGATATTTAAATACCTATTTAATCACTGTTTTATGCACATGTCTTGTGTTGATCACTGATAAATTACATTGGTGTTCTGTGTGCTTTTACAGCACTGGGTTTTTTTTACCTGCAAGCAGTTTTCTGGAGAAGCAGAATATAAACTTGAATGCCTGAAGCTGCCTTACATTGAGTCAGCCCACTGGTCTATGAAAGGTCAGTCTTGTCTATTCAGATTGGCAGTGATTCTTCAGAGTCTCAAGTACAGATCTTTCACATCACCTACCCCCTGATCTGTTTTGATCACAGGTATCAAACTCATGGCCCTCCAGATGTTATGGACTACAGTTCCCATCATCCCTTGCCAGCATGATGCTGGACAGGAATGATGGGAACTGTAGTCCATAACATCTGGAGGGCTGCGAGTTTGACACCTATGGTTTAGATGGAGATGCTTGGGATTGAACCTGGGACGTTCAGCGTGCCAACCGGATGCTCTACCAAAGAGCCCCCACTCTATCCTCCCCAATCATCTAAAAAAAAAAGAGTGTACAGAGATATGGATTTTAATGTACAGTCATAATTAGTGCAGGGCATGCATCAGATGCAGTTATTACAATTTCAGCTCTGAGAAAAGAGGTCTCCAGAGAAATGTATGGGTCAAACAAAACGAATGATCCTGAGAGTTCTGTGTTTAGCATTCCCAGGTCTCCCCCTCCCTTAGCAGGCATATAAGATCCCCATTCAGGTCAAAATCACAGCAAGAGGGGCAGGGATCATCCTCTGCAGAAATGACTCTATGGAACTCTTTATCCTCTAAAGGGGTAAATAGCAGCAGCAAGAGATATTTTCAGGTCAGGAAAATGTCATGAACAGTAAAGAGAATAAGTCATTTTCAAGGCAAAGGGCTTGAAATCCTACAGAGACAGTACCACAGTGACTCCCCATATCACCCTTTGTCTTCTGTACTGCCACACACACATAATGGGGAGACACATATTACAGACTGTGAGCTTGGCTCGTGTATCTGTTTATACTCTCGGTAGTTGCGCATACTCTCAATAGAGAGTATGTCCAAGTTTGAACATTGAAAGAATGAAGGTTCAAATCCTTTCCTGGCCTTTATCCTCAATGAGACCATCTTAGACAAGTCACCAAACTCTCCATCTAACCCAGGGGTCTCCCACATATGGCCCTCCAGATGTTCATGGACTTCGATTCCCATCAGCTCTGCCAACTGGCCATGCTGGCAGGGGCTGATGGGAATTGTAGACCATGAGCATCTGGAGGGCCATAGGTTGGAGACTCCTGGCCTAACCCACACCACACCAGTACAGTTGCTGAGATGTGACAGCCATGAATGCACTTTAGGGCTGAAAACTGGTGCGGAAGTTAATCCATTTGTTGCTTTTCCTAAATATCTGCAAAGGGTCCATACTCAAGAGCGCTCAGTGTTGTATTCTGAACTAGTAAAGGCAGTTTTGCTAATTCACACATTGAAAAGAGCATAGAAACGACACCCTTTAAAGGCACATTCAAGCCTATTCGTCATTAGTATACTGCCAAGGAGGAAAAGATCAAGCGCCTTATTTATGGTGGAAGATCAGCAATTTACAATGCAATCCTTCTAAGCCCATGGGCTGCTACGTCCCCAGTTCTGCTTGAATTACACTGTTAACTTGTAAATGTATTTGGAGTGAATGTCACCACCAAGTGTTTGCTTGTGCAGTGTTGAGCAAACCTGACCAGATTTTTTAAAAATAAATAAATAAAAATAAAACTTTCTCCAGAGGAACCAGATCCCTGTATCTAGAGATGAGCTGTTTAATTCCAGGATATCTCCAGGTCCCACCTGGAGGCTGGCATCCCTGCTCAACTACCACTTTGTGAAGTAGGAGCAGCAGTGGCGTAGGAGGTTAAGAGCTCATGTATCTAATCTGGAGGAACCGGGTTTGATTCCCCACTCTGCCACCTGAGCTGTGGAGGCTTATCTGGGGAATTCACATTAGCCTGTACACTCCCACACATGCCAGCTGGGTGACCTTGGGCTAGTCACAACTTCTCGGAGCTCTCGCAGCTCCCACCTACCTCACAGGGTGTTTGTTGTGAGGGGGGAAGGGCAAGGAGATTGTAAGCCCCTTTGAGTCTCCTGCAGGAGAGAAAGGGGGGGATATAAATCCAAACTCTTCTTCTTCTTCTTCTAGGTGAAGCTGAGATCATGGGACTGGCCCAAGGTCACCCAGAATGCACAGCACAGATTCAACCTTAGACCTCCCGGATCAAGTCCAGCCCTGGAAACACTATATTGGCTCCCAGAGAATGACTGGGCTCCCTGCATTCAATTAAACTTGATTTGGCACTGGTGATGCCTGAAGCCCATACATAAAATTAACGAAAAAGGAAACTGTCTAACGTTTCTCTCCTGCCTTCTATTCTTTCAACATAAAGCCCAAGCATCACTTTCCTGGATATATTCCCCCCCCCCCTGTCCCATTACTTTCCACTTTCAACAGTCTCACAGAAGAAAAACATCTATTTTTATTTCCAAATGGACATCCTCCATAATACCAGAAGAATGGGCTTGCAGTTTGGACTGCGTCGCCACTCCCCCAACCAGGACAAAATACTATTCACTCATTGCTTTGGTCTGTATAGAAAACGGTATAGAAAACGAAACAAACAAACAAACAATAAATAAATAAAATAAGCTATTTGCAGAATAACAAAAGGTGCTGAGTGAGTTCAAGCTATTAGAATATACACATATTGCTGTGTTGGCACTTTGCGATAAATAAGTGGGTTTTGGGTTGCAATTTGGGCACTCGGTCTTGAAAAGGTTTGCCATCACTGCCCTAGAGCAGCGGTGACCAACTCTGGCGTTTCAGATGTTCATGAACTACAATTCCCATCAGCCCATGCTGGCACACAGGGGATGTTGGAAATTGTAGTCCACGAACATCTGAAGTGCCAGAGTTGGACCCCCCTGCCCTAGAGCTATTGCCAGTCAGAATAAATAATACTGGCCTTGACAGACCAAGGGCCTTGCTCTATATAAATGCAGCTTCATGTTTTTGGATCCTCATTCTGACATGAAGCTTGCTGGATGACTTTGGACCTGTCACTTACTTTTTCTTATCCTCTCCTATTTCACAAGTTTCACAGGAGGATGAAACGGGGAAGGGAGAATACACTTGTCATTCTGAACTCCTTGAAAGAAGGGCGGGATTTTAAAAATGAAAGATAGATTTTAATCTCTCATGAGAAAGTGCCCCAAGACAGCTAGCATACCCTTCATCATTTCACAAAGGAAATTGGGGACAGCACTTTTAACGTACCAGTTCTCATATAAAGGATCACTGCTCAAACATTCAGATTTTTCTGGTGTTGTTCTTTGGTTTGTAGAAAGAAATGTCATTTTGACCACGGTCTCAGTCTCTTGATTTAGGAGCCACAGATGGGGCCAGGCTGAGAATGAGATATATTGATGGCTTTTCTAACATATCTTTAACACAATGGACAAAATCTACATTTCAATTAGTGGAGGAGAAGCAACGGTGGCAGACCTACATACACCATGTACTCCTCAAAGGGAGCATGGCTTAAGAAGTGATCCTTTATATGAGAATCTTGGGGGGACGGGGTTGAAATTATAGAAGCAGCACAGATAGCTTTAAGATACGAATGCCCTCAGTGGCCATTGCTAAGTAACTACATCACCACTGCCAAACTTCAAGCCTTGGTTTCTGCAGGAAAAGGTGGGGAGTGGGGGGAGAGTCCCTTTCCAGGGCTGTGTGCCCTCTGAGGGAGGACTCATTGGGGCAAGGCTCAGAAACAACAACCAGGTAACTTGCCACCACATGACTTGCATGATTTACCCAGGCCTGGCTGCTTCCTCCTGCAGAACAGAAGCGATTCCACAAAACTTGGTGTGATATAGCAGTGACAGTTTTAGATCAGGACCCATGAGACCCAGTTAAATCCCCACTTGGCCATGGAAGCTCTCTGGGCGACTTTGGGCCAGCTGCAGACTTTCAGCCTAACTTATCTCATATGGATGTTATGAGAAAAAAATGGAGGAGAGGAGAATGATGTAAGCTGTTTGGGGTCCCCACTGGGGAGAAAGAAGGGGTATAAATGAAGTTAATAATTAACACAGCTGAAGATGGAGGGCAGGTAAAAGGTAGGTTGACTGATAAGTGGGAGGGAAAGAAGGAAGCAAGAAAAGGGAAGAGGCAATTGAATAGGGACTTTTAAGGGATGGTTAAGAGAATACAGTGGGGTACGGTAAAACTAGATGCCCACCTGCAAGTTGCAAGCGGGGTTCCTGGCTTGCAAATATCCTAATACACATTACTAAAATATAACTCACAAACTGCAGGATGTGATATGGCAGCCTGAGCACTGCATGGCACCTGGGAGGTCATGCACATGAACTCACACACATCGGTACTGGAGACAAATGGCATACTGGTACATCCACTGTTACATTTGGCAGCTTAATTTCTAGAAACCCTGGAGAGATCTGAATCCTAAAAACAGCATTTTTCTCTGTTTATGGGGAATCAGCAAATGTCAGTTTACACAGGAGTCTACATTTGGACATCCCCTCAAACTAGTTTCAGGAGACTTCAGTTGCCCTGTGGATGCTGGGCAACAGAACCTGAGTGTGCTGGGACAGCAAAAAAAAAGCTGTGTTAGTGGTCCCCAGGAAAAAAATTGAAATACCGGTATCTTAAAAATCCAATAAAGCTCCACAATAAAGCTAGTAGATGCTAAGAGACTAGATTGTGGATCCAAAAACTTCTGGTTCGAACCTTGCCTCTACCATGAATTCCCACGTGGCAATCCTAGCAGTAGCAACCACACATATACGCACAGGCCTCTGGGACATCAGTATTCATCTCCTAATCTTTCTGGTTTCCTACAAATTAGGAAATTCCTACAACATGTATGGGAAATGTGAACATTCTGATGTGCTATACAAATGCTTCTCAGTTGTTGATGCTTTAAATTATTCAAATGGACCTTCTTGCTATGAACCCCTCCCCTACTTTTTTCCTCACATCCAGCCTGGCACATTGAGTCCTAGAGACTTTGAAACCTGGCACAACGTGTGTGTCCGGGCGCGAGCCCCGGCGCAGTGCCCGGACTTGTCACGGAGCCAAAGGAGGCTGTGACAATGCCTGCTTCCAGAGAGGAGGCGGCGCTGCACCAGCTGACTGGGGCAAGCGGCTCGACGAGTGGCCCCGTCAATCCGCCGCCTCTCCACCCCGGCAAGACGCTGTCTCCCTGCCACGGCGACTCACTGCCTCGAGATCTGGACGGGCTGCCATCGATCCTCCGACCCGTCAACCATCCGATCCGCCGACACGGACACACAGTGCAGAGAGAGTGAGGGGGCGGGACCCTGAGCCCGGCCAAGCTCGCCCAGCCATAGCTGAGGACGATGGAAGGAATCAAGAGGGACGACAGCTGGGACGGGGAGGGAAATGAAAGGGGGAAAGGGATATTAGGGGGTGGAAAAGGAAGGACAGGGGCGTTGGCTGGGAGAAGAGGGTGGAAGGGAGAGCTGGAAAGAGGCAGGGAAAGGAGGCTGCTGGTGCAAAGAGGCAGGGCAGGGGAAGGGTCCTGCAGACCAGCTGTGCTGTGAAACAAGCTGGGGGACCCGTGTAGAACCCTATCCCTGTGAGGGTACAACAGGGAAAGGGGAGTGCTGGAGAGCCTAGGAGGCTGACAGACCCCCTCTCAGTGAAGCAACAGAGCGAGGGGAAAGGACTGGGCGCGGGGAGAGTGTCAGGGCGCGCCCGTATCTTGGCACCCTGTGGGTGAGACTGTTTAGAACAGGGGTAGGGAACCTGCGGCTCTCCAGATGTTCAGGAGCTACAATTCCCATCAGCCCCTACCAGCATGGCCAATTGGCCATGCTGACAGAGGCTGATGGGAATTGTAGTTCCTGAACATCTGGAGAGCCGCAGGTTCCCTACCCCTGGTTTAGAACATCAGCTGGGGAGGACAACCCCTAGGTCAGGGAAGGTGGGACAGCACACTCGCCTGAGGGGAACGGGTGGCCAGGGGAGATACCACAGTGTGTTATTTTGTATGGTCCTAATATAAGATTTTTGCTTATGGTTATTGAGTAGGTTAACCATTTTTAATAAGATTCTATTTTAATTAATTGAAAGAAACAAGCAGCGGAAAACAGAAACATGATGCTATTTAATCAAAGAAAAAAAGAAAAAGAACCTACAACATGTGTATATATAAAATAAACAATAAATAATAATAGTATTAGTAAGTATTAGAAAAAAATTGTGATAAAATCATAAACATTGAGTGGTAATAACTATTATAATAAATCCTTTTAAAGAGTTTGTTTTTATAGACAAACAGAAAAGAAAAAAATTAAAAACCATATCAAAACAACAATTACAATTATATCAAAATAACAAAGAAAAATACATATAGTATACTAGTTAACAGTAAATAGTACTATAATGATGAGCCAGAGGCGTAGCAAGGGGGGAAAGCGCCCGGTGCACCGGTGCGTCCTCCACCCCCGGAACGTCCTCGTCACACCCCCACAGGGGGGTGCGTCCGGTGCGTTGCGCCCCTCCCCGTCCCCTTGGAGCTACGCCTCTGAGATGAGCATTAAGTAGTGATTATCATAATATGATTAGTTCAGTACCCCCTCTGACACTTTTCAACAGATCAAGAGGATTATTAATAATTCATATATTTCAACAACCTCATTTTCTACTGCCCATCTTTTAGGAATAACTTAAGTAATATGTTTTCCATTTATTTTAAAATTATTTAATTGGACCTTTATTCACACAGCTCATTAATTTTGCTATTACTACATATTCAACTGGTTTGCTTTTTCAGTTCTCTTGGTGTGGACACTCATCTGCTTTCCATTTTGCTGAAAGGGTATCTCTGGCCACAGTTACCATATAGCTGAACAATTCTTCCAAGATTTTAGGGATATTTTTGGCATAATGCTAAACAGAATACATTTGACTTCCATAGCAGATTTAATTTTTAAAACTTTTTGGATTTTGGCACGTGTTTCTTTTAAAGTTTTTGTCTTTGTGCATGTCTACCACATATGATAAAAAGTGCCATCCACTTCAGCACATTTCCAATATTTCCCTTAATAGCTCTTGTGCATATTCTCAATATATATCACCAATAAAACGTCTAGTATTAGTAGAAACGCAGCTCCACCGGCATGAATTGTGCTGGTGGAGGCTCGGGGACCATTAGCACGCTATCGTGCGAGGGCCCCAACTTTCCCCCCAGCTGGAGAGGTGGCTCCACATGGAGCCGCCTCTCGGTCAGCCCCCTCCACTGACTTCCTGTCCAACGTCGCTCTGGAGGGTTGCAGGGACCCACCCACGCTGCCCTCCAACTTCCAGGGGTCAGTGGAGGCGACGGGAAAAGCGGCGGCGTCCCGCTGGTGCAGTTTGCACCACGCTAGTGGGAAGACACCACTTTGCACCACACCAGCGGGAAGACGCTACTCTGGGGCAGCCTCCTGTGCGAACAGCACCCCAGGGACAGTGTTTTTGCCATCCCTGGGGCGCTGTATTCCGCCCATGCGGAAAGGGTCATAGGTAAACAGTAAATCTACTGTTTCTAATTTTATTAGTCTTTGGTCTGGTTTTTCATCCAATCCCTAATCCAAAACAGTCTGGCTGTTTGATAATGTCATTTAAGATTAGGTATAGCCAGTCCTCCATTCTTTTTTCTCATCTTGAAAGATTTTAAATCTAATTACTGGCTTTTTGCCATTGCATATGAACTGAGTTTCTGCCGTTCCTTCCATTTTTTCATGCATATAGATTGACAACATCTGAAATGACAACATCTGAAATAAAAACATAATTTTGACAATACTTTCATTTTTATTGCAGAAATTCTTAGCTTAGACCATCTCTGCAGATCCTCTTTATCTTCACCCATGTTGCTTTGTAATTATCTTTGAATCCTGTATCATTTTGCCATTTTATTCCTAAATATTTAACTCGGTTTGACAGCACTACACATCCTGTAGTCCTTCTAACACCACCCTCTTCCTGCTTCATTAAACATTTTAAAGATGGACACTCTTCTGATTTCCCATTTGTTGAAAATATAACTCTGGCTGCCATTAACATATAATTCTTGCAAGATTTTTGGAATGTTTTGGGGCAATATGCCCAGTAGCATACTCTTAGTATCTACAGCAAATTTGATGTTTAATTTTTTCTGAATTTTGCCATGCATTTCTTTCCAATACTTTTTTGTCTATCTTTAGGTCCACTACATACATTTCCATTGGTCCGTCCATACTGCTCTGTGCATGAGATGTACAACTCTCCTTAGCCAAATAGTCAACGTATTCTCCTATCGCGATGCTTGTAATGTCTATAATACCGTCTACAGACATACAGATCCATTTTGTAATGTCTACAGAGGAACTTTTTTTAAAGTTTCTATGTATCCGTGGGGTATTCTAGTTGGGAAAAGCAGAGCCATTGAAGAATGGGTCTTATGGTGTTTTTATTATAATTTTGCTAACAGGTCATATTTGACATGGCAATCTCACAATGTTTTCAAGGCAAGAGACATGTAGAGGAAGCTTGCCTTGCCTCTTCCTTGGAGGTCTCCCATCAAAATACAGACCAAGGCTGACCCTGCTTAGCTTTCAAGATGTGATGAGATCAGGCTAGCCTGGGCTACCGAGGTTAGGCCTATAGCGCAGTAACTCATTACATTTTGTCTACATATTCCCAGTTTGTGGGAGGATCTGTTACTGCAGGTAAGCTTTTGAGTGAGGCACTTCAGGTAATTGTCACTCAGAAATGGTTCACCCACTGGGGTATATTCTCAATCAGAAGCCCCCAGAAACCAATCAGAATTCACCAAATGCTCATATTCTATAACAATTGTGTACCATCAAGCCACAATGAAATCATAGTAACCCCAGGACCATGAGGTTTTTTGAGGCAATAAATGAGCACATGTGGCTTTTGCCACTGCCTTCTCTGCATAACTTCCTTGGTGGTCTTCCATCTAAGCACTGACCGTGGTTGACACTGTTTAGCTTCCTAGTTCTGATGAGATTGGGCTAGTCTGGGCTATTCATGCTGCTGGAGACATATAACCAAAGAAATGCATAAGAAGTGCCCTTGATTCTGATTCTTTTAAAAGACAAGATTAAAAAGTATAATAAGACAGATGATTTTTTTTAATGTAGGAAAGCATTCCAGAGGACACACCACTTTTAAATTTGGGCAATAACTAGGTCCCAGGATTTTTCTGTCATGCCTTCTGCTCTGTCGAATGGGTGTCCTGAAGAAGTGAGGTGGGGGGGAGCTCCCTGCAGATCTTCAGGAGGTGCTGCAAGGCCTGCCTGTTCACCAAGGCTTTTGAGGAGATTTGAACTGGAAGGCAGCTTTTAAGGGGGGAGACATTTGGGGTCTGTTATTTTAGTTTGGTTTGGCCCCAACCAAGCATGAACGGGGGGGGGGGGGAACCCAGCTTAACTCCTGAGCTCCAACAGGATCAGGCTAGCTGGGCCACCCAGTTGAAATGAACAGTAAAATAAAAATAATACTAGGCATGTTTGCTCCCACGACTGGTAGATTCCTTCTGAGGCCCAACACCCTGCTCATGAAATCAAGCTTAAATTTAGGACTTGCTGCTGGTGCAGTCCACTGCCTGCCAACCTGGGACTACATGCCAGCACAGTAAGTAGGTGGTTGATGTCACGGAGCCAAGAACAACCCACAGGGCCGGGCATGTAAGTGGAAACCTGTTATGCAGCACAGGAAGCCAGAAGACACAGGGAACAGAATAGGTCGACTCACCTACACTATACCTCAAAAGCAGCCTCTCACCTGAGACAAGGGAGCCACTACTCACGATGATACACTAATGTGATCAGGGAGGACAGGAAAAAATGGCAACAGGCCCCAGTGCAGTTTTTCTGCACCTGTCTGCAGTTTGGTCAATGGCCATTCCACACCAGAACAAGTTTTCCATCTGTTATGACGGTTTTTCATAACAACGGAGTTAAAACAGAGCACAACGAGGGGCAACCTCCTTCCCGTACTGCCTGGTGTTATAAACAGCAGCACTAATGGCACATGATGTTGGGGACTTCCAAGTGGGGCCGGGGGCTCTCCTGAAATTATTACTGATCTCCAAAGCACTGGGATCAGTTCCTGTGGAGGAAATGGCTGTATAGCATCCCATCCCTGGTTCCACTCCACATCTCCATGAATCTCTCAACCCCGAGTTGGCAATCCTATTTGAGACCGTGGGGTTTATTCCCACTCAAAATCCTCCCGTTTTTCCTTGTGAAATCAAGAAAACACAACAAAAAATGGGAGTGGGTGGGGAGATAACACACCGAAACAACAAGAAAGTTGAGGAACAGATTCTCTAGAACAAAAACATGATTCTAGTAAAAGAGCTATTCTTTAACAAATACACACGATAAAATTCGGAAAGCATTCAAACAAAAAAAAATCATATCAAAGTAAGGAAGGATTCAGATTTTCAAAATTATCACACAACTACAATGCTATTGCCATGGCGTAACTTCAGTAACACAGGGAAGATCTTTGTGTTCTGGTGGCAACTGCAGCCAAAACATCATTTTAAAAAAATCTGGACAGCCAATCAAATTGTCAATCAGAAGCTTGGCAAAGCCAATGCCCTCCCTGTCCCCACCCACTTCCTGCATACACTTGGCAGGAGCAAGAAAAGGTGTCGCTGGGCACCACATTGGAGACCCATGGACTAACCAGTCTTCTTCGCAATTCTAAAACATAAAAGCCGCATTGCTTCATAAAGTTTATACATAAATTAAAATATCAAGAGCATAAACACAAGATCAGTATTACAATGGACTGTGGGACTAAGTCCCATCAATAGTTCTTTACTGGTCTTGAGGAGAGGGGGTAGGCCTTTGCTCCATACAAACCCTCAAGGCGGCACAGCTTCCCTTACTGTTCTCTTATTGTGAAATGAAACTCCCAGTCTTTGATGCAACTACTTTATTCAGAAACACAAATGATTCACAAGGAACACAGCTTCCTCTTTGAGCAATTGTTGTCTTCTACACGTACTGCTCAGTACACCGAGTCGCAGTACACTCAGTACACTGCCTCCCAACTTTGGGCAGGGATATTGAACGAAGAATGGCAGACTCCTGGTGCACACCCATTATGCGCCTTTCAAATTCTACCTGCAACATTTCACATTCACACACAGAGAGAAAGAAATTATGTCTGAAATCAAGACAGTACAACGGTCTGAAGACGCAATCATTTTGCACTTGAGAAGGCTTATACGCAGGTTTCTTTTAACACTGAAATGAGTTATCTGGAAAAATACTAGAAGCCAGGCAGCTTTATTTGGGTTCGCCCACTGATTTAACCAAATACTTCCAGACACAGTAAAAGCAGACTTCAAATAAAGTATAAGCTTTATGTGGCCACAGGTTTTGAAATGGAGGCATCAGAGTTTGTTACTCTTCCCTTTAAAAGCATTAAAAGTACCTGGCACTGGATGAGACGGGACAAGGCTGAGCTATCCAGACAGCCAACACTTTCCAAATCCAAGGAAAAGCTACTGTTTTTTCCCCAATAATGCAATGGAAATCAAAGTGTCACTTCCTTCTTTATATCATGAAGCACTTTATTTTAAAGTGGGGGGCGGGGAATCCCTGGTTTAATCCATAGCTGCCAACTGAAGTTCAACCTCAGGCTGGGGATGAATGCAGATGGTGCCTCTTTTCCAGAGATGAGTCCCTTATCTGAGAAACGCTAACACTGGGGCCTGAATTTCTCCACGTCTCCCCAATGACATCAGGCTGCCTTCCTTGTATGACACTTGCTCAAACGTTAATGTTTATACCGCTCCCGATGATGACGTGCGGCAGGGCATTCTCTCCAGAAGGAGAAAGGCCAATTGTCTTATCTGTGTAGTAAGAAAGGTATGTCCCTTGGATTCTTACAATCAAAAACTGACTTAAGACAGGCTGTTTTCTGTGCATTGTACCATGTCGAACACACTTACACATCTCCCATGCTGTGTGAGGGCCTATATAATCATCCGCGCATTCAAAGCTTGAATCATGAAGCAGAGTCAGACCAGTGGTCTGTTAAGGTCAGTATTGTCCACGGGCAGCTGCCCTCCAGGATATTAGGTAGAGATTTTTCACATCACCTACCATCAACTAGAGATTTCCGGAATTGGGCACAGGAATTTTTGCAAGCAAAGAAGATGCTCTTCCACTGAGCCATACCTTGAATTCAATTTGTTAAAAGTACTATTGCTTTCTCTCTTTGTGGTTACTCCCAAACAAAGGACAATTCGGTATACCTCCCTTCCTCTAAACAACGGAACAAGTCTTTCAGAAATGGGATAACGCTTGCAGGAAGCTTAAAGCCGATTTAAAGGCTTCTGCCCCACCCAGTTTTAGTCTCAAGATGGCTTTCTACAGAAACCAGACAATACACAAAAAGCAAAACCAAACATAGCTAAAATTTGCAAACAACTCCATCTGTTCCATCTATGAACAGTTCACCTCAAATAGCCATGCATCATCCGAGAAACACGTCTGCTGGGTTTAGATTAAGGAGAAATCTAGCAAATGGGGTTGAAATGACAATGGAAATGCTAGAGGCAGAGCAAGATTATCTGAACCCTTAACATCCAGCGTCCTGATTTAAGCCTTCAATGCAAGAACTGCTGCAAAAGGCAGGATCCACTAGTCTATAGATGGGATTCTGGCCACATTATGGATGGGATCCCAGGCTGCCAGACAACCGCACAGCTAGCACGGGACAATGGACATCACACTGGGGAAACAACTGGGGGAGGGTTGGGGAGGAGTCCATTCCTAGCTTTTGACATTGAAACCAAACGTAATTCCATGCCGCCACCCTCCAAACCCAGCCCTTCCACAGAACGGACGCTTCGTCTGGTTTAGTTCTCCTCCCTGTTCCCGACAAATTATGGTACTTCAACTCCAAAAACCAGCAAGATCACAGATGTGATTTTTTAAAAAATGCAAATCAATGGTAAATCAATGAACTGAGGACCGTTCAAACTCTATCAATGTTTGAACACCTGGCATATGGACAGCAACTGTACATGGATTTATTTTTAGATATTTGGAAACTGTTTCTAGAACCTTATTCTAGATCTCTTATATTTTTGTTTTCACTTTATATAGATCTTGTAAAGTTTTCTTTGTTTTTTTGTCTTACAATAAGGGAAAGAAAAACACGCGACAAAGGTTAATGTCGACAGAGCCGACAAATATGAATGTTCCCCGTTAAATTTCACTCCACACCTGTTTCTGGCTTAGCAGGATAAGACTGATTCCAGATTTTCCCATCATCTGACCACTTGGCAGAAACAAGCAAGATCAAAGGGACTGGTTTCCTAACAAATGAGGCACGGAAAGCCACTCCGAGCAAGCACAATAAGCTGCACGGCAAAGTGTATTCTAAAGAGAAGATTCTACACTCCTGAAGAATAAAGCAATTAATTATCACTACTTCTGAGAATCAGAAACCTCTACAAGATTAGCACACAGGTTATACAATCTACACATTCTCTCTTTTTTCCTCTCTCTCTCTCTCTCTCTCTCTCTCTCTCTCTCTCTCTCTCTCCCTCACTCACACAGACACAAACTTTGACTTCATCTGCCAGTTCTCCTCTACCTTCAATTATGCGACTTAGACCCCTCCATTACTCACCCGAGGGAGCTGGATTTACCGGTCTTGAGTAGAGAGTCTGCCCCATTATTAGCTTCTTCAAGGCAGCTCAGAAAAAGAAGAAAGACGAGGAGTGTATTCTGGAAGCAGACATTGGCCTTCCTGAAAGTGACGAGACAACTCCTGCAGGCAAGGAAACTTATATCTGGAGCCGGGAGGAGCAGAGTGCTGAAGCCGGAGTTCCTCGGGAACTGGCCATGAGTGCCAGTCAAGGCATGGCCGCTCCTGCACTCCTGTCCGGGGCAACTCTGCGATTCTCATACATCAGCTCCCATGCCAGCTCCCTTCAAGGAGGAATGCCTGTCATTCCAGAGTGCGTACTTGGCTTAGGGCTGGATCTCAGGAAGAGGGAGGAGTCATTCCAGCATACGCAAAAGAACGAACACCCCTTGACACCCCTCACTCTTGAAAAGCGGGGGTTTAAAGGCTGCAAGAGGAAGGAAGGAAGGAAGGAAGGGGCCAGCAGGATTTCTTGGGAGACTTCAAAAAGCAAGTTTATAAACAGGCCAGCCCTAATTGCTCTACTTTTTTTTCTTCAACCAAAAACAAAGCAAGAAAGAAATACAATACTGTGGAGTTTCCGAACCCTGTGGGCACGCATTACAGATCACCTGAAATGCATTGATTCTCCCTTGACACCCTTCAATTGCCTTGTTTACCGCCCCACCCACCTCACAGGGTGTTTGTTGTGAGGGGGGAAGGGCAAGGAGATTGTAAGCCCCTTTGAGTCTCCTGCAGGAGAGAAAGGGGGGATATAAATCCAAACTCTTCTTCTTCTTCTTCTTCTAATCAAGACTAAATTGCACTTTTTGAAAAAGAGAGAGTGGACTTTGGCACAATCTTTATGTATAGATGACTTCTCCAATCAATTGCTGGTTATGATTACAACCCTCCCACACACACCAAATGCAGTGGAGTGAGCCGGGTTAGCACGTTACAACAAACACAAAACAGAGAACCTTTACAAAATGAACAGGTTTATGCAGCGTTCAAAAGGGTAATCGTGTGCAGTTCTTCATACCACTCTGTCCAGGGCCTACATTCCCTACACATATCCAAACAGTTCTCAGGACCTAAACCACCATCTTCCTGCTTACAGAGATTTCAAGGTACATTTCAGCCATCTTTCTGATTTTTGAGAAGTTAAAACTTTACATCACTACTGCTTTTCAGAAAAGCCAGGCTAAAAAGGGTTTAGCACCCATCAACAAAACAAGCGGTCTACACTGTTGACGACACCCACCCAACTGTGATTGGGTATGCCCATCCCGGTATGTGCTATTTCAGAACTAGACACAAGACCCTTTGTTTTATGGAACAAAACAGTTTTGACAGCTGTGGTGTGGTGCTTACAGAGGTTGGACAAGGACAGGGAAATGCCCAGGTTCAAACCTCTACCTGCCATGAAACTTACCAGGTGACTTCAGGCCATTCCCTCTGCCTAACCTACCCCACAAAGATATTATAAGGATAACGTGGAGGAAGCAAGAACCGTGTCCCAAGCTCGTTGGGGGAGAAGTGGAATAAAAATGAACTAAAAATGGAATTCACCACCTTGCTTTAATTATTGAGAGCATAAATACTTTTTTAAAGGGGGGGGGGCAGAAGGGCTCTTAGTTCTTATATAATACAAATGCACAACGTGTTCACCATGAATCAGACATATAAGCTAGAACACCATAACTAATCCAGACAAATGTAACTGGTATGTTTTGATTGTAACAATTGCACATGCCCTCACAAAAACCCTGTAGTCTATTAAATTTATATTAGGCAAACAATCTGACTAATCAAAGGAACTATTCAACTTACTATTCAGTATTTTTTTTCCTTAACTTAATATCCCGCCCTTTCCTGGCTCAACAGTCAGGTTCAGGGCAGTTATGGTATAATAATATTCACTTTATAGCACTGAACACCCAAGTCTTTCTCACCTTTCCATTGAGGGCGGTGGGTGGAGGTCTAAACTGGTATCCAAGATTAGCAATAGAGGTAAATGGAACCCCCCCCCCCCCGATTAATTCACCAAGACTGAAGTGCTTTACAACTTGGGGTCTTCAATGCAGCAATCAAAACATTATAGCAGAGTTTGAAGACCAGATAAATAACTAAAAAATATTTAAAATAATTAAATGAAACTGAAACAGAGGGTACTGTCTACTACTGAGTCAAACAGAGGTGACTAAAAACTATCTCATGGAGTTAACTGACAGATCTTTATTTAGTTATGTGTTTATTTGGCAGTCAAATTGCAACAAACTTAAGGCAATCCCATAAGGTTTTCAAGGCAAGAGACATTCAGAGGTGGTTTGCCGTTGCCTGTCTGTGTGTCACACCCCTAGTATTCTTTGGAAGTCTCCCATCCAAATACTAGCCAGGGTCAGGACTGATAGTATCTGACTGTTCCAGCAAGTTTCCATGGAAGTGAGGGGATTCAAACCTGGGTTTCCAAAATCATAGTCCGACACCTTAACCAGTATGCCATGCTAGGGATAGATGAACAACCTGGGTAAGGTGAGATGACACTCTTCCTTCAGACTCGGGCTTCAAGCTTGGGTTGGCTTCCATTCTCCTTAATGGGATTATTAGTTTGCATGTTGGAGTAATTCTGCTCGTGCTTGGATTTTTAACTTGGCATTATTTTAATTGACATCAATCACCTCAGGAATGTTACAAAACCAGGAGGAAGGATACAAAATACTTTTAATAAATAAACTGCAAAACCAATTTTGTGTGAGTCAGAACACTGCGCAGAAAATCAGAGCCACTCAGATACTTGACCAACTAAAGATACTCACAAGAATGGTCTAATTTCTGGCATTTGGAATACAGAATAAAGTACAAACCATGTACTTCTCATTACAGAAACTGCTTCAAAGCAGCCAGGGTTCCAAGTTTTCATGAACCGCTGCAAAACAGCCCTAAAATCAAGTCAGGTGATGTCTAGAATACATGTCCTGGGGGGGGGGGGGGATTCCACTCTTTCGTTTCAAGGACCTATGCCCCTTGTTGATTTTGTTGGCCTCTACTTAGAGAGGAGATCCCCAGGCCTGTAAAAAAACTCAGCTATCCTGGATTCCAAGACTCGGAATCCAAATTCTGGATAAACTGAAGCTTTAGCCTTCTTACGAAACTCACTTCAAGTTAAAACTGTTTACTTTGAAGCACTAAGAAATCCTCTTAATGCACAGTCACACAAATGAGATCAAAGTCCAAAGGTGGTGAACATGTAGGGGGCTTTTTTCCTAAGCAGGCACAGACGAGCACTCTTATGTCAGTGGTACTAACTCTGTGGTTTGTAGAGAGCCACATTTGCAATTACGATAAACCAAGGCCTTCTCTGCACAAGTTGTTTACAAAAAACCTTGCCACCAAATTACACTTCTTTTTTCCTTTTAATTCTGCACAATTTTTCTTCCATTTGATTTTGGGGAACTTTCCCCTTCATTTGGTTTTGTTCATCAGTTTCTGCATCAGCTTCCCTTGAGTGTGCGATCATGTTGAAGTAGGCTTTAATTCTCTGTTCCACCAAGCATCCAGTCTCTGCCCATGTCTCGTGTAGTCACCCAACCTCCCCTTCAGCCATTTTCTCCTCCTCTTCATCTTCTGTTTTCAAAAGGATTCTTCCTTTAAAAAATTATCTTTGTCATATGGCATTAGTGATGTAATGTTAGGGCACAGGCACAAGCCAAGTTAATTGTATCAGATGAAATTTGCCAATTTCATCTTGAATCAGCAGTGTAACCTTGACGTGAAGATACACTGTGGCAGTTAGGGCAAGTGAAACTGACAAGGGAAATTGCTTCTGCAGAAGTAAATTGGCAAGGGACTGCTGTAGAAACCACTGTGTGCTACTGTGGTTCTGATCTGGACTAAAAATGTTTGTGTGGGGGGCGGGGGGACCTGTTCTTTCATGTAATGCCACCAGCTTCAGCAGTTTGTGGGAGAGAGGGTTGCTTCCATTTTATGCAAATACCTGGCCCTTATCTACAACCTCTCCTTCAGCCACTTTCAAAAGGATTTTTTAATGTTCTCTTTGTCATGTCGAACTAGGGATGCAATACCAAAGTAAAGATACAAACTAGCAAGGTTGATTGGACTGGCTTTGACAATTTCACACAAAAACGTGCAATCTTAATGTTCAGGCAGAGATACAAACTAGCATAGTCAACGGGATCAGGTTTGTCAATTTCATATCAAACTACTGATATAACGTTAGGGTGGAAAGTGATCTTAAAGCTGGGGATGGTTGAAGAAAGTACTAGGATTAATCACAATGTAATCAGGGTCTGATGCAGTAATTATCATTTGTTTGTTTTGGTTTGGTTTGGGTTGTTTTGCTGTTTGAGTTGGGTTGTTTTGCTGTTTTGTTTGTTTGTCTGTTTTGTTCGCTCACTCAATCGCTCGCACTTGTGCCCTGCCCACTCTCCCAAGGGACTCAGGGCAGGTTATGTGTTACTGTAGATCAAATTTGGTCAAGAATTATAGTACTTTTTTGGGGAGAGCGGGGCTACATGCTTCTGTTCCTTCAAGTCACAGCACCGGCTCTTGGGGTTGTTTTGGCTTCCATTTTGGAAATAGTAGAAATAGAGGCTGAGACATTTTTGAATTGAATTTTTGAATTGCCACTTCAAAATGTCACTGTGCAGAAACACTAGAGCACCTGAGCAAAAGGGAAAAAGAGGGAGGGTTGTTCTTCTGCATCATGGATGACAACCCACCACCATCAGGGATAATATGTTTTCAGCAGTAGTGTGTGGAATAAATGCAACCCCAAAACAACAGAGAAAAAGGAGTTGTGCGGAATGATTTCACAGAAAATGTTTCCAAGACACAAAGTCTGACCACTGGAAAAATTTGTGGTAAGCTCTGCATGCAGAAAAGGCCCAAAAGAACTACGTTACAGTATGCTTTGTGTGCCACCCCACCAAACATACACACAATAATATAACTATGAAATATATAACTATAACCTTGCTTGGCTGCATCCACTTGATTTCGGGGGCCCTTTACATCTGTCTCCAGCATGAGACCAGCAGCTCATCCACCCTCCAATTCCTCTGCCAGAGGCTGTCTCACCTGCCAATCATAAGCATAATGAAGCAATGCCTATGCTCACTTTGTAAGAACATGAGGCAGGTTCCACATTAGGGGAATGGTGCTCAAAGAATCCCAAGACGTCATGTCAAAGAATCACGCGTGGCTCCCAAGCTGCTAAGAGAATATCAGTGAATTATGGCTTCAGGACAACTCAGGAAGAACTTATGTCCTTAGCTAAAAGGGACAATCAATGTATCCGATCAGTGGTAACCAACCAGGATATTTAAGAGTATTAACTGAGGGTAGATTAGGATGTTAGAACAGCCCAGGAGCAGGGTTCAAATTAAGACTCAAACATGTGAACAACTTTTTGGGGGGCGGGAGGGTGGAGAATAATTGAGTAGAAGCTGCAAGGTTTAACATAGTCCATATAAGTCAAGAGTACATAATCTCATTTTCCACTTTGGCAACAGACAATTTGCAAAGCTTGTCAGCAAACACTAAGGAAGTCCATATTTGGACAAAAGCGTGGACATGGAGGACCCAGAGTCAAAACCATACCACAAGTTTATTAGGTGGCTTGTCAGGGTTTCTTGATTGAATTATAGCAGGCAAAGGTAAAAATAAGGGCCTGCCTCAAAAAGGTACAGGGATGAAAGAGATAGAGAAGTGTTGCTACCTGTCTGAGGCCTTGGGGGAAGGATGGGCTCAGCCTTTAAGTAATCAGGATAAATGATTTCAAGTGTAAAATGAAGCTTTCCTCTGAGCAGATATCTCAAGCAGTGTGCATGCACATGAAAACTTATACTGAGAATAAAACTTCGTTGGTCTTAAAGGTGCCACTAAACTCAACTAGTAAAGCCCATTGTATGAACAAATATAATGGGCTCTAGAAAACTGTTGGTGGAATAACGGTGCCCACCAAAGGGCAAACCCCTCCTGCCTTTCCCTCCCCCTTGGCCCTATGTCACCAGCTCCTTCCTCATCCTCATCCTCTTCCCAGAAACCAGAATCAGCATACAGGGGTTAATGGCACCCACTGGTGGGGGGGGGGGAGAGATTCCTCCTGCCTTTCCTCCCCCATTGACCCTGCATCATCACCTCACACCTCCTTCTCCTCCTCTTCCGGGATGCCTGTCACCACACAACAGTTAACAGCCCAGTTGCTGCCGCCAACAGTTGCAACTCTCCCACAGGGAGCAGCTGATGCTTGTGACAGCTCCTCCTCAGGCAGCTGCGGAAGGTACAGTGTCTGTAATGATTCAGCAGAGCAGGAGAAGGGCAAGAATGAGAGAAACCGCCACATTCCATCTTTTGTTTGTATTATTTTTTACCCATTTCGTGTAAGCCCCGCCTCCAAGCCATGTATGCATAGCAACTGGATGAAAGAGAGTCCTGTGTGGCGATTGGCTGGAAGTGAGTTGTTGCCATCACAGCTAGCCTTTTATATAATAGGATACTTTAAAAATCAACAAGTAAAACATTGAGCAGGAAGGAACCATCAGTGAGGGAACACCTGATGAAACAAAGACGTCTTCACTGATGGTGGGAGATGGGGACAGACGAGAGAGTTCCACAGTTTTGGTACCTCAGCCAAGAAAACCCTCTCCAAGGTAGCTACCTGCAGAATCTCAGAGGGTGGGCACACCCAAAACCTTCTGAAGTTGACCCTAAAGGTTAGGTAGGTTCATACATACATATACACTCCCAGTAGTTGATCCACAGCAATATTCATTTAATGTATAATTTGTCTTTCTCATTGAGATTTAAGATGGATTACAACAATTTTAAAAACAGTGCAATAAAAATAGTACAAATGCCTTCCTCTGAAGGTTATCATAGCTTTTTGCAATCTGTAATCCACCTTGAAAGTCAGAAGAAAAGTTGGACTATAGAGAAAAAAAAATCAGTTTTGTATTTTTCTTTTTGTCTCCGTTTCTCTCTTGACACCAAATGAACCGAGTAATATGGCCTGAAACCCTTAGGCCGCGTCCTCTCCCAAAATGGTTTACCAAATAACTTAATTTCTTCTTTTTTTCTGTTAGGCAGACTCCGCAACGACTTTCAGAAATAACACTTTGGGTTACCAAATGCCCACTGTGCTATACTTCTTCCTCATAAGAAATATCATTCAGCGGGCATTAAAAAAACCCTACCCTGGGGGGGAGTTTCCTTTCTATTGGACCCTCCCCCATCATTTGCAATTATAGAACAGGATGATGGGATGGGTAGACAGACCAGGGAAGAGCTTCAGCTAAAGTCACACTACAGCTGCATCTCCTGACAGTCCTGAAGCACAGTCATGAAAAGACTGGCTATTTAAAGGGATGAAGGGTTGGCTCTGAAACAAGGAAGAGCATTAACACATTGCCTCGCCCAAGCTACATGGTTGGGTGACATGGCATTACAATGCACTGGCAAGTTTTACACAACACCATTCCTCTCATATAATAGATCCCCACAAAGGCTGTGCATTTTGCACAGAACCAGCCTTACCTGTGCACACTGAAAAATTACATCATCAACTCTTTCAGAGGACAGCCCAGCAGGTCTTCAGTAGAAAACAATTAGAATCGAGTACTGTAGAACCTTAGGCCCCATCTGCATATGCAGAATAATGCACTTTCAAGCCACTTTCACAATTGTTTGAAAGTGGATTTTGCTATTCCACACAGTAAAATCCAGCTGCAAAATGGATTGAAAGTGGATTGAAAGGGCATTATTTTGCATGCGCGGAAGGGCCCTAGGAGACCAACAAGAGTTTCATTGGAATCTGACCATCAGTTGTAGCTCTTAGTGGATCTTCGCCTGCAGGCACACAATTCTGTACTGCTGCATTGGCAAATATTTCAGGTCATATTACACGATCCATATTAAATGAGAGCCAGCGTGGTGTAGTGGTTGAGAGCAGGTGGATTCTAATGTAGAGAACTGGGTTTGATTCACCACTCCTCCACCTGAGTGGCAGAGGCTTATCTGGTGAACCAGATGTGTTTCTGTGCTCCTACATTCCTGCTGGGTGACCTTGGGCTAGTCACAGTTCTTCGGAACTCTCTCAGCCTCACCTACCTCAAAATGTGTCTATTGTGCAGAGAGGAAGGGAAAGGAGCTTGAAAGCTACCTTGAGTCTCCTTACAGGAGAAAAAGGTGGGGTATAAATCCAAACTCTTCTGCATTCAGTGTCAAAATCAACCGCTATCACCAACCACACATAATTGAAAGATGCATCAAACTAAAATTTCCCCTTATTGCTAAAACAATGTTATTGGGTATCTTACCAGAAAACCTTAATGAACTATGTTGGCGCTTATTAACTGCAGCATGATTAACAATTGCATCTTGTTGGAAATCCGATAAAGATCTTAGTACAGAACTTTGCGAAGATACAATCAGAGAATATGCTATAATGGCTAAATTAAACAAACCTTGTAAAAAGACAGCCAAAACACAAATTTGATGAGAAATGGGAACTTTATTTCTTATTTGATGCTGAATCAATTATGTAATAATAATAATAACGGGAAGATTACTAATTTGATGATGATATAAGAGACTGATTAGCAAAGATGTTGCAGAGTTAGTAGACAGTGAATTTAAGATTTTGTGATGGTTTCTCCAGTTATACTAGAACCGTGGTGGCGAACCTTTGACACTCCAGATGTTATGGACTACAATTCCCATCAGCCCCTGCCAATTGGCCATGCTGGCATAGGCTGATGGGAATTGTAGTCCATAACATCTGGAGTACCAAAGGTTCGCCACCACTGTACTAGAATGCTGTTTTTGGGATCCAGCATATCATGATTATATCAATGCAGTTCTTTTTGCTCTGTTTCTGTCTGTTTTGAATTTTTTCTGTTTAATATTTTTTCTACTGTTTGTCAAATATACTGTGAAAATTAATAAAAATTCAAAAAAAGAAGATGCTATGTATAGCGCTGCTCTTGCTAAACAGGAGGAAGCTGGGTCTTGGACACTGATCAACTTTTCGAAAAGGAAGAGGTTGGAGGAGGTTTTTACTGGGAAAATACTTCATTGCCAAGACCCAAGTCTAGCTTATCTTATAATTTTAATTATCTTATAATTTTAACTGTATTTATACTGTTATGTTCCATATGCCAATAAAGGCTTATTGAAATTGACCCAAGTCTAGCTGCAGTATGTATTCATGAACATAAATAAGAGCTTTAAAGAGATTCAAAGATCTTGCCAGTTTTACTTTTTTGAACCAAAAAAAACCACTTCACCACGACAAACATGTGACATAAAAATTCAAAGCATACGGCAAACAGAGAATCTGGCTCAGTCCACTTATACTTACACAGAACAAAGTTTAAAAGCATGATGTGCTATCCTAGTACTCCTGTCTGCTGCGTGTGTGGACCAGACTTGAGTGTGGAACAAAAGAAATTCCATCTAAAATGCTTTCAAAGAGACAAGCTTTTAACAGAATGCTTAAGCTTCAGTGCTTTTGAGAGACCTTTAGGATTTTAACAGGTTTGAGAGATTTTGGGGATTTTAACAGGTTTCCCTGGATGTCTCAATTGAAAATGCAGGGACTCCTACTAGAACTCTTACCCTCCCTCCAGTGGCCCTATATCAGTTTATATTTACAGCAAATTGTTTCCCACTGTCCTTGGAAATGGGAAGGTTCATACAGGAAATTATCATGCACCAGGCTTCTCAGATTATCAGTTCAGCTAAGAATCTAACAGTAGATTCTTGTGGCATGCAAGGGAGGGGAGGGAGGGGTGGCATGCAAGGGAAGGGGAGGGGGCCTGGCATCTGGCCCTGGCCCACCCACCCAAGTGGAGGGAGAGGGAAGGGAGTGAGGGGTAGCATGTAAGGGAGGAGAGGGAGTGAGGGTGGCATGCAAGGGAGGAGAGGGAAGGGGTATTCCTTTAGGCATTCTAGCCCTCTGCTTGAGGATCAACCACCAAATAACTTCACATACACATTAACACACCACTTCCAGAGCTACATCCTGCCAAGCTGCATCTTACCCAATCACGCATTTTCAGTGATCCTTTGACATTGGTCCCACTGGGCTTCTCAAACTCTTCATCCAGAGCCGATAGCTGCAACATTCTCCTTGGGACAAGCCTAGAGGCATGATCAACCCTAGCAAACACTAAGGCAAGAGACTGGCCAAATGAAATCTAAGCATAGACAAGCGAGAACGTCTGCTGGAGAAGCCACACAAAAGTGTCCAAACATGAGCTGCACTTGACGTTTGCTGCATAATCACTGCTCTGCGGTTATTTAATTGCTTGAAGGTCCACAAGGAACTGCTCGCGTATCTGCTGTCATATAGGGCAGTGGTGGCAAACCTATGGCACTCCAGATGTTCACAGACTACAGGGGCGGGTGGGAATTGTAGTCCATGAACATCTGGAGTGCCATAGGTTCGCCACCACAGATATAGGGTATCTTGAAATACTTCAGCTACTAATGTTTCTGCCACTCTGTACACCAGCGGTTCTCAATGTTGTCAAGTCTGGGGCCATTTTTGGAATTATGAGAATGGACACCGCCAAGAATGACTGGCAGAACGTTCTGGTCCCAGGTGACAGCGTGGTAGTAAGCTAATCACCCTCCCATGATGGAAAAGCCTTTTCTGAATGGGTGCTCTGTGCAGACACATAAGTAATACCTCCTGGGTTCTTCTGAAGAACTTCCATCTCCACTGAGATGGCGAAAAGCCGGGATTGTCTTGTCTTTTCCTCAAAGAAGCACATGGGCATTAGGAAAACATAGTGCCCATGGGTACCATGCTGAGGATCACTGTACAGGTTCTTGACATGACTCGACCACTGACATATCTGCTGCTCTTTGTGGACTCCTGACATTCTTCATTCTGCTGTTGCAACACATGCTCTTCCTTGACTCAAACATTTACGGCCTGTGAATCAATCACAGCCAAGTTAATGCAGGAGGATCCCTTTGCCCTTTTCAAACAAAGTTGAGCTGTTGGTTCAACCCAAGCAACAATGGGGCGACTGCTTTTCAACCATCTCAGCAACAGGGATATTGGAGATTAGATAAAAGGAGATCCGAATTTGGAGGAAGAGGGGAAAAACATGCCAGTATTGTCAGACGAATGTATCAGTGCTGGATTTATAAACATTCCTGGTGGGCGCTTGAGGCCAGGAGAGGTAGAAGCAACAGCATTCTGAACATTCTTTAGTCGTTTTGCTCCTTCCATCTGGTCCTCCCCTCTCCCTAGTGCCCATTTTGAAGAGTTTTTAAAGGTACTTGCGCGATTTTCTGCCGTACGCCCAGGAATATTTTCTACATTCACTAAGCAAGACCTGAAAGCAGGCAGCTATGGACTTGGGATCAAACTACGGTGAGAGAGCCATGTCAGGGGCTTCCAAATCTTTTCTCAAAAGAAAAAGACAACAACAGCCCTCCCCGGTCCAAGCTGTTTTCTGCAACCAGAATTGGTTCTGTGCAGATATTTGCCTAGTTATGTGTCAGTGATTTAAGCAACTATCACAGTAATTAGATGCTGACCTCAACAGTTTTGGATTGAGGAGAAATGCCATGGAAGGTGGTATTAAACTACTTCTCCCTGTGCTGCAGTCCAAGTGTTAACTGTACCCCTAAATGACTCTTTCCCCCCCCCCCAAAGAAAACCATTTCCAGTTATCTAACCTGTTCCCACCTTAAAGGACCGTTTTTAATTATAATATCTTTTATTGTTTTCCATTAAATACATGAAAGAGAAGTAATTAAAGAACTAGTATGACCATTCTAAATGTTCCAAACTATGCAGACTTACAACAGAAAGAAGTTTAGTAACACTAAATAAACATTCAGGACCATTAACACCCATCTTCCACAATTACATAATTGACTCTCAGCAAATGGTCCCTATATCTCACCAGTTTCTGTTAATTCACACAGAATTATTGTGTTTAAAATTCTATGTAACTTAAAGCACATAATCCGGTCTTATCTATAAGAAAGAACACGCCAATAGTCAAGATGTTAATTTAAGAAAATTACACAGTATATAAAAAGAAGAAAAAGAAACAACAAAGCAGAAAGAAAAGGAAGAGAACAAATGTAATTGAAGTGTTAATATCAAAAAGGTTGTTCAGAAGAGTTTCAATATTCCTATTCTGAATACCGTCCTCTAACTACATTGATTCCATCCAGGTCTCCCGGACTGCATTATACAGTCGGGTTGTACCAAGACAAAATTTATGAGAGAAGATTAAAACAAAACACTAACTAATCAGCAAGATTAATGGGTTGCCTGTTTCAGATCGATTGTACATAAACAGGCAGGTTGCAGAAGCTCAATGAGAGTCCTGGTGAAAATTGATTCAAACAAGCTGAAGAGCCATCAGTCTCCTGTACTGCAGAGGAGCCAACTTTAAGAGAGACGGGATTCAACCAAACCCTGACACAGCCTAATAAATCCTGTAAGTCCTGCAACAGGTAGCTGACAGTTCTAAAATTGCCCTAGCCCATGAACCAGAATATCTAAATAGCTACATTTCCCTTCCTTAACCCAACAAATAAATAGCAGAATCGTGCATCTAGCCAATCAGCACTGAATCATGTAACTAGCCAATACATGGTTCGTTGTTGTTGTTTTTTTGCTTTTGCACATGTAGGAACACAGATGAACAAGCACAAAGTTTAAATGTAAACCTGCACACTGTCTGACTTATCTCCTTCCACCGACTCATCCCACACAGATCATAGGTACTTAAAAAAACCTGCATTAATAAACTTGGGAACATCAAGAATGCCAGACTGAGAAAGCTGAATCTCTTCTATTATTGTCGTTAGCCTTGCAAAGAGATCAGAAAACAAGATCCGTGGGCAAAAGGTAAAACAATGAGATCAGAGGCCTACAGGACAGTGAGCTAGAAAAAAAAGACAGCTCCAAGAAGCAGAGTTTGAAACTACTCATGGGTCAAAACATAGAAGGTGATGTCATTTTTGACAAGTTTAGTTCAGGCCACAGGAATGGGAAATATCCAGTCTGACCATTCAAACCAGCTTCAACTGTACTTGGTAAAGAACTATATAGTCAAAAAATACTCTTCTGAGGTAAATTTATACTGGAAATGCCATTCTTAACACTATTCTCAAGGTCGCAAGGGCATTGAAATATCACTATCTTTTAACAAACAAACCATTAAAAAAAATAGAACTAACATACCCATGGCTGGAGCATCACTTTTAAATGCTCAGGTTACAGAGCTGCTAAACAGCATGTTGTTAGACTGATTTGTATGCATAAAGCTGCCTTATACAGAACCAGAGAACTAGTCTATAACAGTTAGTATTACAGGGATACTGGTTAATATATCAAGAGTTTGCCCAGTCTTAGAAGCATGATATTGAGAGCAGCAAATAAAATTCCCCAAGATGTATATTGCAAAAAGAAAAGTTACATTTATTCAAGTAGTTATTCTGTCATGTACACGTTGCAATAGAAAGGAGAGAAAGCGAATCTAAAGAGTACTTTTTCCTGTCATAAGTGACCAGCCAAGTCTGCATCATGTGTATGTGTTAGTCTTGGAACTTGAATCAATAAATGAACTCCGTATTGTTGATCAGCAGTGTTGATTGGTAGGCAACAAAGCATCCAGCTTGGTAAAGCCAGATCTGGCAAACTTGGTTTTTGCTATCCCCTTTATCCAGAAGTTATCCCCCCTCCCATTTCCCCAAAGAATGCGAGAAAGAGTTATTTCAGAGCCGAGGCACCTCAAAGTTGGCAACAGATAAGAGATAAAGCCACCTGGCCTCCTGCCCCCACAAGATGACGGAAACATCCCGTTTCCCATGAGATCAGAAGTGTCAGGGAAAGCCTAGTTGTCTACTCAGCATGTGAAGCCATAAAGAAAAGATCAAGGAAAGAACGTCCCATTACAGCAGTGGTAAGGTACAGCAGGCTGGTTACATATATCTTGTACTTATTACACTGAGGTAGGAATGCATCTCAATCAACTAAATACAATCACTGTCAATATATTTTGTAACGCTACATTGAGTTAGGAAAGCATCTCAATCAACTAGGTGCAATCCCTGACAGTATGGAAGTATAAGGGCATTGGTTGTTGTGAGTTTTCTGGGCTGTGTGGCCATGGGCTGGTAGATCTTGTTCCTAATGATTTGCCTGCATCTGTGGCTGGCATCTTCAGAGGTGTATCACAGAGAGAACTTGGGCCTTCCTGCACTAACAGTAGATACTCTGCCACTGAGCCATGGTGGGTACAACTTTCAAAAAAAACTGCTACCTAGCCACACTGCCTTACTAGCATCTGAAATGGACTACAACAATGCATCTTGTGTAACCTGTGCCTGGAAACTGTAACTGATCCAGAATGCAAATTGACAGGGACCAGAAAACATATCAAGAGGCAGCTTGGCATAAGTGATTAAGAGCATCAGACTAGTATCTCAGAGATCTGGTTCAAATCCCCATTCTGCTATGGAAGCTTGCCAAGTACTCTCAAATCTAACTCACAGGTTCGTGAGGATAAAATGGAGGAGAGGAGAACGTTGTAAGTTACTTTGGGTTTCTGCTGGGGATCAAAGTCAGGTACAAATGAGGAAAATAATAAATTACAACAAACATACTGGTCCCCAGTTTGTTTTCAGAATCAAATCAAAGTGCCTCTTCTAACCTTTCTGGTGGTTTGAGCACAGATACCTTAAAATGGTCTTCTTCCATACAAGCTCTGATGTATGTTAAGGTCACCTGTAGAGTCCTGTTTCCTTCCAGCAGAGGGGTATGGTGGGTAGTGATGCAGGAAATTGTCTTCTAATTAGCTGCACCAAACGTATGGAACTGAGTGATATCCTCGGGGGGTTTTCTGGCAGAGGGGTAGGCAAAAATGGAGTTGTACTAGAGAACGGTTTTGGGGGAGGCACCAACAGTATTTCTTTGTTTCGTTGTATGCTGTTGCTGTTTTACTTTCACTGACCGTTGGAATACGTGTCTTGGCTCATTTTGTTTAATTTTTCTTGCTGTTTTCATATGCACTGAAATTTTTTAAAGTTCCATTTACAAAGCTTGCGTAGTTAATGAAAAAAAAATTGAGAGCCTTCATCTGCTAGTGCTCAGAAATGGCAGTGAATAGAGATAAATATGCCAGAGCCAGGAAAATATTGGCACTGATTGGTTGAATTCACAAAAAACATCTGGAATGGGGGGGGGGAGCCCAACGGAGCTTTCCCCCAAACATACACCATTTTAAAAATTGGATTTACAAAGATAGTTAATTTCAGGACTATCTCCAATAACAGCTATGTGGGGTTTTTTTTGGTTTTTTTTGTCTTCATTAAAAAATGACCTGCTCCTTTCCTATTTTTTCACTTCCACCTTTTAGTTGGGGAGAAAGTGCTATTCCATTCACAGAAGTTTTCTACTCCAATAGTCTCTCCAAATACACAGTTTTTGGGGGGATTTATCTATCTATCTATCTATCTATCTATCTATCTATCTATCTATCTATCTATCTATCTATCTATCTATCTATCTATCTATCTATCTATCTATCTATCTATCTATTCATTCATTAGATTTTTAAACCGCCCTCCTCCGAATATCTTCTCAACATATTCATGTCTTTTTTAAAAAAGGAAATACCACCAGAAGAATCTGGCGGAACGCTCTGTTGGATGAGACCCAGGCCCTGAGTGACTTGATGCAGTTCCGCAGGGCCTGGAAGACAGAGCTGTTCCGCCAGGCTTATGGTTGAGGCAGCAACGGCTGACCATCTGATGGCCTCCCTCTCCTTTCCACTCCTCCCCCCTCCCATTTTCTGCCTATGAGAATGAGAATGTTTAGCATTGAGTGTTTGAGTTGCCATTGAGTTTTTAGGGTTGTTGATGGTGAGTTTTAACTTTTGTTTTTACTGTGTGTTTGTATTGTTATTTTCGTATTGTTGAAAGCCGCCCTCAGCTCGTAAGCAGAAGGGCAGCCTATAAATGTAATAAATGGACGAACTGAATGAATCAGAAAATAACCAGAAGAAACCTCTGCAGTTGCTTGATATATAGCCTGATGTGCTTTCTACGACCACAGAATTCTACGGTGGAGGGCAGAAAACGATCATTTCAAAAGTTAAAAGTTAAGGGCCCAGCGTGCAATGGTTAGAGCAGGGCAGTGGTGGGACTCAAACAATTCAACAACTGGTTGTTTACAAGCACCATTTTAACAACCGGTTCTGCCGAAGTGGTACGAACCTGCTGAATCCAACCGCTTGAGCAGGGGTGTCCAAACTCTGGTGTCCCGGCTGCTGGGAGAGAAGGAGAGCCGAGGGCAGCCCCTCTTCCCAGCCCAGCAGCCAACTGCAGCCTGCGTCCAGCTCGGATCCTGGCTGGATCCAAGCTGGGCACAGGCTGTAGCTGCCCCCTCCCCATCTCAATCAGTGACCCCGCAGGGACTCTGATAAAAGTGGGGAGGGCAAGCCCGGCTGCAGCCTGCACCAGGATTGGAGTCTGCCAGGTTCCAACCCTGGCGCAGACTGCTGCCGCCCCCACCCCTCTCCCTTGGTCCAGCAGCAGGAATGCATGGGGGGGGGGGCGAGGCCCAGGGACTTTGTCCTCCCTGCCTTGGCTCTGGAACGATGTGGGCAGGGCCGAGGGAGGACGAAGTCAGACTTCCGCCTCTCTTGCACAACTCTCTGGTCATGTGGAGGGCCGATTTTGTGCCCCCACGTGATGGGAATGGTTGCACCCGGGGACATGGGGTACTAGGCAAATACACCTCTGTGGTGTAGCACTAACAGTGTCAGACTACAATCCGGGAGGGCCCAGGTCCAAATCGCCACTCTGCCACGGCTGGAGGCTCAACATCTTGACATTCCAACCCTTAGCAGATTGTGTATAAGGATATCAAGGAGAGAAGGAACACTTACCACAGACTGGAAGAAGGATGAACATTTAGGAGGCCGGATGTCCTTATTTATTTAATTTATATGCCACCTTTTCCCTTACAGGCTCAGGGCAGCTTACATCATGTAAAAATACAATAACTACTGTTTATTACAATTTTCAAAAATCAGCACAACGCTCTAAAATGGACGGGGATTAAAAATATGGTAATGGCGGAGAAGAGGGAGTAGGGCAGAGGGATAACAAAAGTTGGTAGAGGTTGTTGATTGTACCATTTCCATCTCAACCTTGCAAACTACTGTTTGACAAGAGCCAGAAAAACACCTGTTCAAATTTCCTTTACCGCTACAAATGAGCCCAACCCCACTCATATGAATCCCACACTTCATTACTTTACTCCACTTATTCACATTATGTCCAAGATAGTCAAAGTTACGGGAATACTAATAGCCTTTGCTCTTTTGGCTTAGCGATGGAAAGCTCGAATAAAAAGCTTTTTGGTTCAGCTTTTGGGAAACCACCAGCATTTTCCAAGCACTTGCTTTATTTTAGCTTCTAAATGACAGGACACCGTTTATTAAAATGCAAACCAAGTTCAGTAATATACAAGCTTCCCGAAAATCATTTCAAGAAGACTTTGGCTACTACTAATCTGTAGCGGAAAAGAAGTTTCAAAGGAGTCCAGTTAAAACAGCTTCAATTTTTAAAAAAAAAAACATTTTCCCCTCATTTTGTTCCAAACATTCAAAAGGTTTTTAACTGCTAAGAGAGTTTACTTATTTTTCTCTTCATTCTCCACCTTCCCCCCCCCCCACCCAGCTTTTTGGCTAGGCTGTCTACTAGCATGAATCCAAACTTAATTATAGGTTTGACACCGCTTGCAGATTGCACCAATACACCTTTTGAAACAATTTATGAATAAATATTTGCTCAAAGAAAAAAAACCCGTTCAGAAGAAACTCTTCCAGTTTAATGAACTTCCAGTTCAGGTTACTACAAGCCCAACACTAAATCTGCCCGAGAATAATGAACATTACTGCATCAAGTGTCATCACAGGGCTGATCCTGTTACAGGATCTACGTTGCGAGCCATTTCTTCACGCTCGTTCTTCAAGTTTCACAAAAATATGTATAGCATCACTTTTCTCATACAAAACAGGGTGAAACCGCATCTTTCGAACTTGCTCAGATTTTAAAATTTTCTTTATTTTACTTCATTTATACCACGCTTTTCTACCCAAAGCAACTGACATCATACTCCCAACCTGGGTTCTACATTCACAACATACCTGTTGGGGTACGTTAAGCTGAGCGTGTGAATGGCCCAAGGTTACCCAAGCTTCCATGGCAGAGCGAGAATCTGAACTTGGGTTTCCCAGATCCTAGTCACTACACCCTAACCGCTACACCACCGTGGCTCACCAGATCAGGTAATGTGTGGTGTGACCACAAGCAACACTCATAGTAATGCATTCCTACTATAGTCGCGCCTTCTGACAGCAACAAGCCTTCAGCTGGCTTTGTAGCTTAAATTCTCAAGCTGAGAGACTCTTGGTAGAAAGTGGTTGGAAGTGCCCTCACTCTCCCCTTCAATGGCCATGGTCAGGAAATCCACAAGCAGTGGACTGAAGAGCTGCTCAGTTGTTCATCTTTAAGAAGCTGGTGAGCTCCCATTTGATTTTGCTGCAACAGACGGACAAAATTTATTTCAGGATAAGCTTTTAGTTTAGTTTATTAGACTTGTGAGTCAGAGTTCACTTAATCAGATTCTTTAAAAGGGCGGGGGGAGTATTGACCAAGGACTACACAACTTTGTTTCAGGACATGTCTGTTCGCTGCATGTATTACCCTGTTGTCGCTCCATTGTTTTCTACCATTGATGCATTGTTCTTCTCCATTACATCTGCACATTGTATCGAGTCTACTGCATGATGTTTATTCAGCTTTCTGTAGTCCTAATACATTGCTTACTAAATACCTTTTCATGTTAATGTTATCAATTTACACTGTGTAATTTACACTTGAAGTCTCACTAAGAAAGGTGAACTATAAATATAGTAAATAAATAAATGCAAGATTCACTTGAAGTGAGTTCTGACTCTTAAAAGTTTAGGCTAAAAATACGTTTTGCTTATATTTAGGATGGGACCATAGGATTTCTATATGATTTTTCTTCGTTTCTGTTGCTCAACACACAAAGCAGCCTCATGATCCATGTAACCAGAAGGTCAAACCCTTCCAAATGATCTTTTAAGCTCCATTTGTCCCAATCAATGAACTCTTATGAATGCCAGGGCGGCACATGCACCAGCACTTGTATTCTACCATCAGACGATCAGTGCATGCTTTTAAAATCAAACTGCAGATACCTGACTAACTGATCTCTATGGCCACTCTGGCAGAACGTTCTGCAGCCCTGGATCTACAAAGACAACTTGTCTGGCTTGTTCGCATGAACCCTGGAGGCCAAACAGAGAAATGTTATACCTGAGTCAGGTTAACAGAAGATCAGGATTTTATCAGGCTTGCTGGAAGTGTGGAGGAGTACAATAAAAGGCCAGGTATCATGCGGGCCCGGCCTTTCTGACACAATAAAAATGACAATTGTTTACAATGTCAAAGTCATTCAGCAGAATGAGAAGGAAACTGGCAAGAAAGTGATAACGGGGAGAGGAATGGGTGGGAAAACAGCACTGCAGAGTTTCGGAAAGAAGCAGCAGCTAAAAACGTTAGCCTTCGCCTGATACAGTCTTCCACGCATCCTGAGCAATCCTGCAGTTCTCCATTCAAATTCCCTGCAGTTCTCCATTCAAATTCCCACTTGTATTCCTATATTAGCAAATTCAAGTATTTGATTTCTAGAGCTGACCCTTATCCCACCACTTCTTGGTGGTTTCTCTCCAGTTCACTCTAGGCAGCACGGGCTATTGTTATATAAAATTAATACGCCATTAACTTTAAAGGGAGTTCTAGAGTAAAGATCATTTTTCCTGTTGAAGATTCCACTAAGCTGACATTCCGCAGATACCGTTTTTAAAAATAATTTTTATTTTATCAACAAAGAATTACAGGAAAAGAAAATAAGGTGGAATAATGATAAAAGCAAGTAGACCAAACATAACAGTAATAACAATAACACAATAACATAAAAGAAGGGAAGAGATAACAAAAATAAAGACTAACAAGATAAACAAAAGCTGGAACAAAAATAAAGACTAACGAGATAAACAAAAGCTGGGACAAAAAAAGAGACTAACAAGATAAACAAAAGCTGGAACAAAAATAAAGACTAATGAGAAACAAAAGCTGGGACAAAAATAAAGACTAACAAGATAAACAAAAGCTGGGACAAAAATAAAGACTAACAAGATAAACAAAAGCTGGGACAAAAATAAAGACTAACGAGATAAACAAAAGCTGGGACAAAAATAAAAACTAACAAGATAAACAAAAGCTGGAACAAAAATAAAGACTAACAAGATAAACAAAAGCTGGGGGAGGCTGTTCTCAAGAGCTCAACAGTTCACTCATGCTGCTGATTCTAGATTTTTTCAGAACTGGTGGGTCTAAAATCCGGACCCTTCCAGTCTCCAACATCTGAGGAGGCAAGAGATAAGAAAAACTTGCTCTGCAGCTGGCAAAATAGCCCCTATCAGCAATGCACAGTCAGAGTGAAACGCCATTCCACCGGAAGTCCCACAGGTATGGTTTTGATCTGCAGTGCCCATCATCACATGTTCCTCTAACCCAGGGATGTCCAACTATGGCGCTTCAGATGTTCATGGACTACAATTCCCATAAGTCAATTGGCCATGCCAGCAGCGGCTGATGGGAATTGTAGTCCATGAACATCTGAAGGGCCAGAGTTGAACACCTCTGCTCTAACCCAACATTTACACAACCAGCGACTGGAAAAGGAGGGGAAAGGATGGGTGTGGCATCCATTCCTTGAAGAGAGGGGAAGAAAAAATATGGTGGGATGAGATGGCTATAGAAGGCACTTCAAGGCTGCAAGATTCTGTGGGAAGTATCTCAGAGAATTTTACAGCAATGCTTGTGTGGGTAGGAAGGGCAGCAGTGAAGGAGCTAGAAAAGATTCTGAAGTGTAAGGATGTGTCACTAGCAACCAAGATCAAGGTAATTCATGTCATACTATTCCCTATCACTGTGGCTCTTTCCACAGAGCTGTTTCCGCACAGCCAGAGTAGAGGGGCTGCATCGGCATGAACCATGCTGATGCAAGCCCCGGGGCCATTCGCACAAACGGCCCCACTGGTTGCGCAGCTGGTGGAGCAAGCTCCATACAGCCGCACGGCATCCCAAATGCTTCCTTACTTCCTCCTGGCTTCTATTACTCCGTGGAGGCAAGGGGACACCCAGAGCGACAGATGCAGGGACGGCGGCCAGGAGGCGTGTCCCCTGGCCTCCACAGAGCAACGGAAGCCTGGAGGAGGTAAGGAGGCATTTGGGGCCAGCACGGGGACAATGCTGCCTTTCACCTGCTGCCGTTCGCACAGCAGCAGGTAGAAGATGCCGCTTTTGAAAAACCTTGCTCCCTGAGCGAGGTTCAAAAGCGGCATTTTTGCACCGCTTGGGGGGCACAAGCACGATGCTGCTGCGATGCAGCAGCGCCTGCTGTGCAAACAGTGCCCCAGGGACAATGTTTTTACCATCCCTAGGGTGCTGTTATTGGGCTGTGCAGAAACAGCCTATGTCTGGGTGCGGAAGTTGGACAATAAAGAAAGCTGACAGGAAGAAAGTAGATTCCTCTGAAATGTGGCATTAGAAGAGACTGCTACAGATACTGTGGACTGTCAAAAAAAACCCCAAATAAGTGAGTTCTAGATCAAATCAAGCCTAACGTCTTTAGAAGCTAAAATAACTAAACTGAGGCTGTCATACTTTGGTTGCATAATGAGAAGACAAGAATCACTGGAAAAGGCAATGATGCTAGGAAGGGTTGAAGGCAGTAAGAAAAGAGGAAGACCCAACATGAGACGGACTGACTCTATAAAGGGAGCTACAGTCCTCCGTTTGCAAGACCTGAGCAAGGCTGTTGACAATAGGGTGTTTGGGAAGACATTGATTCATAGGGTCACCATGAGTCGGAAGCGACCTGAGTCGGAAGCGGCACTTTGCACACACATGCCAAATCACATAGTTTTTTCAAGGCAAGAGACATTTGGAGGTGGTTTGCCATTGCTTGCTTCTGTGCAGGCTGAGAGAGTTCTGAGAGAACTGTGACTGGCCCAAGGTAACTCAGCAGGCCTCGTGTGAAACAGTGGGGAAATGGGACATGCCAAGTCATTGGTTCAACTGTTACCTCAATCCAGAACCCACCAAATCAGCAAACCATTATAGGCAAACCATCTTTCCGAAGCTTCATCTCCCCATCTGCAGTACAGGTAACCAACCATCCTGCCTTATACGGATCAGTAAGCATATAATCACTCTAAAATGCTATCAAAACGCTAGTTATTACAGTAATGATACAGCATTTAGAATAGAATATCTCAAATGGAGCACCCATCCAAAGCCTCTTGAATGAATGAATGAATGAATGAATGAATGAATGAATGAATGAATGAATGAATGAATGAATGAATGAATGAATGAATGAATGAATGAATGAATGAATGAATGAATTTTAATAGGTGGAGACACAGGGTCTTAAGATCTCGACCTGAAAAACCTGTTGCTGTCTTCCTTGATATTTTTAATTTTTGTAACATCCAGCTTGATGAATAATTCTGATGAGCTCAAAATCTTGCACAATGTTGTGCAATTTTCTACTTTGAGGAATACTTGCTATGCTAAAGTCTGAGAACCTGAAGTGAAACTGAACAGGTCTGTTCTCTACCATAGAGGTACGTACCTTGGGAAAATACACACAGAGATACATTTGTGTTATGTAGGGCTCATTCCTAATAGAGAGGCAATCTGTTTATTTTCTCAATGGTTCCAATAGTGGACCAGCGTGGTAGAAAGAGTATGAGAACACACTTGCCAAAATTATTCCTGAGCAGAACAATTTGTCTCCCTTTTCCATGAACAAACATCAGGTCAACCAGTGTAAGCAACAAAAGGAGTAACCTCATATGTGTATGTCCCTTCCTGTGAAGTTGTAAAGGTTGTATGTGCTTAAAGAACATGACCTGGAGCAGACAAACACCAAACATTCCCCTTGCTTCGGAAGCTGAACCCAAATAGTACCTCGTCCTCAATGCAAAGAACCAACCTAAGATCCTGAATACAAAAATTGTGCAGTATTGCCAGCTAAGCATGCCTACAAGCTTGGAATCCCCTGTTACAGCACTGAATCCAAGTTCAGATCACTGTTTGGTGGTTAAAACTCATTGTGGTGCTTTGGGCAAGTCACCATCTCCACACATCTCTAAAGATGCCAGCCACAGATGTGGGTAAAAACTACCACACCACAGCCACACAGCCCGGAAAACCCGCAACAGTCAATTTGCAAGTCCACTGTTATACAATAGTGTAATACAAAGATTAACCAAAAAGAGAGAGTATTTTTAACCTGCCCCTTCCTCAACACCACACAAATGAAGCCGTTCATCGTATATATCCATCTTGTAATCTGGAAAATAAGGAGTGGCTTTTCTAAGGAGAAGGCAAACAAAATTCCACTCGTTTTAAAGATGGATAATTTCATTTTCAATTTATAACCCTGCATTACTCTTGGAGGGGGCCTGAAGTGGCTTACAAAAATATGGAAATATAATTTAAGCAACAATTTAAGCAAACACAATTCCACTGAAACAAAAAAAGGGAGGGGAAAAACACAAGGCTTCATCATGAACAGGTTTTGAATCCTGTAGGGTAGCTTACACGGCGGATGTTGGATGTGAGCCAAGAGCCCTTTGGCTGGTAGCAAAAGGCTCCTGCCTCTCACCACACCCAGCTTTTAAGTACTTGCAGTCAGACACTCAGAAAGATGTTTTATAGCTGGCAAGATGTCTACCCCCTCCCCAAAAACCTACCCCTGCTCAAGATGGGCACAAAAAGTATCTCTTGAGATTTTTTACATGATGGCTTGGTTTGGGACCAATGAAATGTGGAAGGTATTTTTCCCATATCTTGGTTATGTTTTGGGATGGTTTCATGACTCAGTTAAAGGTTTATCTTGCCAAGTGTAGGTGGAGAATGTCTGATTTACATTCATGGTCTTAACTGATCATTTGGTATAAGGAACAGAAAACACCAAGAGTCCATAAGCACATTAAAGACTGTAAGGGATTGTACCTAGTTGATTTGAGATACATTCCTGTCCAATGTAATCAGTACAAGATATATGTAACCAGCCTGCTATATGTTACCACTGCTGTAATGGGGCATTCTTTCCTTGATCTTTTACTTTATGGCTTCACACTCTGAGTAGATAACTAGGCTTATCCCTGACACTTCTAGTCTTATGGAAAACGGGATGTTTCCATTGTCCTGTGGAGGCAGGAGGCCAGGTGGCTTTATCTCTATCTGGTGCCAACCTTGGAGTTCCTCGGCTCCAAAATAACTCTTTCTCACTTTCTTTGGGAAAATGGGAGACTGATCCTGAATAAAGGGGTTAGCAAAAACCATGTTCACCAGAACTGCCTTCAACAGGCTGGGTGCTTCACTGCTTGCTAATAAACGTTGCTGATCAACAACATGGCATCAGTTTATTGATTCAAGGTTTGAGACCTAACAAATAAAAAAATTGGGCAGGATATGAGCTTCTGTGAGTCACAGCTCACTTCTTCAGATACAGCTAGAATATAAGTCCTTCTCTCCTTAAGTCGAGAAGAGTGAATTCAGACATCCAATAGCATAGGATGTCCATAGAAGAGAGCCCTTCTCTCCTTAAGTCGAGAAGAGTGAATTCAGACATCCAATAGCAATGTCCATAGAAGATAAATGATCGCAGCCGTGACTGATTAGCAGGGGCTGAGCGAGGGGAAACTGCTCCCAGGACACGCATGTGCCCCGCGCCCCTGCCACACCCCAGTCCCAGAACGCCCCCACAGGGGCACACGCTCAGTGCGTCGCGTACACCCCGCCCGCTTGGCGCTACACCACTGCTGATTAGGTGCGAAATGCAGAGGGATAATATGTAAAGGTAGCCTGTCATTACTGACCTGTGGGATATGACATCACAAAGTTACCTAGGCAGACTATGTTTAGGGGGGGGGGGGGTTGCCACTGTTTTTCCCCAGTTATCTACACTTTACCCCCAGCAAGCTGGGTACTCATTTTACCACCCTTGGAAGGACAGGAGGCTGAGTCAACCTTGAGCCAGCTACCTGAAACCAACTTCCATCAGGACCGGATTCATGAGTAGAGCTTTGGCTGCAGTATAACAGCTTAGGACTCTGTGCCACGGAGGTTCCTGCAGAGAGGTAACAGGCGTGGAGAAATTAGCCTTGGTAATGAGACAGGTCATTTACCTGCTATTGATATTGGGTGTCTGAATTCACTCTCCTCTACTTAAGGACAGACAGACTCGCATTTTAACTGCATCTGAAAAAGTGAACAGTGACTCATGAAAGCTCATAGCCTGCCAGAAATTTTGTCTTTAAGGTGCTACTAAACTCTTGCTCTTTTCTACCACTGCAGACAGAGGCACCCATTGTGATCTATTTCCTTGGTATACGGAAGGAGACTTCAAATATGTGGGTTTGGTTTACAGGCATGACCACCTGTAGCAAGCGCAGACCCTGTAGGAGAGGGGTAGTTTGAAGTGAAATGGAAGCAGACTGGGGTTACTAATAGCCAAAGAGTCACAGATCAGTTGTTACTATGCAGAGGCTACTTTTTCCTCCCATTTCTCAGTTCCTTAAGTACAGGAAATTGGAACTAGGGCTGGTAATTCCCTAGCCTGGACAGATAAATGGAAGACCTACTAATGGATATTGTTGTAAATGTTCTGGGTCATCTAAAACAGAACCTTTAAAATGAGAGTATGCATGGGAATGACAGCTGATTAAGAAAACCAGAGAGTCATGAGAGAAAATGTGAATAAAAGATAGGTACTTATACAAATGCATTCAAGTCAGGATGGGGAAACTGGAATACATGGTACTAAACGACAACACAAGTACACATCCATTTCAGAATCCTAGTGGAATGGAGTGGGGGACTAAATAAGTAGAACATAATTAGTCCTGGCTATAAGCTCTACATCATAGGTGTCAAACTCAGGCCCTCCAGGTGTTCATGGACTACGATTCCCATCAGCCCATGCCAGCAGGGCCAATTTGACACCTATGCTCTACATGAAAGGCAATAGATGGATCAGAACTGATGATTTTCTGTATGTCCAAGAGAGTGCTGAGTCCAACAAACTGACTGAAAACGAATAAATTCCTGCACAGTCACCATATGTGGAAATACTAAGCCCTAAAAATAGCAATAATGAGGACATACTCATCTGAAGGAAACACTTGAGTGGAGAAAAAAAACCAGTGGCAGCATCCCAAAGAAAACGTTGAAGTAATAGGACACTTCAGCTACCTTTATGATGCAAACAAAGGTTACTACAAAGACAAATTTTCTAGATATCATAAATGACTATGTTTTGGAATAGTTATGGAACCAGTCTACAAGGCAGGTAAGGACCTAGACCAAAGCCTGGAAAGAGTCCAGCTCCTGATACAAGATGTAAGTGGTGGTTTATTGTACGGGAACAATAGCGCTGTTACATTTAGCATATGTGGAAATGCAAGAAGATGCAAATCTCCAACATAACAAAGGTTAATAAATAGAGTCAAAGAACCCCTAAAAAGTACAGTGGCTCCCTCCTGAAAAAGTAGGAGTCTTGCACAAATTAGGGAGAGGAGAAGCACAAACTGTTAAAACAGATGCTAAGCTGATAAGGCAAATAAAAAGGGGGGATTTGAAGAGAAACAAACATTTCCTCTGAATACAACAGAACAGGAATCAGGGAGACAGCTGGGTCACAAGCAAGTAGAAATTGCTGGAGGACAATAGGGAGGTTGCCGAGAAGCTGAATGAACCGGTCTCCACCTCTATGCCAACCCCACAATTTCTATCTGTTTATCTGAAGCATCCTCCATGCAGCAAGCAAAACATTACAAACAGAGTTTAAAGACCAGATAAATATATTTTAAAATAATTAAATAAAACTTAAACAGAGAACTGCCCGTTACTGTTGTATTATTATTTACAAGCATTCTAAGAATCCATGGTGGTTTGCTACTTGTTAATCAGTCAGTTGCCCTGACTTGGATAACCCAGGCTGGCCTGATCTCATCAGATTTTAAACGCTAAACAGAGTCAGCCCTGGCAAGTATTTGGATGGGAGATCTCCAAGAAATACCAGGGTTGTGATGTGGAGGCATGCAATTGGCAAACCACCTCTGAACATCTCTTGCCTTAAAAACCCCACCAAAAGTAGCCGTTAAGTCAGATGTGACAACAGCAAAATAAACACATCAGTAAATAAAAATCTGTCCGTTAACTTCATGAGATCGTTTTTGGTCACCTCTGTTTGACTCAGTAAGAGACAGTTTCTCACTACTGAGGGAAGAACTGCCCCCTAGCTACTGGAATTCAGAGACACACTGCCTCCAAATATGCGCTTATGAATGCTACACTTATTCCAACATGGTCATTGCAAATGGCATGCCAGGGATAACTCAGTAAAACCAATACTTTAATATCATTTGCAAGGAGGAAGTCGAGAGTCCTGGACAGTACCACAAAGAATACAAGGCAACTATTTCGCTTTCTGAGCAACTGTGAAGCCTGGAGAATCAACGAAACAAAAATTGGTTGTGGTGGGTTTTCCGGGCTGTGTGGCTGTGGTCTGGTGGATCTTGTTCCTGACGTTTTGATCCAGCAGACCACGGCCACACAGCCTGGAAAACCCACCACAACCAGTTGAATCCGGCTGTGAAAGCCTTCAACAATACAAAAATTAGTTTAGTCCAATGAGAACTAAGACTAGCAGGCATGTCAGTTTTTCTGGGGGGTTTCCCCCTCAGAATCCAAAAAAAAAAAAAAAGACAGCAGACAAGCCTTTAGCTGAGGTTGAGGGCATGGAGGAGGCTGCTGTCTCACAAGTTTCAAGGTCCAAGATTTCCAAGGAGAGGGATTGCGGCACAGGGGCTGAGAATCTTCTCGAAACACGGAAGACATACAGAAGGTTCCTGGTTCAGTCTGTGGCATTTCCAGTTGTCAGGATCAAGTAGGCGATGCAAAAGACTTGCACTTGACACCTTGCAGAGCAGCTGCTGATCAGACGTAGACAAGACTGGTCTTGATAGACCAAGGATCTGACTATATATCCTGGTACCCATGTCAACAGATGAAGCATGTACCATTCCAAATGGGAAACAGGAGATAAGTCACCAGTGGATTCAGCGTCTTCAAAAACCAGACCATCAGCTTCCTTTTGTTGGAAATGTCGTTGAGGAATCCAACGGGGCTTTGAATGACAGGCTTGCTGTTACAATCAAGGATTGCAAGCTTTAGGAAAGGAATCCTCTGGCACAAATGCCATATAAGGGATTCAAGCCCCCGACAACATGGTCATACGATAACTGTTCTTTCTGTCTTTGGAGTTCTCGAAACCACTTTTATATACTTCCAACTTCTCCAGGCATAAATGTGTATAAGCTGTTCAAGCTGATGCCTTCACTCTCGTCTCTTAGGATGCAAACATGCAGATCGTAGGAACAAGGAACACAGCCTGGTGTGCTTTAGAAGAGGGGCCCCAAGTCAAAACATGGCAACAAATCTGCTGCCACTCTGACCCAGTCGTCACTACTGAAACAAGGGAAAATGAGCGCAAAGACGATTCTGCAACATCAAGAAGGTGTATTGTCAAAGGTTTTCACGGCCGGATTCAACTGGTTGTGGTGCCAGCCACAGATGAAGGCGAAACGTTAGGAACAAGATCCACCAGACCACGGCCACACAGCCCGGAAAACCCACCACAACCAATCAAGAAGGTGGATCTGCAACATCAAGAAGGTGGAGCGATCACCTTCCCTAACAATCATCTGAAATTCTTCCTGAGGCTTGCCTTCAGCCCAGTTCACACATGCAATCAATAGTGCAGGATCCCCTTGGAAAGCCAACCCCAAAGCAGCATGTTCCACACCAAAGTCATTTGTACCATGCAAGCTTTCAACCCTGCTCAAAATAAAAGTGACTCAAACCTTCTGCTATACGATCCATGGGATCAAACCAACTTTAATCTCTATTTCTCGCCTTATAGATACTTTTGCATACTTTTTTTCATTCAATAACTAAGGAAGAGAAGTGTGCCAAGAATAGCCACGCATCAAATCTGACCAGTAGCAAGAGTCTTCAGGCCCCAGCACCGAAATGTTATTTTTGCTGCTCAGTACATTAATTTCACATCTTTTGTGCTAAGAACTGGACTCACTGGCGTAATGCCCATTGGGCAAGGTGGGCAGCTGCCCAGGGCATCACCTTGTGGGGGGCATCAAAATGCTGGGTTCGTTTTTGGGTATTTTAGTGGTTTTCCATTTTTGGCCTGCAGGGGGCACAGTTTTTAGGCTAGCGGCACCAAAATTTCAGCGTATCATCAGGAGACTGTCCTTATGCTCCCGAAGTTTGGTGAGGTTTGGTTCAGGGAGTCCAAAGTTATGGACTCCCAAAGGGGGTGCCCCTATCCCCCATTGTTTCCAATGGGAGCTAATAGGAGATGGGGGCTACAGTTTTGAGGGTCCATAATTTTGGCCCCCCTGAACCAAACTGCACCAAACTTGGGGGGGTATCATTAGGGCAGTCTCCTGATGATATGCTGAAGTTTTGGTGCTGATATGTCTAAAAATGCACCCCCTGCAGGTACCAATGTCCTGGTGCAAAAAAAATTTGGTCGTGGTGGAGTGGCCGCCTATTGGGGGGGGGGGGGGCATCCAACTCAGGTTTTGCCCAGGGCTACAGTTTGCCCGGGGCTGCCTTGTTACGCCCCTGACTGGACTGTTCCCAAACACCCAGCCACAAGGAGGAACTGAAGGCAAACATAGGAAAGAGAAGATTCATATATTAGACCTGGGCTTGACAAAGCAATCCCAGGCCCTAGATCTCCACAGTGTCTAAAAATCTCATTGTGGAGCCTTGCATTCGCAGCAATCATAGCAACTGTTTCATCAGCAATTCTCAGTGGAAGTATAAATTGTTGGATCCAACTAGTTTTCCTACTGGAGAAAAAGAGAGGAAGCAATCCACTTTGATAACCAAAAAGGGTATGTTTGGGATCATGAAACCTTCATAGGCAAAAGTCAGGTGGAACTAGAACAGTAATAATGAAGGGAATTAGGAAGATTGAGTGAAAAAGCTGGCCAAATGCAACACGAAGTTTATTGATGGCTTTGTACCAGAATGTATTGTGGTATAACACAAAAACACTCAAGCATTATATTCTTGTCAATTCTTGCTTATCTGTGAATTTAACTTCATACCACTCAGTGATGCTGGATGAAATTTCTTAGCTAGTTACTTCCAATACTGACTCCAAAATCCAATTGAATGGAGCTTTTTAAAGCAATGATGGAATTATGTGAAACTGGGGAGAAATTAGGCTGGAGTTAGACATTAGGTTTTGTTGTGGTGAGGGCAACCAGAGTTAGCCTTATACTTATTTAATACCCTTAAAAAAAGGTCCCAGAATTAATAAAATCACAAGAAACCATGAGGAGTTTAGGATTCATTTTCATGGTAGTGGTAATTTTAAAATGTGGTCATTAACATATGTAACCCTCAAGACTGAAAAATGAGTCTAGCACCTAACTGTTTAAGTTGGCTTGTAGGACCACAGAAAATGTGTAAAGGCTTGAATTAGACTGAAGTAGCTCCCAGGGCTACTTCATATATGTCAGAAATAACCCTCTTTACAGTTCTTAGTTTTACTGAACTAGCAGCTATGCACTAGCAAAGCAAAGCTTGCCGTGATCCCTCAGTTTATGATGGTGTTAGCAAATTATCAGAATTGGAAATAAATCTAAGGTGCTTCCTTCAAACAGAAAGAAAGCACAGAAGGGGAATTCAGGTCACCAGGTATACCAAATCATATTTGTTTTATTTCAGTAGAGGGGGGTGTCTCCATGTCTCCTGCTGCACCAAAGCACCCCTAGCCAACTCTGCCAAAAAGAAATGAAAGGTTGGTACTTGCAGTGAACACTTAGCTATTGTGAGCAAAGTTTGCTTTGATTGAAAGGTTTGGTCCAAGTCCCGCAGACGAGTTTCTCCAGACCGTAACTGGCTGGAAAAACAGTTGCAAGGGAGATATGGATAAGTTAGAAGCTGTGGGCCTATAAGCTGAATTAAATCTGACTTGGGTGCAATGGCAGGGCATAACTGAGTGACAGTGCGTGCAGAATTTGTGTTCTATTTCTACACTTTTGAAAAAAGCTACTGGTGTATTTGCTATACCATGAGGCTTAGAATTCCTAAATAGAGATTCTCAAGAATCTGTAGCAGATACTTTGCACCATTCAGAGTGACAGAAGACTACCACTTTGAAGGGGACAGTGGTTTTTTAAAGATAGGCTTCCTTTTTTAGTGAACCAACCTGATAGTGAACCAACCTGCCCTCAGAACGCTTGTGTTAAACTGATCACCTCTTGCCATTCGTTCTCACCAGTTTGATTTGCATCAAATGCCTTTTGATGTTGTTTACTACAGTGACATGAAAATTTCTGACTGTCCGTTTCTATACATTAAGCAGCTATTAAAGATATAAGGCATTTTTCTCATTGTCAATTGGCAATCCTGGCCCATTGGCAATCCAAGTTACACAGACGCATTCCTCAGGAAGCAACAGTCACAGCGGCTACATCATAGTTCATTAGTTAAGAGTTCAATGACTGGCCTTGGGAAGACCGGGATTCAAATCCCTGCTCATGAAACTCATTGTGTGAACCTGGGCAATCCAGTCAGTCTGACCTAATTCACTGAACCCTTGTGAGAATAAAACGGAGGTCAAAGAGAATTGTGTGCTCCACTCCGAGCTCCCCCAAGGGAAAATGGGACAAAGTTCTGTTAGACAAATATTTCAGCAAAATTATAAGTAGAGGCTATCCACAAGAATATTTCAGCATCTTCCAGAAACCTATGCAAGCATGCACACAACCTCTTGCAGAAGTTTAGATGGTGACAAAGAACAATCTGCCTCTCAAAAACTTGGTTTTTTTAAAGGTGCTACTGGACTTGAATTTTGGTCTTCTATTGCAGATCAACATGGCCACCCACCTGAAACTGTGTGCTAATAAAAAAAAACCTGGTAATGTTCTGACCTGCATAAGATGTCTCACAATGTATTCCTTATCCCTGAGTGACAAGCTGAGATGAAGACCACTGTAACACAGCTCGGTCTCCTTGGTTATACTTGACAGAACAGTCCTAAGCAGATCCACTGAGAATCCTTCTGAATGGTACTCAGTCAAGCTTACTTCTGGGAAAACATTGTTAGGATTGTACTGTAAATATCTATTCCTAAAAGTCAACAAATGTTCAAACCCTTGAAGTTTGACAGCATCACATCTGAAGAATTTTAAAATGTCATTGGTGAAGACTGACTTTACATATTTACAGAGCCAGCATGGTGTAGTGGTTAAGAGCAAGTGCACTTTAATCTGGAGAACCAGGTCTGATTCCCAGCTCTGCCGCCTGAGCTGTGGAGGCTTATCTGGGGAATTCAGATTAGCCTGTACACTCCCACACTGGGTGACCTTGGGCTAGTCACAGCTCTTCTGAGCTCTCTCAGCCCCACCTACCTCACAGGGTGTTTGTAGTGAGGGGGAAGGGAAAGGAGTTTGTAAGCCCCTTTGAGTCTCCTTACAGAAGAGAAAGGGGGGATATAAATCCAAACTCCGCTTCTTCTTAAACAACAGAAACCTCCAGATTGGGTGAATCCTTAGAACTCAGGAACAGCAACAAACAGGAATCTGATCTGGTATCCTACACAGACAAAGAAAAAATTCAACACATGTATGCCATCTAGAGTCCTGAGAACAAAACAACTAGCCGACAAGATTTACAAGGAGTTGCGCGTAGCTGGAGTAATTAGAAACGTGGGGGCATAATGCCAAGTTGGAGCTTGTCAAACAGGCAAGAACAACTGGAAAGACTACATTCTGGACAAGGAGTGAGTGGCCCATTCAAAAGCTTGCCCTGAGATAATTACATGTGAATTACAGCCAGCAGTAATTTTTGTTTCCAGATGCTAAAGGTAAGGTCTGCACCAGGGGCGACAATCCAAACGGTATGTGATGCCAGCTGATCTGCTTGTATACACCAGAATCTACCCAAATTACATGCAGAATAGGAGGTGGGAAGATTTACTTAAATGAAAAGAGCAAGAGAAACTCCAGACAACGGGAGCTTCCCCCTCCTTCTGCCCATGTCTACCTGCCTCTGTCCTCTCTCCTCCTGAATTTTATTTATTTCATCTATACCCCACTTGTCTCCCAGTGACGACCTCAAGCACCTTACGTTCTCTTTTTCTCCGTGTTATACTAACAACCCTGTTAGTGTAACAGCAGTGGCACAGTGGTTAAGAGAAGGTGCACCCTAATCTGGAGGAATCAGGTTTGATTCCCCATTCTGCCACTTGAGCTGTGGAGGCTTATCTGGGGAACCGGATTAGCCTGTGCACTCCAACACACACCAGCTGGGGGACCTTGGGCTAGTCACAGCTCTTCAGAGCTCTCTCAACCCCACCTACCTCACAGGGTGCTTGTTGTGAGGGAGGAAGGGAAAGGAGAATATAAGTCCCTTTGAATCTCCTTATAGGAGGGAACGGGGGATATAAATCCAAACTCCTCCTCCTCCTCCGGGACAGGTTAGGCCCAGGGTCACCCAAGCAAGCTTCCATGGCTGATAGGACTGGGGAGACCTGGCTTTGATTCTGACACTCTAACAACTAAACCACACTGACCCTGAAAATATTTTCTCCTGGTCAGGCTCACTTCCAGTTTCGTACCCCAAACGCAAAGAGGAAAAAATGAGCATTGAAGCAAGGTCTTCAATAGGCACTCTGTGTACTGACACCACTTTCACAGAAGGGGCACTGCTGCAGGAGGAATGCAAGCTGGAAAGGGAAAAGGCACAGACTACAGTAGTGAAACGCAATCATGTGATAGCAACACATTGTACATTGTAAACCTACAGTACAGTGGACCGGAACAAACCCTTACCACTGATGAAGCATTATTATAAAAGGTAAAGCAAGTCCTGGGTCACTAATGACCCGCGGGGTGACATCATATCAAGACATTTACTAGGCAGACTGCGTTTACAGCATGGCTTGCCACTGCCTTATCCAGTCACCTACGCTTTACCCCCAACAAGCAGGGTGCTCACTTCACCAACATCAGAAGGTTGGAAGGCTGAATCAAATCAACCTCGAGCTGGCTACCTGAAACTGACTTCTGCTGAAATTGGTGCTAAGCAGAGCTCTAACTGCAGTACTCTGACACAAAAGGATTACCTCAGTGCACTACTGGGCACTTTATAAATAATATAAAGATCCACGATAGAAAAATATAGTCGGCTATGTGCCTATCTCCAGTGACATGCAGGATATTGCCGGTTGCTAGGATTGTGTCAACTCAGAAGAGAAACGGGCTTCTCCCATTATCTTATAACTTTATTTCCCTTATCTCACAGCCCTATTTCCCCCTAGTACTTCAACTGTGAATCATGCTGCCCTGCCACACAAGGCTTTGGGAAAGCTTTGACACAGCCAGATCCTTGGTTAAAGTTACTGCGTCTGGAATGGGAAGCCTGGGGGTGGTGAGGTTTAAGAAGGGGGGAGGGGCCTCAGTCGGATAAAATGTCAAAGAGGTCACACTCCAAAGCAGCCATTTTCTCCGACAGAACTGAGCTCCGTCTTCACGAGATCCATTATAAACCTGAGAGATCTTCAGGCCCCACCTGGAGATGACCACGTTTCCACAACGGGGTGGGTGGTGGGGGTATGTGCAACTAGTGTCAGGAACAAAACAATGTTCATTAAGTTGACACTGCTGCTTTGTACATAGGCCTGATTGAAACTGTTCAGTGTTTGAAGTTAGAAAAAAGTTTGCTGGACAGCTCTGCTTGTTATCTGTATATGTTAATTGAAGTCAATTGGAAAAACAATTCAGTTTGTTTTGACTGATAGCCAGCTATTGTGCAAACCTCGTTTTGTTCATCCACCTGGAGACTGGCAACCCTTATCATTGGTATGTGGGTGGGACACAATTTGCATCCCTGCATAGGTGAAGACACTGAAACCAGCTTGCCCTATCTGGGGATGGCGCATGAAGAGAGACACAAAAAACAACAGACTTGAATTTGACTGGGGAGCTGGGTTAGAATTGGACTGATGAAATTCAGTGTGCTTACATCTACATCCATACAAACAGGACTACAATTGTGCCAGAAGTCCGTGGTGCTTCATCCTCCAAAACAAACTCAGTCTATAAAAGTTGCTTGGACATTATGTGGGAAGGGTAGGGGGAGTGAACATGTATTGGGTTCATAACGCTGTTATAAGGTCCTCTTCCCAAGTCTTGCTTTCCTACGGAGGAGAATCAAATGGCACCGCATCTTTGGGATGCTCTCCCCCCTTAAAGCTTGCCTGACGCCTACCTTTTTGTCCTTTAGAGGCCAAGTCAATTTTTAAAAAACCCATGATATTAAACTGAGAGGCTCTACCCTTTAAAGTAGTAGCTACTTCGGGCCTGAAGATTGTTTTGTGAATATTGTTGAATGCTTGCTTGTTTTCTTCACTGATCATTCTTATGCTATTTCATTATGTTTTTTAACTTCGTGAGATGCCTCAAGCAGGCCCACTAGCTAGACAGAGGGCACACATATTCTAACGGGGAGAAAAAGCTTCTCAGCAGGAATAATTTATCAAGCTTCTGCCAGAAACATACACCACTTGAACATTTAACACACTGATTCATACCAAGTCCTCAGACTCATCCAAACATTACAGATGCTCTTCAGTAAGGTTTATAACTTCAGGAAGCAATACTGCTTGCTCCTCTGGAGATCACAAGGCAAATAGATGGAGTTCTGTGCACTGTACCGTATTATTTTGCTCGTGGTGCACAGCTTTTGTTTCTGGGTTATTCTCATAAGGCGGCTGGGCACAGCAGCTCCCTTCTCCCAACTCCTTGAAAAGGCAGAGACTTCTGCTTGTCTTAGGAGTCTCCCAGTGGCCAACAAAGTGTATAGCAGTGCCTCCCGGAAAGCACGCAAAATCAGAGCAACAACTGGACATGCATTATGCAAATAATTAAAAGAGAAAAGGATAAAAGTCAGACAACTCACCCAGAGGGAAACGCATGGGTTTTTTTTTAAAGCCACAGAAATAAGTGCTATATTCTGCTAAGCTAATCAAGTAAATCCTCAAGGTCAACTCCACCAAGCTCTCTTTTAGCCAGCATGCTGGAAACAGACCCTAGCAGTCCTTAGTTAATACTTGGGAAATGAACGAATCTAGGCAAGTCTGCATGGACTATAGCAGTTGCAGCAGCTGATGCCCAAGCAAGCTGTGTTGACTGAGCAAATGTTTTCAGACTCCAATTCAGAAGGTACGAACTTCAGCTTTTAAAATAAACACACAAACCAAACAGATGTGCAACTGCAGGCAAGTGTGTCAATGAACTGAAGCTCATGGCCTGAAAATAGTTCTCTCCTCCCTGCTATTTTTTTGGGGGGGAGGGGGAGGAAGGGGTGTTGGTTTTTAAACATCGAGACTGATGAAGAATCCTGGAGAGCTTGAAAGCTTGCACGATGTTGCATGTTACTTTGGTTGGTCTTTAGAACAAGGTATTTTGTTTCTGGGTTATTCTCATTAGGCGGCTGGGCATGGCAGCTCCCTTCTCCCAACTCCTTGAAAAGGCAGAGACTTCTGCCTGGCTTTTGCGAAAGGAGAGAGGTCCCAAACCAAAAGGCAAGATCATAGCACCCACAAAACTGTATGGGAATTGAAGCAGAGCTAAACATACAGATAACGGCAACACCAAACATATCACAAAAGTCACACAAGAACAGATGGAAATTTTTCCATTGACAATACCACATACTATAAAAACACATACAGAAAAACAACGCATGCAATAAACATAAATACAGCATTTGAGGAGAACCTCTGTATTCTCCTGCTTCCATGCAGAATTTTTTAGTGTATACAAACATTGTCCCCTTAAGGGCTACTAAAACACCCATGAAAGCAAATGGTCTCAGGAATCTCTTATTATCCACCTTCAAAAATAAACCTGTCAAAAGTCGGTGTGGCTGGTGGTTACAGAATGACTTGGATCTGGAAGACTCTGGTTTAAATCCCCATTCCGCTGTGGAAGATAAGGAGGTAACCTGGAACCGGTCACACACTCAGCTTAACCTACCTCACAGGTTTGTTGTGAGGATAAAATGGAGAAAAACAAAATAAAGTGAGCCGCTTAGATCCCCTAGGCAGAAAGAAAGTAAATAAAATCAAAAGGGGTAGTTGAATGTTTATGATGGCAGCTGAACCTAAGAATCTCCTGGGATCCAGTGTTTAAAAGAAGCTTTTCACTGTTACAGTCAAGTGTTTTCCACAAGCAAGTACATTATTAATCTCCTGACACCTGAAACCTGTAATCAGAGGCTGTTTTTTTAGAACTGTATAGAATGCATCCATAGATCCATTGCGGGATTTTAAAGGAAACTAACGTACTTAACATAGTTCAGTGCTGAGTGAAAACCTTACAGGACCTCATTTTTTAGTTTAATAGCTACCAGCCAGGAAGGGGGATTGCAAGTGGGATTATTAGAGAATAAACCTAGAATACAACACAGGCCACCTTAACCCCAACACATTATGTAGGAAAAATAAATATACTTGTAGAACACTTTTTATACTTTCGTAGAGAGGGCCTGGTTCAGTGATGCAGCATCTGCTTTGCAGGTAGCAGGTCCCAGGCTCAATACCTGGTACCTCCAATTACATAGAAAGTGATGTAAAAACACCTTCATCCTGAAATCCTAGAGAGCTGCTGCCAATCTGAGTAGGCACTACTAACCTGAATAGACCAAGAATATGGATCCATATAAGTCAACTGGGAAGGGGCCATTGCTAAGTGGCAAAGTACTGCTTTGCGTGTTGAACAGGGGTCTGCAACCTGCAGCTCCGGAGTCGCATGTGGCTCTTTCAGCCTTATACTGCGGCTCCACGTGGCCTGGAGGTCAAAGGGTAGTGTGGGTGTGTCCCTCCAGAGCAGGGCTGGAAGGAAAGGTGAGTGGAGGGGCTGAACCAGTGTGGAGCCGCCTCTCCGGCTTGGTAGATCTTCGGGGCCATGGAAAACGGGTCTAAATGGCTCTTTGGGTGGTAAAGGTTGCCGACCCCTGGTGTAGAAGGTTCAATCCCTGGCATTTCCAGTGGACAAGACCCGAAAGGACTCTGCCTGAAACCCTGAAGAGCAGCGTCCAGCAAGGAACAGACAGTCCTGACCTTGCTAGGTCAGTAGAAGGCAGCTTTGTGTGTTTTCATAGTAAGTATGACCATGTTAGCCTTCTGTATTCACTGCTACACATCAAAGGCTCTCCTGTAACAAACATATACTCTTAACAACCCTTCCTATACTAATTTAAAAGACAAAAGAAGGCACTTGTTCTTTTGTTATAAATATGTAGGAAGAAAACACTATTGTCCAAAAGTACACTGCTCACTGAGAGCTTAACATACAACAGTGTTGGCAAGGGCAGGCACATGGTGCCTTAATTTCTATGCACTGGCACACATGCACACTGAGCATAAAATACCCCCTGCCCTCAAAATACCCCCTGCCCTCAGAGAATGAGTTCTCTGAAACTTGAAGAGAGCTGAAGTCTATACAGCAGCAATGCTAGAAACTCACAGCAAGAACATTTTCACATCGTGCTACCCAAAGCCAGCTTGGTACGATGACTGAAGTGTTGCGACTGGGATCTGGGAGACCCAGGTTCAAATCCTCATTGTGCCACAAAGCTCACTCACTGACCTTGAGTGAACAACTCTCTCTCTCAGCCTCACAGGGCTGTCTTGTGGGTAAAATGGAGGAGGAAGACATGGACAGATCCCACCATGTATAATAGCATGAAAATGTACATAGAGAAAAATAAAGATGGGCTTTACCGGAGGAAGGAGTCAGAAATTTGGGGTTATTCCAAGGAGAGAGAGAGCATTTCAAAACTCATCTGGGAATAGACACTGCAACTCAACTCATCCAAAGAGAGTGCTCAACAGCCTGGTCTAGACCAGCCTCAAGGGTATCACCAGAACTGATGCATTCAATCCAAAGAGCAATTACAGCGCATGGTGGAAGCCCTGCCAACATCACGAAAGCTGCAATCACGCCAACCACATTGTTAGTGCTTGTAGACCAATTTCCAATCTGTCCCAAGCTACCCCCTCCAATAATGGACCCCCATCATTATGGAACTTGGACAAGGCAGCAGGGAACGGTGCCAGGGAACTGAGCAACACACTGAAGGCAGCTTTCAACTACATGGGAACAACCAGCACCGTTCGACCCACGGCCACACTGTTTGGGGAACAGGCTGCCAGAAAAATCATTAAGTCACAAGCTATGTAATTCCGATCATGTCTCAACACAGTAATGAACAAGGTGGGTTTCCTATATTCGTAATTTTTACATCTGACAAAGTGGAAACACATTTTGCTGCCAGTTCACAGCAGAATTTGGGAGGCCCAGAATCCCTATTCTGTGATGAAGCTTGCTGAATGACTCAGTCATGCTATTCAGCCTTAATCACCTTACAGGATTTTTGAGCGAATAATAGGCAGAATAAAGACCAGCATTTCTGAAATTTCCCCTCCAGTCATCGGTTGCTCTGCCAAAGCACACTCATGGCGTAGTAGCAGGTTGAATTTCAGTGGTGTAACCGTTTTACGAGAATTAAAGTCGGGAACCCGCAAGGATTTGCCGGGGACCTCTCCAACTATTTCCCCTATCCCTGACCTAGCAGTCCTTATTACTTTCCCTCCTTTTTGCAGCCTCTACATGAGAAAGTTATGACCCAATAGCAAACAGTCAGGCCTAGGTGAATCATGCGAATCATGTGGTAGCAAGTTGCCCCACAGCTGCTACTGAGCCTGGCTCTGATGAATTCTCCCGCAAAGGCCTAAACAGCCCCAGAGAGGGCCTTGATCCCTCCCACTGCCTTTTATTGACTCACCAAGGCTGGAAAATGGGCCTTGGTAAATGTAAAGTCTGTGGAGGTTTCCAAACCAAAACCACGAGAGAAATTCTTCCAAATTTAAAACCAACACTGATCAAAATCCGACAGTTAACGTATTTTTCTCCCAGGCAGCTACCAGAAATCAAAGCTTATAAGATCCATGCCAAAAGCAAGATTTGAGTCCTGCAATACCTTAAAGACTCACAAGATTTCTAAGGTACAGGCTTTTGACAGTCAAAGCTCCCTTTGTCAGACAGAAGTAAAAATGGCAGTTCCTACTAGTTTTCACTCTCAAATCCTTATATCCTGGACATCTTGTTGGTCTTTAAGGGGCTACTAGACTCAAATCTTGCTCTTCTACTGCAGACAAACGTGGCTACTCACCTGAAGCTTTCCTGATATCAAGATTCAAAATGAAATGCACACTTCCACTTTTAATGGACAGCAGAGATAGAGTTTAACAAACACTGGACCTGAAAGAAAATGGGGAAATACTTACCAATGCTATTTTCCATTTCCTCTGACATTCCAGTTTTCTGGGCAAATTCTGCAAAGGAGGATAGTGGGAAACGTTAGTGGGAAATTCCCATTGTGTCAAACAGTGGGTAGGAGCAGAATCTTTATTTTATAAGCCAAGGAATGGATCAAAGACCACTGTGGCTCTCTGACCTCCTCCCTCCAAGCCCATCACCAGCCTTTGAAGGCCCCAGCACCAGGATGTATCCCGCTTCCCCAGCAACAGTGGTCCACCCCTTCTGGTCCGGCAGCGATTACTTCCAGCCAGGTAGCCACCAGCACCCACTTCCACCTGGGCCTCGTGTGGCTGCCATAGACACATTCAAAATGATGGGGCCACAGACAACTTTCACTTTGTGAATTATTTGGTGGCTTTGTTTTTAAACCTCCTTTGCTTGCTTTTTACCACCTTGTGGCAGAAAAGAGTTACGGAAGCCTGTAGCAAACAAACATCAGCTTTGCACACAACATTGCCCACCCACAGGTATAAAGTGCTGCCCTGTTCTGTTCCTGGACTCAAAATCTATTAGAGAAAGTGTGTACATTTTTGTGTACAACACACACAATCATCATCACTCTGTTCCAACACACTTATGGAAACACATAATTCAGGATATACTGTAGTCTTAATCTAATGGTCAGCAAGAACGACGACGCTGGAGAGCAACATCTGGTGGAGATCGCCAGCAGCGGGAGACCGGAGGTCCGGTTCTAGCGAAGTCTCCGCGATGCCGGTTCCTGGCACCTTTATTGTTATTCTATCACGGTAGGAGGAGGACCGGGGAGTTCCGAGCGGAGGCGGAGGTCGGGAGATCATCATGTGATGCATGATCTCACCTGGCTACGCAAGCGGAAAGGGGAGCGAAGGCTTGAGCCTAATCTCCTCACCTGGGGCAAGACCATTGTCTCTGGCGCCTCGTGATTGAGCCAGACAGTCATGACCCGTGACTCATGGGGATGAGGGAGTGGGGGTGCGGCGCGGGTGCGACCGGCAAGGTCAGAGGGGTCCGCTACATGCCCCAACGCTCTACCACGTGCTGTTGGCCTGCAGTGCATTACCACCATCTCCTCCTTACATTTTAGAAAAGGGGACCAAATGCTAAGGGGCGCATTTAAAGGACGCTTTGTCTCCTCCATTGCCTGGTCAAGCTGACCAAGCTGTTTGTGTAACATTAGAACTTGGCTATGGGTAAGGGAAATTCGAGGGCTTCTTTACACGCTACAGGCATTATTAGACACGATTGAACTAAAACAAGATCCTGGCTAACGAGGGCACACAATTAAACCAATGCAGAGCTGTACAATAGCACTCAACCATCCTCCCGCAGCCAGCTCCAGAGGCTGACCACCAATGGGGCAAAACATCATATTTCAGATTAGATACAACTTCTTGCAGCTCACGCATTCTCATATGGATCAATTGGGAATTACCGTAGCATTAAAACAACACATTATGTACATCTACAACCTTGGTGATGCAATAACAACAAATAATCAATGGCTGGCTAATGACATTATCTAAAGTCGCTTGACGAAAGTTCCTGCTGCTCGGAGGCCAGGGCATCCAGAGCAATGGGGTGGAGTTGATGACTTCTAAGGGCACAGGCTAGCCGGGTCAATAGTCTTATGGTGTTACAGGAAACAAGTCCGACTCCCACAAGGGAAGTTGGCGGAAACACACTGGGCTTCTATTAGGAGCTGGCTGCCATTGCCTCCAAGGGGGGTCGAGGAAGGGCGAGCGGGTGGCTGTGCTTGGGCTCGGGTGAAGCCTGAGGCAGAACGATGGTGAGGCGGTAGCAGAGTTCCGCAGACACAGGCGAAATGCAGCAACAAATAAATAAATATAACTTCTAAAATTAAGGCATGCAATAACTTGAATAGTTGGTTCACAGGCAATAAAACATGGCTAAACGATACATAGGCTGATGATAATGGAAGGAAGGCAACCGCGGTTGCGAATTGTCCAATGCATGGCTCTTGCTGTTTGACTACCAAAGCTGCTAGAGCCGATGGCGCTAGAGTCCATGGATTTCTCAAGAGCTTAGGGAGAGCTACTGGATAAGCTCCTTAGCATTGCAGGTTCAAGTGATTCTCACGAAGCAAAGGTCAGGAGAGAGAAGGCTGACCCAAACAATATCTGCCGGCTGAGAACAGCCGGAGAGTTCCAAGGGTTAATCTATCAGGAATGACCCTGGCTGCAACTCCAAGCTTCAGCCAGGGGGGCGGCAGAGAGGGAGAGAGAGAATAGCTGCATTGTAGATGAGGATAAGCAACACGCTGCATCAACCTCTGAGCCACAGCTGGCTCCAGGCTGCCGCTCCCCAGGGGGGGCACCAGCTGGGCTGTGGGATCCCTTGTGGAAGCAAATGGGTGTGCTGGTTCCAGAGAGATCCCTCCCATCTCGCCCAGGCTGGGGCAATCGGGCCCTCCTCGACAGGGCGGCGGGGTCGGATCCTCTCCAGGGAGGCCCCGCCCATCTCCTCGGGATGGGGCTGGCCTGGCATGGCGTAGCTGGACTCCTGTATGGAAGAGAAAGTTAACAAGCAACGCTTTCCCAGGGTTTTATGCGGCTGGCTGAGTTAATCCTTATAGATGATTTTATGGAAAGCCTCGAGTCCTGGAGTGGGGCTGGCAATTTTTTTTGATAGATAGAGAATAAATAGAGAAGAGTACTCCTTTGGATATGGTCTGCTGGATGAGACCCTTGATTGGGTCGATGGGGGGGAACTACTCCCTTTCTTTCGCTTAAGAGCCTTTGGCCAAGCTGCATAGGGCTAGGTTGGCCCATTCGACAAATCGCATCACTTGCAACATTCAAGGCGCTAAGAGATACAAGGCAGGGAATTGCAACCAAGGCTTTAGGAGAAGGGTGTGGCTTTTTGCAAAGCAACTTGAACAATTCACAATTATAGATGGACGGCGAAAAGGTTCTCAAGCGAGAGGTTTGAAGGAGAGTTTTGAAGGTTCTGAAACTAAGATGTATGCAGTTCTTGAAGCAGGTCCCATCGGGTATCCTGGGGAACACGACGAAGCTGTGTCCTTCCATGCATATGGCGGATGCTGTAATGGGCTAAGCCTTTCAAGCTGCATTGGCACACATAATCAGAAGGGAGAAAAACTTTAATTGAAGCACAAGAGCATAGCTTAGAAGCACGGAAAAATCCCCTTATGAGGGGAAAACTTTAGGGTCTCTTTGAAAGGGGGCAAGACATACAGAACACTACATAGGGCATACAGAGCAATACATATAAAAGTAAACGCAGGGAGGACTGCAACTCTGATTTTGGAGATTTTGGCTCTCTCCTGAGGTATGCTGACGACGATTTTGTGCTGCCACTGGGAGCCTTCGAGCTTAGGGCTTTGGGTACAGGCTCAGAGGCTATGAGATCTGGTTTGAACCTTTACAGCTGGAGAGAGGGCCAAGGGGGGCTTCTTCTTCACGCAGGGACTTTTGGCTTAAGGCCATTGTGCGCAAGCATCTTCCCCTTTCCATGCCCTCATTGTCCCGTGTAGATTGGCTATGGGGCATTCTGAGTGAGTGGTTCAAAACCCGGCAGTCCTCTTCCGGCCAGCATTTCTTTCTGCTGTGCAATTCAGTGACCGTGGACTCTGCAGAGATTTTGAAATGCTGCGCTATCTCTGGGGCACTGCGGTGGCGCGGCATGGTGACTCTTTGGAAGTAGAAGGGGTTAGCAGGAGCAGGAGGTGGCATAGACGTAGGGGGGAGCAAGCTGGCAAGACCAGCCCAATGGTCTCCGTGGGGAGTGGGATCACTATAATTCGAGCTTCGGGGCAGCAAAGATCTCGCTTGGCGGGGGGAGCTCCGGCTGGGTTTGAGGTGCTGGATCTTGGTTCCGGCTGGGGAGATGCCCGGCGCTGGCCTCCCCAGCGGGCATTGGGAGCCGCCTCGGGTCTTAGACTTTCCTTCCTGGGGGGGTCTTCGCCTCTGGGAGAGCAGGTGACCCCTCCGCCAGGGTTGTGGTGGCCCCCGCCGCCAGGCAGCCTACAATTCCTCCTGAAATGTCCTGGCTTTGCCGCAATTGAGACATCTCGCCTCGGGCTGTCTCACGGCAGCGGAGTAGGGCTGTAGAAGGCTGGTTTTCTTGATGTGGGCTTAAAGACCCGAGACCATATCCAGTAAGCTTTGAGCATGTCGGCCAGCTCTGGGGTTCCTTCCTAGGCCTGTGATCGGGCTGGCGGCATCTCCAGCTGAGGCGCTTCTCCTTGGCAAGGCGCTTGCTAAGGAGTTCTACTCTGGGCCTCCTCTCTAAGCATCAACCTGCTCTCTTGAGGGGCCTCCCGGAGCCTGGTTCACAAACTCAGTGCCAGGGGTCCCCTTGAGGCTTCTGCCGGGTGCTAGAAAAAACTTTGGGTTGGCTGTCCGTATTGGGGATTCTTTCAAAACGCCTCTTGTAGGCATTCAGAGGCGGTGCTTAATCGCAAGGGGTGGCCACCGCAGGACAATCTGATTGTTGGGGTTACTGAAGGCATCGAAGCCGCAGTGTGCTGTGCGGCGGTGTAGGCGCGGGCCGAGGCGGCAAGGCCCTGCTAAAGCATTGCTGGCGGAACTCGGCTCTCCCAGATCACAAATTGTGCAGGGCTCCAGGAGCATGCGAAGGTGGTCTTCCAGTCGCCCGGAACCATTAAGTGATTCCCTCTAATCACTTCTTAGCATGCCTCTCGCACATATAGGGGCTGGTGACTCCCACGCCCCCGCATCAGCTTATGGCGGAGCTTCCAGTGAGGATGCCAGGCAGCTTTAAGGGCGGTACTGACAACCCTCGCTTAACAACGCCATCCTCCTCCCCCTCGGTATCTGTGAAATGGACGGGCACAATGCTGGTGAATATCAGCATCGCCTTCCGCCAGGGTTTCTTTTTCCTTTGCAGATCGCTAAGCTAACACGCTTCTGGCGAGAGTTTGAAACCCGCCAGCCATTACGTGGGCGCCTGATCCGGGAGGTGCGTGGCTATTGGAAAAATGAAGGCGGAGCAGTGGGGAGGGGGGCGGCTGAGCCGCCGGGAGTATTTGAAATGGGCTAAGGCGCAGCAAGGGGGCAGAAGGAGGGACAGGGCGCCCAATTCTAGCCGGATAGAGAAAAAATTCCGGGTTGGAAATTGGAAGGTGAAAGAGATCGGAAGCTGAGGGCGGCCTACAGCAAGTGGCTTAGAGCCATAGGTCTGCAGGCTGATGGCTTACATAACATTGTCTCCATCGCCAGTAGCAGCGACATCGGCGCTACGAGGCTCTGTCAGCGAAGAGTGCCCGATGTTTCTCCCCTTAGTCCCAGATTCACCATCCTCTGGGTACCAGTTGACACCGAGCTCAATCTCCTCAACCATTTGGCGCAGCTCCTCTTCTTTACGGGACCTGCCGCATTTCGCTAACGCCAGTTCGCCAACGTTTGTCATAAGCTCCTGCTTTTGCAAGCTCCCATACCACCGTGTTCCGGCCGGACGAGAGTGTCCTAGGACGCTGCACCCTGGATGCGCCGCATTCAGAGAGGACAGGCGATACCAAACGGGTGGTCCCTGGACGAGCGCCGGATCCAGCTGGACTGCAGGTATCAGCTGCCCTTCCCAGGTAATGCACGTGACGCAGGTTATGGGTGGAGGTTCGAGGATTCCCGGTTTCGCACCAGCTTGTAGCTGCCCACTCCACGTGGTCAGCGCAAGAACGAGTCTTACGAGACGCTGGAGATAACATCTGCGTGGAGATCGCCAGCAGCGGGAGAGACCGGGGAGGTCCGGCGGCTTCTGGGAAGCTGCAGTCTCCCCGCATGCCAGGTTCCTGGCACCTTTTATTGTTATTCTATCGGGGGGCGGTAGGGAGGGAGGACCGGGGAGTTCCGGGAGAGCGGGAGGCGGGAGGTCGGGAGATCATCATGTGATGCATGATCTCACCTGGCTACGTGCGGAAAGGAGCGTAAGCGTCTGAGCCTAATCCTCACCTGGGGGCAAGACCATTGTCTCTGCGCCCGGTGATTGAGCCAGACAGTTCATGACCCGTGACTCATGGGGGGATGAGGAGTGGGGGTGCGGTGCGACCGGCAAGGCCGTAGGTCCGTTGGCGTCCCAACGTTCTACCACGGTGCTGCTGGGTCGGCAGTGCATTACTACAATATACCATATAACTATCCAAGCATTATATTTCTACTATGACATTCAAACACATTGTTAATAGCTGAGTCGAAGTGCCATTTTGCTTACCAGAAATGGTACGCATGGAATATGCCTAAAAATATCAGGTGACATTCAACAACAACCTTTGACTGCCATAATATTCCAGAAAGGTTTCTGTCCAGGGACGGGGCTACCTCCTAACACTCTAAAGGCTCCCACACACTCCTTTCTTATCCAGATGGTTGGCCAAGGACCTCAAGATACCCGGCAACTGGCAATTCCACCCCTGGACTTACCTACAGATACCAGAATTTCCTGGAAGCCAGAAGCCAGGAGAAGCTGCAGGGAACTGGCTGAATTATCTGGACAGCAGAAGCAGGCCTCAGCCATTCCACTGAGAAGGGTGAGGCCAGCACAGCCCAACACAGCTGCAATCAACAGGCCTCAGCATTTCCACAGAGTGGTGCACGGCCAGCCCAGCCCGGAACAGGCTGTGGTCAGGGAGGAAGGCCTAGAGCCCTTATGGGCCAATCCCGAGCCAGCAGGGCTCAGCAGATAGCCCGCCAACCACTTGTAGACTTGTAGAACAGGGAGCCCAAGGGGGGGAGGGATGCCTTTGGCAGGGATAAAAGGAACACAGGAGAGAAGGCCAGGGGGAAAGGAAGGAAAGAGTGGAGAAGGGTGCAAACGTGCTGTAAACTGCTTGCCATTACACTCCGCCTGTTGGAAATGGCTAACCTCTGTGTGTTTCTTTGCTCTGTGAGTAGTTCACCAAGGCACTGGCCCACCCTGCAAGAGCGGTGGGGAGGGGAGACTCTCACAGTTCTCAAAACCATAACCACACAAGGGATGCAGATCTCTGGCACCAAAACAGCAGCCCTGCATCTTCCCATAACACCTAGTACAGAGTCATCATTAATTATTTTTCCATTTCTACCAGTGACTACAAGTAGGGAGAGGAGCAGAAACAGTGTAGACTGCTAGAATACCAGCTATATTTGTATATATTTTAAAAGGGTAAAGGGGACTGTGGAGTGTATCGCCATGTGTAGGATGTGTTATCTGTTTGATGTACATATTATCCTGCTGTCAGTGCATTATTTTCTACTGATGTGATTCCATTTCTTTGCACTGTAAACAAAATAACTTAATGAAGTTCATGGGCAATTGGCAACCCTTGATAGAGTATTTAGACAAAACAGGGAAAAATTATTGACTAGTGGTTTTGAAGGTTGAGAAATGTTAAAATAAGAATCAATAGAGAAATTGAAACTTTTTATCAGTAACTGAGCCAAAGATTTAATTTCATTTTGATGCTTAATGACTAAGTGTTCAAAAATTGTGGTTTTTTAGGGTTTAAGGGTTAATATTTGGTGCAGAAGTATTTTATAATTTGGTGAATTTTTGTCGTTGTGTGTGTTTTGAATTTTGCAAAGATTTTGAACTACAAACAAAAAAATATCATTTTTCTGCACTGTATCTGCATTCTATAACATTCATATCTATATCCTATGGTTGTTTTAAATTTCTGTAATCCTGGACCTAGTCCTTTGCTTATTAGATGTTTTATCCTATTGATTGCATTGATTTATGCTGCGTAATCCACCTCAAGTCTCAGTGAGAAAGGAGGACTATAAATATAGTAAATAAATAATTGTTTTGCTTTCTGCTATAGGGGAGAAGCAGAAATAGGCAACCCTATGGTTCTTCTACATATATAATTCAGTATTTTGACAGGCAAGATCATCACAGGAACCCACATAAAACTTGGACAGTCTATGGTGGATTCCTCATGGGCCAAAAACAGCGGTGTGAAAACAGTGTGAAAATGGTGTAAACCCTTTTACACTGTTTTCACACCGTTTTCACACCGCTGTTTTTGGCCCATGCAGAATCTGACTGTGCCAGCCCACAGTATGCCAGCATGGTGCAGTGGTTAAGAGCGACAGCCTTTAATCTGGTGAACCAGGTTTCCTTCCCCACTCCTCCACATGAAGCCTGCTGGGTGACCTTGGTCTAGTTCCAGTTCTCTCAGAATTCTCTTAGCCCCACCTGCCTCACAATGTGTCTGTTGTGGGGAGGGAAAGGGAAGGAGTTTGTAAGCCCCTTTGAGGCTCCTAACAGTTGAAGAAAGTGGCGTATAAATCCAAACTCTTCTCTTCTTCTTTTCTTTAATATTTACATACAGTTCTCAGTGTTGTTTAAAAGATGAAACTTTCCTGCGTAAAATGTTCCCTTTCTATTGTGGCAAGGGATGCCAAACAACATGCTTCTTTAAGAAGCTGCGCCTTCCAAAAAAGTCACACTTGTAGGGAAGGGGGGGGGGGGCAAAACTACCTTCTTACAAGGTAAATCTTTAATCCTGTCCAAAACACCGGATTAATTCAATCCAAAGTACTTACTGTAGATCCAGCCTCCCTACCCGCTCATCAGTAAAGCCCTGAAAAGCACAGGAGAGAGCTTTCCATCCCTTCAACCCTGACTCCTCTTCTGCCTTTAGTGGACAGCTCAATTTCACTTCCCTTCAAAATGTTTACAATGTTTACTCGGCCCTGCTTATGCCTAGAGGCTGTTCTGTGTGCTTGGAATAATAATTCCTTTACTTCCCTCCCCGACTGACCAACCAACATATGAGAATCAAGAATCTTTGCACATAAAACTGAGTGTATTTGATATCCAATAAGTTCATGCCACATGGCAATTAAAGGTTAGTCACATGAGCATACCAAAGAAGACTTGGCAACACATGTCAGGCTGCCAGTGACAACTGTCCATGCCGTGGCAGTAAAAATGTGAAAAAAATGTATTATTGTGCATGAACCACTGTGTCATAGAAGGTACTAAAGTTTCACTTGCAAGGCGATCAAAATGCTTACTCCCACAAGTCCTAGAAAGCTGTAATTTGATATTCAGGTAATCCACGATCGCCAGATTACTAGAGAAAACCTGAAGACACGTTCATTGATTTCTCGTCGCTGCTTCAAACACTGGTTAGATTAGATTCCTAAATAATCCTTAGAGAAAGTAGGCAGCAGAAAATCAATTTGCCTAGTTTAATAATATACTGTTGCATTGGGGGGTGGGGAGGAATAACCAAGTAACTCAGGGAAGTATCCAGGAGACCATTTGACAATAATGGGGTTCAGCTAGAAACTTCAGGTAGCCAGCCTGTGAGACAAAGATTCACTTGGCAGAATGGGTGTGCAGAACCCAGCACGCAGGAAAGGAGGCACAGAAAAGAGAGATTAGAAGTTTCCTCCTTGTCACCTAAAGAGCAATCCTGAACAAGGCTGGCTGAGAATCCGACAGTAGAGCATCCAATCATGTGAGCTCCCACTTGTGTTGGGTGGAGGAGCACAGAAACTGGTTTCCCAGGGAGAACTGGGGTCTCAGGAATTGGAAGGACGTGCTGCTGAGTCACAACAGGGTGTTTCAGGCACCGGGGGGGGGGGGCGGCAAAGATGGCTGGCCATTGCCTTCCTCCAAATTAAATCATCCTCAAATAGGTTACGTCAGCTTCAAGTTGGCACTTCTCTCAAATATTGCCAACGGTTATTATAATCACCACGCTAACCACTATTGCGCCAACCAATGACAGCCTCTACCTCACTGTACTGACGGAGCGACAGATCTGTATTGCTCTTACGGCAGGCTGGACATCAGAATCAGCTCTAGTGGAATTCACATTTCTGGCAGTGAGAAGAAGACATCACTGTAGTTTACAGGTCAGAAACTAACCCCACACTTTAGCTGATGTGAATAACAACAACAACTGTGTGCCATCAAGTTGCAAGCAATTCATGGCAACTCCAGGACCTGTGCAGGGGGTCTTCCAGGCAGGAGATAAACAGAGGTGCTCTGCCGTTGCCTTCCCCTGCACAGCAACCCCGTCTTCCTTGGTGGTCATGACTGGCCCTGCTTAGCTCCCAAGCTGTGATCACAGCAGGCTAGTCAGGGCTAGTCAGACTGCTGAATAACTTTTAGAAGCACATAACTGTATGTGTGCTTGGCAACCAACAGTGTTATGATACTTTACAACCCGGGCTGTGTTTGATGTGGACGTTAAGGGTTTCTCAAGTCTACTGTCTCCAGGCGATCGGACTCTTTTCAGCTACGCTGCTTTAATTACAGAATCTACCTAGCTTGAGAAGTGCTTTAGATCTTTCTCCAATCTTCAAACAGCCTGCAAAGAGTTATTTTTGATCAAATGACCCTATGGGCTTTGAACACCAGCCTCCTTGTCTCCAGCATAAAATGCTGCCTCCTGTATAAACATATTCTGAATTATTAACTTGGGACCAAGGGGGTCACTTAAGTCCCCTCTCGCACACACAAACACGCCTCAGCCCAGTAAAGACAAATGCACAAATTTTCAGAGCAGCCTTTAAACATGATTTTCTGGAAGAAGACCTTCTGTAGTAAGCGACTGCCAAGGACTCTACAGGCTGCCACTTGTTCAGAACAAATGTGCCATGAATCAGCCACATTCTTTCAATTGATGCTTTCAAATGTTGACAACTAGTAGACAAAAAAAATTATGAACTGTACATGGGCGGGAATAACTCAGCTTCCTGCCCAATGACCTTTACTTTAAAGCGCAACACGCTTGAACACAAGCCAATGGCTAGGATACTGCTAAACCCTCACTCGACAAGAATGTAAAAACCTGTTGCAATAGTTTTAAAAAAGAACACCAGAACCCAGAAAACTGAATATAAGGCCACAGCTTTGAAAAGAGTAGCTTGCTTCCCAAAAGAGAATATGAAAAAGCCACTTTTAATACTCTGTTACAGATGGGTAGTCATATGGAGCAGCAGTGGCGTAGTGGCTAAGAGCAGGTGAACTCTTATCTGGAGGAACCGGGTTTGATTCCCAGCTCTGCCGCCTGAGCTGTGGAGGCTTATCTGGGGAATTCAGATTAGCCTATGCACTCCCACACACGCCAGCTGGGTGACCTTGGGCTAGTCACAGTTCTTCAGAGCTCTCTCAGCCCCACCCACCTCACAGGGTGTTTGTTGCGAGGGGGTAAGGGCAAGGCGATTGTAAGCCCCTTTGAGTCTCCTACAGGAGAGAAAGGGGGGATAAAAATCCAAACTCTTCTTCTTCTTCTATGACTCTGTGGCAGGAAAAAAACCCCAAGCACCTGGAAAACCAACCAAAGCACCTGCAAAACTAGCCAATTGAAACTGATGAGAAGTTGTGTAATTCTTGAGCCAGATGGTCCAGGCTTGCCTGATCTTGTCAAATCTCAGAAAAAGCAGGGTCAACCCGGCTTAGTACTTGGATGGGAGACTACAAGGAATACGGTACCAGTTATGCAGAGTAAGGCAATGGCAAACCACCTCGGTTAGTCTTTTGCTTTGAAAACCCTACTGGGTTGCCATGTTGGCTGCACCTCAATGCCCCTTTACACACAATTCCGATAACACAGCATTGAATAATGTGGAATATATGATACAAGCCTGTCAAATATTTCCAAGTCTGCAGCAGCTAGCTCCTGAGTGGGGAGCTACCTTTAACTCTGAAACGGATAGCCGCAGAAAGGGACAAACAGAAGCAGCTGCCCTGTCAAAATTATGAGTTCATTTGCAAATTCCTTACACTGACAAAATGCAGATTAATAAAGCTGATGCCTTCTTACTTATGGCCGACAACTTCTTATCAATCTTCCACCTGCAAAAAGCAACCAAACCCGTCATATGCCAAGCCAGGTTCCTGAGGAATCCATCCATTCACTCATCAGAGTGTGCACTGACAGATCAGTAACCAAGCTGACCAAAAGGGCAGGGCTTTCCCACAGTTGGAATCCGTTACAAAGATGTATTGTCGAAGGCTTTCATGGCCAGATTCAAATTGGTTGTAGTGGGTTTTCCGGGCTGTGTGGCAGTGGAGTTCAGGGATTCAGCCTTAATAGTTATTCAGCTAATTGATTTGGCATCTTCAGAGGTATACCACAGAGGGAAGTCTGTTATACACTGTGTCCAGAGTGTAACCAATGAGTAACCAAGTAATCAGTGTGTCCAGTGACTGGACATAGTGTGTAACAGACTTCCCTCTGTGGTACACCTCTGAAGATGCCAGCCACAGATGCAGGTGAAACGTTAGGAACAAGATCCATGGCCACGCAGCCTGGACAAGCCACTACAACCTGTTACAAAAAATGTTTGGTGGCAAAAACAGATATCAGGCCATACTCGGGTGTGTGTGCAAAGTTGCAGCTGATGTGGCAACCTAGGGTTTCCAAGGCCAAAGACTGTGTTTTGCCATTGCCTTCTTCTGCATAATGACACTGGTATCCCTCGACAGTCTCCCATTCATGTACTAAACAGAGCTGACCCTGCTTAATTTCTGAGACCTGATGAGATCAGCTAGCCTGGGTCACGAATTACACAAATTCTCATCAGGTTCAAAGGCAGCAGAGGAGGTCAAAATCCAAACAGAACATCTATAAGAGGGGGAAAAATAGGTTAGAAGATAGAAAGTGGGTGGTTAAAAGGTAAACTAAACTCAGAGCAATTGATTAGATCGAGATCACTAGCTGTTGGAATGCAATAGAATGCTGAAAGTTGAAGGTCTCTCCGGAACCTGCAAGGACTATATACAGCTGCCTGCCAATCAGAACCTAAGATGCCTTGCAAATGGCTAAAAGCTTTCAGGCTGGCCAGATTTTAGAACTCAGAGGAAGAGCATCAAATTTGGATGCAGGAAGTCCCTTGTTCAATCCCTGGCATCGCCAATTAAAAGATAAGGGAGTAGGCAATGCAAAAGACCACTATCTGCTTGAGACTAGAGGGTTGCTGCCAGTAAGATAGACAATTTTTGATGGAACAGTGCTTTGACTTCTATATAAGGCAACTTCATACAGTTCTTCATTCCGGAACTCTCAAGTTCAACAGGGCCTTGTAAATGTTATGAACTGACAGTGCAAAAGAACCATGTTGGACACTTTAGCACATGCCTTGATTATGAAAATCTCATCTGGAAAGTGTTAAGTGGCTACAATTTTGATCCCAACCTCACGGCAGCAATTAGTCCAACATAGCTGGACAGGAATGGGGCAGTTTGGACACCTGCTGCACAAATAGCCACTTTCCACATTCCCCTGGAAAACTGCAAACAAGAAGGTCAAAACAGTCATGGACATTCGGTTACTCTATCAAGGCTTGAACAAGATTGGGAACACCATAGCATTACTAAGGCCCGGCTACCGCTTGCAGAAAAATTAACGAAATAGAAATGAGGCAGTGGAAAAGACTCCGCTTGATTCAGATTGCAAACGTACCTTCATTTTTACAGCTAGGAGTAAGGAGTATTTAATGTATTGTCGAAGGCTTTCACAGCCGGAATCACTGGGGTGTTGTGTGGTTTCCAGGCTGTATGGCCATGTTCTAGTAGCATTTTCCCCTGATATTTCGCCTGCATCTGTGGCTGGCATCTTCAGAGGATCTTCAGAAGATGCCAGCCACATGTCTCTGAAGATGCCAGCCACAGATGCAGGCAAAACATCAGGAGAAAATGGTACTAGAACACGGCCATACAGCCCGGAAACCACACAACACCCCTATGGAGTATTTGTTGTGTAATACATATGCACTTGTTGTATTTTGAACATTTTAATAAAATAGAAAACTGAAAACTTAACAGATGCTGCCTGTGAACAAACATTTCACTTACCTTCAGCAGTTCTTTGGAGGGGGGGCATGATAAACTTCTAAATAAATGAATCCGTAGAAGATGGTAAAGGCATTCACTTGAGAAGTCTGTCCCAGCAAATCTTCCTAGTTTGGGCTCTTTTTTGCACTACCCCCAAAACATAAATGGCAGCCAGAACCCTCCCAACTGTAAGCAATTCAAGCAATGACGTGTCAAAAAAGAGGAACCCCAATCACATGACTCCAAAAGGAAATCCCCGTTCCCTAAAGCAATGCAACGTGAGCGAGTGACTAACTCCCCAGGTATACAAGGTTCACCTTTACGCCTACTAAGTAACATCCTCACATTGAGGGCAGCAAATACCAGACAGGGGGCTTCCAAACCGATGCAAGTAACATGAGTGAAAGCACCGGAACTATCAGCCAGGGTCAGAGCACAGAATTAAAAACACAAGGAAGTGAGAAACACTTCATGCACTGTTTCCTGTAATGTGAATGGGCAGCGGAAGATAGATTCGTTCATCTAAGCTCAGAATACTTTCTGCATAACCCTGGTCTTTCCATGACATTCAACATAGTTATGCTTTTTTACACAGCTCTCCACAACCCCACTAGGTAAAAACAGGCCCATAAAAGGAACAGACTGCAGAAGCCAGTTAGCCAAAGGAGTTTCGTGCATCTTTTCTCTGCAACTCAAAAGAATGGCACCAACTTCCTCTGATCGCAAGAGCTGTGCTGTTGTGAGATCCGGGAACCAATGCTGGGGGGTTCAGCTGGTTAGGATCGGATTTCAACATCAACGTGAGGATACCTGTTGTATTTTTATGTGGTCCCCCACCAGAGCCAGCGTGGTATGCTGGTTAAGAGCAGGTGGACTCCAATTCAGAGAACTGGATTCGATTCCCCACTTCTTCACATGAGCAGCGGTCTTTTATTTGATGAACTGGATTTGTTTCCCTACTCTTACACATGAAGCCTGCTGGGTGACCTTGGACTAGTTACAGTTCATTCAGAACTCTCTCAGTCCCTCCAATTCACTTCGGTGTCTGTTGTGGGGAGAGGACCCCTGGGTGCTGGTTTAGTGGTGCTGGAAAGTGCTGTCAAGCCAGAACTGACTTATGGCGACCCCGTAGAGTTGTCAAGGTAAGAAACTGACAGAGATGGTTGGCCATTGCCTGTCTCCGCGCAGCAGCCCAGGACTTCCTTGGCGATCTCTCCCATCCAAGTACTAACAAGGGTTGAATCTGCTTGAGCTTCTGATGAGATGGGCTTGACTGAGCCAATCAGGTCAGAGCAGCGAAGTTTGCTGGGACATTAATGGTCACGGATGAATTATTGAACAGACTGAGATCAGTTATTAAACGTTCGAAGACTCAAGCTGTCATAATTCTTTCTGTGTTCCACGGACATCCTCAACACACCTGCCAGTTTTGAAAGTCAAATTTTCAAGCAGGGATCAAGTGCCTCGTCGGAAATTCATCAAAGGCTTGAGTGCCCCAGCAATTTGCATTTACGGTAAGTACATTTTGTGCATAAATGTACCATGGCACCCGACAGAAACCAGCAGCCCAAATGCATTTGGCTGTCAGTTTACATCTGTTACTTGCCATCACCCTCAGATGTGGTGAGGTTTAATCAGTGCTCCAAGAAGGACGCTAGAAGAAAATAATGATGTTACATACACCGATGGAAAGTTAAGAACTAATGACTGAGCTGCTTTTTACTTGCCTTCCTTCCTTCAGGTCATTTGAGGTTGTTGTTCTTTTGTTTTAAAACCTCTGTCTCTCTAGTGAGGACTAGAAATATTGATATTTTTCAAAATTAAAGATTCCTTTTAATTACTGATTGTAGCAAAGGCTATGGACCATGCAGGCCTGGAGTTCCCCAACCTTTATGATCCTGGGGTCACCTTTGGAATTCCGACACAGCAAAGAAGAGATATAGCCACAAAATGGCTGCCACACGAGGTGCAGAAAGCCACAAAGTGGCTTCTACAATGAAAATTCATGTGGTGGCAGCTGCTCCCAAAAGAGAAATGTGGAGTATAGTGGTTAAGAGCAGATGGATTCTAATTTGGAGAACCAGGTTTGATTCCCCACACTTCCACATGAACAGCAGACTCTTATCTGGTGAACTGGATTTGTTTCCCCACTCCAACACATGAAGCCTGCTGCTTGACCTTGACCTAGTCACAGTTCGTTCAGAACTCTCTCAGTCTCACCTGCCTCACAATGTGTCCACTATGGGAAGAGGAGGGAAAGGAGTTTGAGACTCCTTACAGGAGAGAAAGACAGGGCCTAAATCCAAACTCTTCTTCTTTTTAAAATTAGAATTAGCCCATCAAATCTCCAGTCACTAATCAGAAGCCTCGCTAGGCTAAAGACCCACCTAGCCCCAGTCAACTTGTAAAAACATTTGGCAGGAACCAGGAAAAGTGTCAGCGGATGCCATGGTGCAGACCCCTGGTGTAGGCCTTTCCTAAGAGTTCTTTACCAAATTCATGACAACTCCACTATTTTAAACAAAGAGATTGCTCGTTCCGCAAAGCAACAGACTAGAACCTATGGTACTCCAGATGTTCGTGGACTATGATTCCCATCAGCCCCTGCCAGCATGGCCAATTGGAGTGCCATAGGTTTGCCTTCACTGGACTAGAAGAACTGCATCTCCATCTTCCAGCTCCCTCTAACCTCCTAACAGCCAGGGGGGAAAAAAGAACAATCACTTTTAATACAGCCAAGCCACCACCTGGAATGTTTCCAAGTCAGTCAGACGGGAGACTCACATAAGAGTTTTGCAACCTGGAGGCTGACAGGCAGCAAAATGGATTTCAAGAAAGGGGAGGGGGTATTTCTGAACGGCTAAAGCAGCCAAATCAGAACAAATCCTTCAAAAGAGGAGATAATCCAAACCTTATTTACTAACTGAAAATGCAAACAAATCCAGTTTTTATGATGAGCTGATCATCTGTCTGCCAAAGGGCATTACTCTCAAATTAGTCTACAAAAATGAGAAAAGAGTGGCCAACTCTTGGCAGCACAAACTGAGGCTTCCTTTTCCCGGCATGTCACCACTAAATCCTGCAAAACCTACCTCATTGGCAATGGGTTTTTCCTCTGTGTAAAGGAACTTCTCCAATGGCCAAGGCTCTGAAAAACCTCTTGCACCAGGGAAAGCATCATTAGGAGAACAGATTCCTCCTAGTCTTTCTCCTTCAGTAGCATGAGGCATACATCACTTAAATGGCACACAGTTTTGCTGGCAAGGGAAATCTTCACCACTAACACGCTGTTACACCAAATGCCTGTTTACGATTTACTTAGGCTTCAATTTTTGTTCTTCAGATAACTCTTCACACATCAATTTCCTGTTGTTACAGGGATATCAACAGAAAGGAACAAAAAACCATACTGGATAACAAAAAGCAAATGGTTTTCATCCCATGTCAACATAAACTCTTCCGTATTCCCACTGCTTCGATAGCAGGTCTCCAGTACTGTGAACAGACACATCAGGTATACTGGAAGTTAACTATTCGCTACAGAAAGTCTGAGACAATTAATGGAATGGTCCACTGATCTCGCACCAGCTGCCCAGGAAATGGTTTTTTTTCAACACCGTTTAGCATTGATTTGCAATTCGTGCCTGCAACATGAATTGGGTGTGACAGCCAAATTAAGGGCTTGGATCTTTTCCCTACTGTAATTAATGAGAGTAGGACAACACCAAGAGGAAGTTACTCTAGCCCTGTCCACCTATTTCAGCGAACACATACATATTCTGCAGGTGCATGTGTACACCTGTTTGTGAGAAAGGGCCAATGCGCATTCACTTTGCAGTTAGAACCAGTACCTGAGTAAATGTGGGGCTGTACAGGCACTGAATCTACCATAAGAATCACTCAACACACATATTTTTTTTTAAATGAAATGTACACTGTACACAGATTGGACACACATTCACTGTAACTTTACGAACAGAACTACTGTAACCTGATTCACATCTCGACCCAGATGAGACGCAAGTCACTAAAATAACATACTGTCTCACATACAAGTTGATATTAAAAGTGCAGTGTTGTGCAGTGGTTAGAACATGAGAGGCCAAGGTTCAAAAAACCCCAATGTTATAAAATGTACTTTGGAGTAGCCAGTTCTCATTCTCACAAAGTCAGATCAGTTCTTTTTCAGCTTAACCTTACTTGCAGAACTGGTTGTGAGAATAAAACAGAAATAAATAATTTGTAATAAATTGTGAGAATAAAACAGAATAAAACAGGTCCCCCCTATAAGTTATAATAAATGAGATCAGTGGGGTAGCATAGACTAGTAGGTTTGGGGTCTGAGGCTCCTCTTGAAACAGCCATCTTGAGATGTATATGTACTTTTTAGAATTAAGCTACTTATTATGGGAATTTTAATGTTTTATGTTTTAATTCTTGTCAGCCACCCTGAGCCTGGCTTCAGCTGGGATGGGAGGGGTACAAATATAATTTTTTAAAAATAAAATACCTACTTTTGAAGATGGACTCTATGGCATACCTTATTGAAGTCCCCCCTCCACAAACCCCGCTTTCTCAGGCTCCATCCCCAAAATCAGGTATTTTCCAATCCAGAACTAGCAACCTTACATACATGCCTCCCTGAGCTCCTTGGAGGAAACACAGGACAAATACATGCTTTAAGTTATGTATTTTTAAAAATGAAGTTTGATATGGCCATGCTAAATGCCTCCCTCCACAATAAGTCTTCACTTCCCTTCGCAACATCAAGCCTCCCTCATAAGGACTAGCACAGGGGTAGGGAACCTTTAACACTCAAAGAGCCATTTGGACCCATTTTCCATGGGAAAAGAAAACACTTGGAGCCGCAAATAATTTTTGACATTTAAAATAAAGATAACACTATATATTGGGGTATTTTTACCTTTTACTCCGCTCATTCTGAGAAGCGCATGGATGCGTCCGCCCTGCGGCCTGCAGGGCAGGCAAGGATGGAGCCAGCAGCTCGGCTCGTGGAGCCGCAGTGCAAGGGCAGAAGAGCCGCATGCGGCTCTCGAGCCACAGGTTCCCTACCCCTGGACTAGCAGCAAACCTTTTCATTCAGTGACTGCCAATTCCCCCAAAATATGTGCAGTTCTATAACAAAGTGTTAGTTATCCAGCTAAAACCAGCTGATACTGGAAGTAAGCTATTATTGCCCGGTTAAGATGCTGCAGAAACCAGAGGAAGTTTATCTAAAATGGAAAGCAGATCACAAGTTGATACTCCTAGGCACAAAAAGAAAATAATTTGACTACTTCTTCATTCAATCTACAGGTTTAGAGCAAGAGTGCATAACAAACAAAGGCAAAAGGAAACTCTTTTCATAATTATTTTTCTACCATTTAGTTTGCCTGGCCTTTCATTCTATATTTTGTTTTCTGTTGGTGATAGAAAGTGCCATCAAGCTGCAGCCAGGTTAAGGCAAGCCCAGAGGGTTTTCAAGGCAAGTGACATTCCGAAGTGACTTGCCACTGCCGGCTTTCCATCAAGATAGTATAATACTTAGCTGATCCAGCAAGATACCAATCTATGATGTGGCAGGAAGTACCATAAAATATCATGCACCTGGGTTTGGAACCTTAATCTGGAGAATCACTTGTGCTCCACAACTTATGCTTGGCAGCAAAGCATCCACAATCTTGCTATCCCAACAGCCGTCCTCCATCACCAAGTGCTGCTTCCCAACGCCCGCAAAGACACAGTCAGTTAGCTCGTAACAACCCAAACACCATGTGAGTGCTAAACAGTGTGTCCAGCCTCAAGTAAGCAACCGCGAACCCTCGCTCACCACCAACATACAATTTCAACACAAGCACAATAGAATTTTTAGAAAACTGCTCCACCAGACTTTTCCTGTTCTCCCAGCATTAAAGTGTTCGCAGCAAGGCTCTCCTTCCGTAAAACAGTCATCTGAGACGTCTGCAAAGGGCTGACGCTTTTCTTGCACTGGTGCAAGCTAGATCACATTCTGACTTTGTAGAACTATCACTCTATTTGGCTGATTAAAACAAGGTGGGGAAGGACACAAGTCCCTGACCTATAGTGCAATGCCACTGAAAGTTTAGGCAGCCGGAAGGAAAAGTAAAGAGAAGTCACTGCAATGGGAATTACATGGAAGAAAAAGAAACACACAGGGCACTTTCGCACATGCAGAATAACGCACTTTCAATCCACTTTCACAATTGTTTGCAAGTGGATTTTGCTATTCTGCACAGCTGCAAAGTGCATTGAAAGTGGATTGAAAGTGCATTATTCTGCACGTGCAGAAGTGCCCCTAGTTATAAATACTTGGGTTTCATGGCAATTGAGGGTGAGGACTGGGGTTAAATAAGCACTGCATTGAAAAGGTAAGTTCTGCAAAGAGATTTCAAAGAAAAGAAAGGTCAGATATCTCCGTAGGGATTAGAGACAAGGAGAGGGGGGAAAGGGAGCAATAAGACTACAGCAAGCTTTAAAATTAGCAGTGCTTGATGCTTTCTTTGTTTACTTTGTTTATACCCCATCCTTCTCCAGAGTGGGCCCCAAAGTAGCTCATACCATTGTGCCCTGCTCCATTTATCCCTTTCAAAAATCCTGTGAGATAGACAGAGGCGTTTCTAGGGTAAATGTAGCCCGGTGCAACACACACACACACACACACACACACACACACACACACACACACACACCCCTCCCTTTATGGGCGGCCACCCTCCCCTCCCCACCACAACCAAACAACGTTTTTTGCACCAGGTCTTGAAGTCAGTGTATGGACCCTAAGGGAAGGAGGAGGGGTGTGGGGGGCAATTTCCTCCCCCCCACGTAACTAAATGGCCACAGCCCGGGGGACATTTGACCCCATATGTCCTCCTGGGCGGTACGCCCCTGGAGATAGGTTAGATTGAGAGTGTGCCACTGTCCCAAGGTCACCCAGCAAGCTTCCACAGCAGAAGGGGACACTAAAAGCTACACCTCATTGCCTCTCAAGCATGCCGTCTGGTTCACAGCCGCAGGAGACTGCGTGGCTTGGAAAGGGTTGAACTGCACATCATTAGCAAATAAAGCCAATTCAGAGCAGCGTTATTGTGTAAATAAGGATTTGGCAAGGTCTCGGGCTGCCTATCAACAAATAGTGAACCCTAAGTACAGTTACTACTTTCTAAGTCCTTTCATTTCAGTGGGCTTTGAGACAGGAGTGGTTTAGCTTTGGTTTGCCCTGTCTTCGCTTGGCTGAAGTCAAGGGACAGCTCACTGCTGCCAGAAGCAAAACAAGATATGGAACTAGATGCCTTTTAGATTTTTGTTGCAGTAGTTTTATGACGTGGTTTTAGCCTTTGGGGAAAGATGGAGCCAAAAGCTCAAATTTTTTAAAAATCAACTGTTTGAGTCATTCATGACACCATTCCCTCCTGAGCAACACCCAGAAGCAGCCGTTATCGCAAAAACGCTCCCAGAATCAGCAAACACTACTAATTAACAGCTAAAAATAAATGCTGGGGAGAAAAGTTCTTTACACAAAGCCCGGTGGCAAGCTTTGCAGCCACAGAACATTCTACCTCCCATGAACTTTTAAAGCCTATTCGACAAAAGGAATGATCTCACAGTTTTACGTGCACACAAAGGGGAGAAATCCAGAACGTTGTACCGTATGCAGCACAAAGCGACAACACCGTAACAAAAGCAATCAACTCTGAAGTGCCACTGACTGCAACTGGACAATGAAGCAGGCCAGCGTGGGTCAATTCTGCACAGCAAATGTGTAACGGGTTGCGGTCATTATAAAGGAACCCGTTTTTCTTTTTCCCGTTCACATGCAACACCAATTCTTCAACATCTGCACTGGCTGCCAGTCGAGTTCCGGGTCACCTTCAAAGTTCCGGTATTGACCTTTAAGGCCGTATGTGGTTTCGGACCTGCATATCTTTGAGACCACATCTCCCCATATTGCCCTCTAAGGCCCCTCCACTCATCGGTGATGAACCTTTTGTCAGCTGGCTCAGGACTTTTTCCGGCTCTAGTTCCAGTCTGGTGGAACAAAAATTATCTTCATTCTGCATGGCTTGTAAAACCTGGTTGTTCCACCAGGCCTTTCCAAGTAGCCAGTCGGCACCAACATCTCTTCTCAGCCTCCAGAATGGGGGGAGGAGTGGGAACAAGACAGTTTGAATTCTTTTAAGTTGCCATCTATTCTTTTTATAAACTATTTCTTAATCAACCGTTTTTAGAATATTGTAGGCATTTTTTATAGTTTTAGTGTTTAATTTTGGTATTCAAATATTTTACTGTGCTTTTAACTTGTTGTAACACTCCCTGAGCCCTCTGGGAAAGGGCGGGATAAAAATATGATAAAATAAACAAATAAAATATTTGTAAAACCAAATCATATACATTTCCAAAAGGGTTGCTGAATGTTACATTTGAAATGGGCAGTAAGCTCATTTAAGGTTCTGTGGAATATTCTACATTATCTGCTGTTTATTGGTTTAAATTTTAGTATTGAAGTTGTGATTTTACTGATTTTTTAAAACAATTTTTTCAAACTTGTTGTTAAGCAGCATAAATGGGTTTCCAAACAACAAATCACTCCTTTTGCCGCCTTAAAAATCTCCTTGGTAAAAGTCTCCTTTATTATGACCACATCACAATGAAATCTGCTAGCCTTTAAGGCTATTTTCCCTTACTTTCACCCAATATCCTTTTTCATTCTGGAACCCCCTCCAGCAATAGGCTAATCTCTCCACAGCAATTTGCAGCAGCTCCAGAGATGGACAAGGGAATCAATCACGCAGGACCACTGCGCAGCGAGATCTAGGTCAGCAGAAGTGACTGGGCTCTCAAGATTCTCAAAATTAAAGTGCGGAAAGTCTATGTAACCACAGACTACTAATTCAACAGCATGGAAACAAAGATGCAATCGCCTGTCCTGTATCTACTGCAACAAAGAGCCTTGTGGTGCTTTAAAGATTAACAGGTTTATGGTGGTATAAACTGTCACGGACTAAAGCTCACTTCAAAAGCACCAAGTGTTATTCGGGAGGACAAGTTCATATACTTGTGCAAAAGAACAGAACCCCAAAATGCTAGTGGAGACGGCACCAAATTCAAACTGCAGGCATGTGGTTTGCATTTTTGTATGCTCTCCCAATATTGTTATGTAGGAAAATACTTAATCAAATGTGTTCCCCACCTGCAGTGTAATGTGATACAGAGCATTCTGTCATGCTCAGTCTTCACAACCTCATACTGTTGACAGGACAAATCAGGCTTCAAGGAGGCAAATGTGTGCCGTGCCTAAATATATATTTTTTCAAATATTTGATGGTAGAAAGAAGTATCAAGCCAATATATGTCATCTCCCTCAGACAAACAGACTGACAATATATGTCATTTCCCAACAGACAAACAGAGGTAGTCCAATGTACTGTCAAAGGTTTTCACAGTTGGAGTCAACTGGCTGTTGTATATGAACGCTCTCAGCCCCATCTAACTCGCAAGATGTTTGTTGTGGGGCAAGGAAGAAAATTAGTTTCTAAGCCACTTTGAGACTCCTTACAGGAGAGACCCCTTACAAGAGAAGCAAATCCAAACTCCTCTTCTTTTCCAGGCTGTGTGGGCATGGTCTGGTAGTTTTTGCTCCTTTCGCCCACATCTGTGTCTACCATCTTCAGAGGCACATCACAGTAAGATGTGTAGAGAAACACAATTTTCCGTGACATGCCTCTAAAGATGCCAGCCATGGTGCAGGCAAAACATTAGGAGCAAAAACTACCAGACACAGCCACACAGTCCAGAAAATGCACAACAGCCAGAACAGAGGTGGTTTGCCATTGCCTGCCTTGGCACAACAACCCAATACTTCCCTGATGGTCTCCCATCTAAGTACTAACTAGGTCTGGCATTGCTTAGAGTCTGAGATCTGATAAAATCAAACTAGCCTGGCCATCCAGGCCAGGGTACACATATTTACATAAGTATATTTGACACAGGAACAAGAAGAAAAAAACAGTGTGGGCCATGGAAATCAAGAAGACTTCCTGTTACATTTGCATGTAACTGGCCAATGAATAAGAGGGTGGATCCAGTAATGGATGAGCAGAACCAAAACTGGGCTTAGCATCATCCCACCCGTGCAAGAAGCAGCACAACAGCCACTCGAACACAGTGCCTTCATATAATTTTTAATAAAACACAGTGGGCATGTGGAATAAGGGAATGTACAGTATGGTTTCATTTAATTTACATTTCAAGCTGTATCAGGAAAAAAATCCCTTGCTTTATGTCTTGTACATGTGGAAAAGGTAGCAGGGAGACATTCAGCTTCCACTTAGCACATACTAACAGATTTGAGCACTTCTGCTTTTGTAAGCACTCTGGTGCACACAGAAATTTTCTGAAGGATCCAGCCCAAGTACATGCGCCATTCCCAAAAGGGGTAATCGGTGTTAACACAATTCTTCCTTGCTTTGCTGGACTCATTCAACATTTCATCCCAAGCAACTGCTCTAAAACAAATCAACACTCCCACCTGCTTTCTTGATACCAAGACCTGTCATGCTGTCATGTTGGGGAGGGAGCAAGCTTGTTTTCTGCTGCTCCAGAGACTAGGACCAAGAATAATGGGTTCAAGGTGAAGGAAAAGAGATTCCACCTAAATATCAGAGAAAACCTTCCTGACAGTAAGGGCTGTTTGACAGTGGAATGCACTACCTCGGAGTGTGGTGGAGTCTCCTTCTTTGGAGGTGTTTAAAGAGTGGCTGGATGGCCATCTGTCAGGAGTGCTTTGATGGTGTGTTCCTGCATTGCAGGGGATTGGACTTGATGGCCCTAGGGGGTCTCTTCCATCTCTATGATTCTATGACTCATAGCCAAATTTCTGTCGGGTTTAAATCTTATATTTAATCTTCACTTGACACTGAATAACCATTTGATGTGATTTTCAGCTACAGTAGCTGACCATAAGCCATTTTACCAGCATACTTATTTCATAGAAAACCATAATGTCCACTTTCAGAAAGTTAATAAGAGAAAGCTTCCTGCAGCAAATCTCAGCCCACCTCCTTACGTTCCTCTCACTTTCCACATTCTAGTAATACAAGTAAAGCAAAGAGCAATGGAGGAAAATATTCCTGTATTTAGCAATCAAGATCCTGAAAAGGAGCTCCAGACACAGTTTTAATTGTCAAATGCTTTCACAGCCAGATTCAACTGTTTGTTGTGGGTTTTCCAGGCTGTGTGACCGTGGTCTGGTAGATCTTGTTCCTAACGTTTCGCTTGCATCTGTGGCCGGCATTTTCAGAGGTGTATCACAAACAGAAGTGTGTTACACACTGTGTCCAGTGTGTACACTGTGTAACACACTTCTCTCTGTGATACACCTCTGCAGATGCTGGCCACAGATGCAGGCAAAACATTAGGAACAAGATCTACCAGACCACAGCCATACAGTCTGGAAAACCCACAACAAACAGTTTTAATTCTTTTTAACAGCTCAACCTTTTCATTCCACACGGCAAGTCTAGGTCACAGCTGGCACAGATACAATCCTAGGTCCTCAAAAAAACGTAAATAATTCAGTTACAACTAGGAAATCCAGCAGATGGATGGGAAACAAGACAGAAGGTGGTATGACTTCACAGACAAGATGCAAGAAGCCTGGAAAATATACATAAAACCATCATCAATGACTGACTATGCTTATATGAGATGTGTGTTTTGCTTGTTCAGAATAGCACAATAAAAATATTAAGGAGAGAACAGATGCTTTAAAATTCACAAAACCTACACTGAGGTTACGAAGGAAAGTATCCCAGCTTTGAGAAACTTCAAATATTTGCCTCCTGCTCTCTGAAAATGAGGACACTTCCCTAATCCAAGAGGAAAAGACGCAAGAACTGTATCTTAGATAACCATGACTGGAAGGCATAGATCCTCTACAGTGAGACAAGCGGTGATTCATACATTGTAAACTGGAATCCTTTAATTAGTCCTGGTTGGCTGCTAGATGGGAGGAGGAGTCAAAAAGTGGAGGACAAATATCTTACTTGGGGCTCAGCTTGAGAAAGGCTGATCAGAAGACAACTGTTCAGATCTTCCTCTCAAAAATACGCCACTCTGCTCAATCCCTGAAGCTACAAGCTATGAGGATGAACTCCTTTTTCAGAGTAATTCAGAATCCAAAAATTCTACCATCCCACAAAGGCTCCAATTGAAGCTACCAGTCACTCCTTTTCTCCCCCACATACACTCATAACAGATATATTTGGCACAACTTACAGTGCTAGTTACCAGGAAGGGGGAGGGGGAGAGACAAAATTATTTTCTGGACTGAAAAACAGCAGCAACAGATCCATCAGTCCCCCCTCCCCCCAATTAGTTTTTAACATACAGCATGAAAATCAGCTGGAGACTTTTCTTTATTTTGCTACTCAGTCCTGATTTCACAAAGGCAGGTAGTCCAGAGTTACACACCACAACTCTGTAAGATTTGTGGCGCAAATCATGTCTGCGTGAAGCAAAGGCTGTGGTGTGTTAATATGCCAGTGCAAGCCGAACGAGGAGGTGGGAAAGAAAAGCCCAGAGAGACAAACACACACACGCACACTTAACGAGATACCAGAGTCCAAACTGATGTGCGAGGGAGAGCCAAGAGGGAGCACTCATACAAGCCTACCTTTCAGGGGGAGAAGAAGTGGAGAGCGTTTTTAGTGATAAGGGCACCTTACAAAATATTTTATAAACAGCATAGATAACACTCTGCCTCCAAAAGTGGAGGAAAGGACGAGATGCCTCCAATATCATTGTTCACTACCTCCTTGCCCCTTTTCTTGATCATCCAGCCTCTTTAAGATTATCTGCAGAGCTCAAAAGCTCACTCATCCTTCCGTATCGGTCTGGAAACAAAGGTATCCCACAGCCCAGAGTGCGAAGTCTCTTCCTTAGACCAAGGCTAACTTTCAACAGCCTCCTTTGAAAAGCACCATTAATCAGGAGTGCGGCAGACAGCACCTCCAAGGCAAACAAATGCCCGCAGCCTGCGAGCCTTGTGGGTGATCCTCGGCTCCTGTTTCGTTTTGGGGGCTGCATCGCTCCCAGGAAAGGGACAAAAACCAAGAAACGGAAGAAAAGCTGAAGAGAAATCCAGGAGCAGGGAAAGGAAGGCTGGGGAGAGCCTGAACGCGACTGAACGGGGTGGGAGAAGCGAAGGAGAAAAGGGAGGGGGGAGATGGCAACCGAAGAAAGAAGGAAAACCCTCCCCTCCCAAGGGGGGATCCCGTACACGGGAAAGGTAACTGTCGAGGAAACTTGTCAAGAACCCCCCTCCGCCATGAGAGGAAGCACGCGCACACCTGAGGCAGGTGAGGGGAACGGGCCCCACCTGGTTTCTCACCTGGCCGCCCTCCCTTCACCTCGCGCCGCCTCCTGTCCCTCAGAGTCCCTGCGGGGCCGCTGAAGGTCCCCGTCGCCACCGCCGGAAGCCCCGCCGTTGATAGGAGAGAAGAGCCGCGCGGCATGACGGGACTTGAAGTCTTCGAGGGAAGGTGTGCGCCGCTCGAGAGGGAGGAAGGAAGGACGGGCCACCAGGCCTGACAGTTGGGCCGCTCTGAACTCCAGGCAGCACAATGACATTCCAGTTCAGTCACCTGGTGAATCTGGATCTGTGTTTGTATCTGTGTTTGTGTTCGTAATGAACACATGGAAATCTTCCCTTCGTTTGTTATGTTTACACAGATGAAAACCCACTCTACAATGCCAGACGGCAATCTCATACCTAGGTTTATATTTCTTATACCAACTTCAAATTAGAATAGAATAGAATAACTTTAATGTCATCGTGCACACACATTGTGCCTTGTGTCCACACAACGAAAATACAAAACAGCGAAAATACAAAACATCCCCCGATGAACATCCCTGCAATCCGCACTAGGCATTGGGGGGACTGCAATCCGCACACCCCCAATTTACAGCCATCCCTACACAACCATCTCTACACAGCCACCACCAAAATTGTTTTGAACTTTCAGATATTTTCTCCAAGGAATTTCCTAGGAGCATGATTCTGTATGATTTGCTAAGGTCTCTACAGGAAAAATAGATTATTTTTTGCTTTCTCTTTCTTTTTATGGTTCTTCCCAACATGGATGTCAAGGCTGTTTTACGTTTGAAAGATCGTGGCTGAAAACAAGGGCAAGGTATCTGTAGTTCCTCACCTGTTCAATTTTGTGGCCATTAATATCAAATTTAGTTGATTTTTCTCCAGTTGTTATTTTCCAGGGCCATGCTTTCAATATGAAATAAGGTGACAGAGATATTATTTAGGGGATAAAGTGATTGAAAAGAGATTGAAAGCGTGTCTGATATGACATTTTCCATGCCACTCTCTGAAATTTGCAAGGAAAGTAATTCCAACTAGCTACCTAAGGTCTGCACACACCAAACAATTTCTATCCCCTCCGAGTAGCAATGACAGCTTTTTCTCACTGTCAAACTGATTCAAGGGGGAGAAAACCACTGCTGTTTTTTCCATTGTCCACTGGAACTTGGGGGGAGTGTGTGAGATGTGTTGTTTTATATACTTTCTCATTTCCATACTACTTTATTTTACTAATATGAATCATGATAGATTCTGAAAATAGAGCAATACTTGGATTCCAAAGAATCCTATTTGGAAATAAGATCCTTAGAGTTCCATGAAGCTTACTTTACCTTCAATGCACAGAGCATCCCGGCCATTGATTGTCACAAAAGCTAAAGAGACACATTTTCAAAGCTTGTGCAAATTAATATGGGTTTGCATTATGCTCATGCACTCACCTTCAGGGGCTGTCTGCCTGCCTCTTTTTACCCATGTGACTGTCCTGTGATTCCTAGCCCATACTCCAAAGCTCCTGTCAGAAGTTCAGGCACGCCCTGGAAAAACGTATCCCTTCATTTCAGAGGTGTGCCTCTTTGGGTGAGTATGAGGGTGGGGGCGGGTTGGAAGGTAAGGCTTATAATAGTGGGAGGGTTGGAAGGTGAGTATTAGGGAGGGGGAAAGTGTCCAGGTGGGGTGGGGGAAGAGTGGCAAGGCTTTGCAGCTGCTCCTTGTGGCCAGGAATGGCCAATGGGCATGCAGGATATACAGGGCTTGGGTCCAAAGAATGCCTAAAAAAGAGAGGGCTTGAACCATCTGGAAAGAGTCTATTTGAAGAGATTTTTTTAAGAGACTGTGAGATGATTTCCTTGAGATGTACTACACATACATTACTTGCTTTTCATAGGAAATTAGACAACTCAAAGAAAAAATATTACGAACATTGCGTGGATCATCTTCATGAGTATATCTTATGGTCAGAGATAAACTGCGTGGACATAGATCAAAAATATGCACATTCTAACCTGAATGAACAGAAAGAGGCTTAAAAAGGATGAGCTTGAACTCTCTACCCACACAGGAAGAGATTTGAGGACATATAATAAGCACCCAAGTACTAAACTTCCTAAAATCATAAAGGCACCAAAAAAGGGAGTTCTTGAACAACCAGGAAAGTCCAACAGAGGAAGACAATCTGAAGCATCCAGGCAGGATGTGGTAGGAGAGCTTAAGCAGTCAAATACTAAACTGCCTAACATAATATAGCTCCCAAGAAAGAGAGTTCTAGAACAATCAGGAAAATCCATCAGAGAAAGAAAACCTGAAGCATCCAGGCAGGATGTGATGGGAGAGTTTATGCAGCCAAGTACAGAAATGATATTTCCCAGATTGCATTTCAGAAAGGGGTGGCTTGAAACATTCATAGCAAACATAAGAAGAGATTGTAAAACATCTATAAGGAATGTGCTTCAAGCATCTGTGTCACTACAAGAAAGTCCTAAAACAGTCACATGGAACCTGAAGAGATGGCTTGAAGAATCCATGAAGAAAGCCCAAAAGGAATTTCCTGAATCTTTCACAAAAGATGTTAAGGAATGGATTGAAATATCAAAGTCTTCCCTAAAAGCGAGAGATCCTGAAATATCCAAGCTAAATGTGCAAGAATGGCTTCATGCGTCCATGCGTGCCATCCAGGAACTTCAAATTATCCTGACTGAAGGATGCAAAGACAGCTTGCAAGTGGAGGAACCCTTGGCAAATGTGGTAGTCAGGGCATGCATACTCAAGTTGCAGGGGTGTCAGGCCCAGAAGTATCCAAACTGAGCCTTCAGGCATGACTTCAAGAGTTCCTGAGAACCCTGGTTAAACTTCCAGTACTGCATGGAGTCAGGCAACATCATTTCTCCAAGCCAGGAGAAGAGAATAACTTGCAGCTGCTTGCAAATTAGGTTGGAAAAGTGATTCCACACACAACTTCCGGTGTGGTGTGGAGCTGGGCAGCAGCAGCTTTCAGGAGCTGGTGCATTTTGCAACTCTCCAACTGCAAGCAGAAAGGGTCTTACACATTAGTAAAACCCTTTTCTCCATGTTTGGTCAAGGAGAAAAGGCAAGGAACATCCTTCGGGCATTCTGTTGCATATGAGAAGGTGAAGATCAAGAAATCCACCTATGCAGTGGTGGAGGAGGTGTCCACCATTACACCCTTTACAGACACTTTAAAAAAGAAAGGAGTGAGATTCAAATGGAACCTGACTGAAGGGGTATCATTCACCTGGAAGGGCAAAGAGGGGTACATAGATACACTCATGAAAGCAGATGATTTCATGATGATTTTATTTGTCATTTACTGCCTAAGGTAGTTCTTAAAATTTTTGAAGGAAGATCAGAACCAAACTAGAATTAGTTTGTCGATAGTATTTATATAATACTCTTATTTGGTTATTAATTTCAATGTTCCCCATCAAACCAGTTCCTACTTTTTTGCTCTTTTAATATGATTTTTAAATGGGTTGACTGTTTGTTTGATTAAGTTTTCAAAAGGCCAAATCCCACTACTGGATTATCAGCTTTAGCTATTCCCCTGTTTAGTCTGAAAATCAGAGAAGATTGTATAAGTGACTTGACAGCAACCTCATTACATGTGTTCCAAACTAACCATGATTGAACGTTGAATGTTCAGTATGTTAACAGTTCATAATTCATGCCAGAATGATACATTACACATCATAAATATGCACTGAAGGCTATTTTTATCACTATTGATCACCAAGCCAGTGTGGTTAAAAGTGGTGGACTGAAATCTGGAGAACCAGGTTTGATTTCCCACTCCCCACGAGCAGCAGACTCTTGTCTGGTGAACCACATTTGTTTTCTCCACTCCTCCATGTGAAACCTGCTGGGTGACCTTGGGCTAGTCACATTTTTTGGAGTTTTCTCAGTCCCACCTACTGCACAAGATGTGTGTTGTGGGGAGAAGAAGGGGAAAGCGTTTGTAAGCTGCCTTGAGTCTCTTTACAGGAATGAAAGGCAGAACATAAATCCAAACTCCTCCTCTTCCTCTATTTCTTCATCCTACATTTCAGCTAAACTTGTCTTCCAAACTGGTTCATAAATAGGTGACAATTAAACATCGGTGCAGATATTTCTTTATTTAGAGACACTGTGGTATAATGATTACAATTTCAGACTAGAAACTGAGAGATAGACATTGGAATCCCACTCTTGCTGAATAACCTTGGTTCAGTCATACTCTCTCAGCCTAATTAGGATGGTTAAGAAGATAAATGGAGGAAAGGAGGAGTATGTCAGCTGCTTTAATTCCCCACTGGAGATGGGGGGGGGGATAAATTAAGTCAATAAATAAACAATTGTATTTGATTCCTGTCTTTTCATTAACACCAACTCTATGCAGTCACTGTTATAGCTAATAGGCAGGATGAAAAAGCTATTAAGCTATTAGAGGGGAAAGGCTTCCTTCACAAAATGGAAGGTATTGTCAAACCAGGCAAACACAAAACTTACACTTGCAAAAAATGAAATGCAAGCAGACAATCAGGGATGCAAAAAAAATTATGTGGTGCACAGTTTGATAAAGACATCAAGAGCAACAATGAAGAATTCTTTACATCAGGAGCAGGAAATCAGCAGTTGGACAATAGCAAGGAGAAGAAATGGAGCTCTGTTTATCTCTCCCTTTATTGAGGCCATTGTGTTCTCCCAGATGACAAATGTCGCTGAGTCGGGTGCAATTTATTTATTATTTACATTTGTAGTCCATCCTCCCCTGCAGGGCTCAGATTTGCAGATGAGCGAGAAGCAGCACAGCTTGGGACCCTCAATGGTACCTATGATGGGGCTGTGGGAAGATGATGTGGCTGTGCGAAGATGCAGGCAGGAGCAGTGAAGAAACTGCACCGGGGCATGAGCTGCCCACGTGCCCCCTCCCGCCCCACTCCACCCCACCCCTGAAACATCCCAAAATGTCCCCAACATGCCCCGCCACTGAAACGCCCCTGACCCCGCTCCCGACACATGATGTCAATGGCAGCAACCAGAACAAGCCGGCCCGGATATCCCCATTGCTGCTACACGTCTGGGCAGGAGAGCTATCTTTTCCCAACCAGGGTCCAGGCCCTATAGGATAGTGCATTCAGTACTTTACTAAGTGATTTTCGGTCAGTGTGAAGCAATCCGAAAGGCTGGTTTGCTTCCCTTCAAGAGCCAGCTGCTGAGAAGCCCCTTTCTCCATGGATTCTCCATGAAGGGAATACTCCAGAACTCATTGAGATTCTGGCTTGGGATCTTGCTGGGCACTTTCCTTGCTGCCTTGCCCAGAGCCAACAGGTATCTGCTGCTACAGTTTTGTTGCCCAGCACCAAGGCTAGCAACCCTGGATGAAAACAGAGCCCCCAGCCAGTGGGGCTCAGAGCAGGACAATTCTTCGGGGAATACCATGGAGGGAACACCAGCAAGAACGATTTTACCTATTGTTCCCCCATTTGAGAGGCTGGGGGATGCACATAAAAGTCATTGGCACAGACGAAAAGGCAGAGAACTTTGGGTGGTAGTTTTAATGACAGAAAACATAGTCCCAAAGAGAGCTTTCTGGATCAGGCCGTTCCTGGATCAGGCCGTTCCTGTGTCTAGTGAACTGTCCTGATTTCAGCAGGGGCTAGGCTTCCTGAAAGGTCAGAAAGTGAAGTCTGAGGTAAAAATCTTCCTTCAGTGTTTCATCCCACCTTCTGGTAATTTGAAGTAGATTGCCTCTACTGCAATCTTTGATAGAATGCTTGGAATTTATCTCACCCTTTCAAAAGTACATTAACAGAACCCTGCTGGATCAGACTACCTGTCTAGTTCGAAATCTTGTCTTCCAAACAAAAAGGCCAGAAGCCAGTGGGAAGCAGAACAGGGGAAGCACAGACAGGCCAGAGAATGGAGAGTAGTCTCAGTTCTTTCTCCCTAGAATCTCATCTTCAGGGCACAGCTTCCACAGAAGTATGGACCCTCAGGGACAGTTCAATAGATCTGAAAGACAGGTTGCCTTTGGGATTGTCACTTCAGGGTTGGGAAACATCTGGAGATCTTGTGGATGGAGCCCAAAAAAGGAAAAGGTATGAGAAGGGGAAGGGGAGGAACCTTAGTGGGGTATAATGCCACAGACTCCACCTTCTAAGGTAGCCATTTCTTCCAGGGGAACTGATATATCTGTTGTTGAGAGATTGCTTGTAATTCCAGGGGAACATGAAAGGAGCTGGTCCACCAGCTTTTTCTCCAGAGAAGAGACTAACCTGCTGATTTGAGAAAATTAACCAGCTGCCCTCCTCCCCCAGTCTTTGCCCAGTCTTTGTATTCAAAAGCAGGCTGTTCCTGAACGTGGAAGTTCAATTTATGCCATGACTGACAGTCATCAGTTCAGTGGTTTCCATCTCATAGACGATTTCCACAGGTGGAAAGTGACAAAGCATTCACCAACACTCTCTCCCCTACAGAACTCTGATGACTCCTCTGCTGAGGGAAGCCATCATGTTCACACACAGGTATTTGACTTTTTAGAAAATCTTTGGGTGGTCAGCTGTGACAACACAGAGTCCCGATGGAGCGAGGTAAGCCTTCAAAGGGAAGAAAGGAGCTGGAGACATGACCAAGGGCATAGGTTTGGTTGAGGGGTCACAGGGAATAACAGAAGGATTCAACCGACCCAACAGGCAGGCAGCAAGAACCTGGAAATGGTTCAGTGAGATACAAGGCGAAGTAGACGTTGTTTCAGGTCAGCTGAAGCCATAAATATGGAAGAACACCAGCAACCACAGAAGCAACTTATTTTCCCCAATAAAGTTGGATTGATGAAAATGTCTTGCAGAGTTCAAGTGTCACAGTCCGTCCCTCAGGACAGCCGAGGTGCATTTCCTTCCATCAAATAAGCTAAATTGCCGTCTCCACAGGATGAATGAAAACGGCATGTGCTGCTGAGGGGAGGCAGGGAAGGGTGTTGGGGGCCACGGCTAGAAGGCTAAGGGAGCCGGCTAGCACACCGGGAAAGACGGTTGTGGCTCCCCTAAGTGGTGGAATTTAAATGACTTGAAAACAGGGAAAAGATGGGGGGGGGGGATCTTGAGAAACAAGTGTGTTTTGTTTTTGAATGTGGGTTCCTTCACAAAAGGGGAGATAGAAGGGGTTGCAAGATGCATAGGCTTTTTGTCAAATGGCGATTGTGTGTTTCCCAAAAGGAGCCAGGATTTGCAAAACGAATTATGCTGTGGTTTAAAAACAGTGGTATTTTTCAGGGTCCCTTAAATACTGGCAAGTTGGTTCTGTGTGTGATTTATGGCAACTTCATAGGATTTTTCGGGTATATTTAGTGTAATCCTGTCAAGCAAAGTGACGAGCGGAAATGTGGATTGTGCGGCATGTTAAATTAGAATAGTTTATCTCTGAAAAGACCAGCCGTTTTACCTCAGAAGTTCATAAAAACACAAGGAGAACTGAGAGAGAAAACATATACAGTATCACAAATATAGTTACATCCACGGCTCATAGTTACAGTTTGGTTGTGTGACAATATCTTTTACTATATAGTCAGAGCACTTTTATATATCATTTGGTTTACAGAGCACAGAGAACATCTTTTTACTTAGTCTGTCAGGCAGTCTCTAGACTGTGAGGGAACAGGACACTACCAACGGATTTTAACTGTCACCTTTAGAACGTTCGTGCAGCTTCCCAGAATTCCCTGCTGCTTCTGTATGCAAACAAGGCTGGAAATTCCAACAGATTTATGGCAATTTCATAGGATTTTTCAAGTTAAAAGACAATGGGAGGTGGTTTGCCCTTGTCTGCCTCCACCTCATGACCCTGACCCTGGTATTCCTTGGAGGTCTCTCATCCAAATACTAGCAGGGGCCAGGCCTGAGAGGGTGTGACTAGCCCAAGGTCACCCAGCAAGCTTTCATGGCGCAAGTGGGGATTTGAACCTGGGTTTCCCAGATCATAGTCCAGCACCTTAACTGCTACACCAGGGTGGCTCTCGTGTGTGTTTTAAAGGATAGAAAATCTGCAAAATACAGAATACAAATTGAATATTATGGAGAAAGAGCAGAGACTTTTTGCTGTTTGCCCTTTTAAAACTGGCAAATTTTGCTTTGGCAGCAGTGGATCACGTCCTCTGATATCTAGTAAATACATTAGAGCCCAAGCAAACCTCTGCAACCTTACTCAGAGGTAAGCTCCACTGCAGTCTGGGGGCTTTGTGTGTGTGTGTGAAGAGCTATCAGCTTGCTTCCAACTTATAAATTAATGACCTCCAAATCACCTTCCTCTTTTCCTCCTGGCCCGTTTTCTAGCATTATTGTCTATTCCAGTGACTCTTGTCATCTTATAATGTAACCAAAATACAACAGCCTCCGTTTAGTCATTTTCGCTTCTAGGGAGAAGTATGTATCAGATGGCAACCAATGGCTTTCAGATACCACCAGAATCTTGGTTTTGCCTTTAAAACTTGATATTATGAAAAAAAAAGTTAAGACGGATGGGGAATTTTAAAAGGTTTTTAAAAGTTCTCTTTTGGTGTTGTTGATTATAATTTATATTGCCTTTTTCATTTTGAACAAAGCCTGTTCTGTATTCTTTCAGGGGTCTGGAGGAAGGGTAAGATGAAAATGCGCTAAACAAATCATAATTTTATTAGAATTTAAGGTGCTACAGGATACATGTTCACTTTTTCCTGGGACAGGGCAACAGTGCAGTTCTATGCAGACTTACACCAGCCTAAGCCCACTGAAATCCATGGGCTTAGACTGGATCAAATCTGCATGGGATGGCACCACAAAACAGCAACTATACTTTATTAATAAAAATAAATAAAAGCATCCCAGGTAGCTTTTAAAAGCCTAGAGAATTGGTCACCTCCTTGTTTGGCATAAAACGTGTCTATTTGTTTTTAGAATCCCACATTTCCCCACCCCAAAGAATGCAACTAGATGGACCATGAAAGGCCCTTATGCTGTTATTGATGGCAACCTAGTTATTAAGAATCTGCATATGTATAAATAAACTACAAGAACAAATGACCTCTGCTGTTCTCTGCAAGCTATTGCAAGTTTCTAGTCCTACACCTTAAGTACAAACACCAATAACTTATTTTAGAAAATCTATTTACAACATACTTTTAGTTTGCAGTAAGTTTGCTGTGACTCCTCCCCTATGCCTTGGAAAAAAAGAGATATGAACTTTCCCCTTTGAATACATAGGAAGTTTTGCCAACTGCCAATCCGACAAATGTATGACGCAGATATCAGCAATGCCAACAGCATTACCTTTTATATTTGACTTTGGAGAGATTGCTTAGCCTTAAGACACTTGTTTTCTCTTCTTTGAAAAAAGGGGCCCTCCAGCCATGACAACTAAACAATCCTTATGACCAGGGGGTAAAGAACATTTGAGAACTCAGCAACAAATTAGCAAATGCCCAGTTTGAATCTTGCTTCTGTCTTGAATTCCCTGGGATGTCGTTCTCCATGTGCAATACAGTGCTATTAATATACAGACCAGCACTGCAGAATTGCTGTTGGTGACGGTGTAAGAATCAAAACACTGCATTCATGAAATATTGTGAACACAGTCTGATCTTTAAATACTTTCCACCTAAACTAGCGTTCTACAAACAATAATAGGAAACAACCCACATTTCAATAAACAAGTGCGTCATTACAGCAAAACCGTGACTTGAATGACTTAGAACAGCTCATTCGTATCAAAACTCTGAAGCTAAGCAGGGTCAACCTTGGATAGTAATATGGGAGTCCACCAAGGAAGTCCAGGGTCTCTACACAAGGACAGACAACAGTAAACCACCTCTGCTCATCTGTCTTGAAAACCATACAGAGGCAGCATAAGTCCACTGCAACTTGAGGCACTGTACACACAGCTGCAATAAAACCAACAATGACTGTCAGGCTTAGAAGAAAAGCACTGACAAGTAGCACGAAATGGAATCAGGATTACTACTCTACAGTTTTTCCCATGATACAAGATATATTTATTTAGGGCATTTTTATTCTGTCCTTCCCTCAAGAGCTTAGAGTGCTATACAATGATCTTCCCTTCTCTGCTTTATCCTCACAACAGCCTTGTGAGGTAGGTCTCACAGGCCCAGGGTCACCCAGCATACTTTCATGCAGAATGGTGATCTGAACCTCAGTCTCTCAGGTCTTAGTGCAACACACAATCCACTGCTGTACGCCAGCATGTATCCCAGGGTCAATATTGGGAGTATGCACTGTAGGAGAGTTGCTGAAGCACTCTGGCCTGGGAAGCACCCATTTTAGAAAGCAGCTGCATTTTCAGGGACTGGTTGGGGGTCCCTGGATGGACTGGGGCTGCCTCCCCATCCCTGCTGCCTTCCACTGGTTAGCACACCACTATTATAGTGGATACATTGCCTTTTTCTCCCCAGTCTATGCCCCCTTTCGCACACGCAAAATAATGCGTTTTCAAACCACTTTCACAACTGTTTGCAAGTGGATTTTGCCATTCTGCACAGCTTCAAATAGCACTGAAAGCAGTTTGAAAGTGCATTATTCTGCATGTGCGGAATGAGCCTATCTGCCAGCTCATGAAGCAGCAATAACTGCTGCATGCTGCTATCCAGAGACAACCTCCTCTCCCCCTCCACAAAAAGCCTGAACTAGCAGGGAACATTGCTAGAATCAGCAGCTTGTAACTAGTAGGAGAAAGTAGGAGAGTGCACATAGGTAGTTCCCTCTAGCAGTGGCAGCCCCTGGTTTGCCCAAACAGGTAAAGAGAAGCAATTAAGACTGGGAGCATCAATTGCTATATGCTTGTCTTTCTAAATCGCATGAAAATGTGGGAGGTGGGAGATGGATAGCGTCTCACCAAGTGTCTCTTGAAACCTCGAATGTATTTATTTAAATATATTTATACTCTGTTTTTCTCCCCAGTGGGAATAGCCAAGTGGCTTACAACATCGTTCCCCATCCCTCCATAAGCTGCAATTCAGTGGGAGTTCTCATCCATTATGTTTTGGTATGTCCTGTATACAGTGACCCTAGAAATAAATTCCTGGCTAATATACGAACTACTTTACATTTCTCATCTGACTTCTGGAAATTAACCTTTTTGTTATCAGATTCTTACAGAGCCACACTTTTTGCTCTGACAGCTAGGAAAATCAGGGCAAAGAAAGCAACTAACTGAATTTTATCTCTAGGCTATAAAAATAATGTTAATTATTGTTTTAATTCTAGAACTGAATTTTATCCTTTTGATTTGCAAACATTTATTATTTATTTATGTATTTATTTTATTAAACATGGTCTTATTGAAAATTTTATGATGGCTGTAATTTTAAACTTCTTTTTATATTACTAGTTTTAAATTTAACTTGATATTTATATGTTTTAGATTGTAAAGGCCTGTGGCTGTATGCAATGAATTTATAATTTATAATTCATTCATTCAATTCCATTTTATCCTGAGAGGTGGGTTAGGCTGAGAGCAAGTGTCTAGCTGAAGGTTACACAGTCAGCTTTCATGATAGAGCAGAGATTGGAACCCAGATCCTAGTCTGACACACTAGCCGTTAGACCACACTGTTTCTACCTGCCTATGCAATCTGCATATCCAGTAACTTTACGGTTAGGCCTGAGCTTCTACCATCTGCAAGCTGCCAGACTGCTTTGTAAAGTATACACACAAGGTTACAAAAGCTTTCTTTTCTTCTCTCATTAACATGCTGCTGTCTTGCCCATCCATCATCTTGAGATTTGCAGGGAAGCAAACTGTGGGAACATGAAAATCCAGGAACTTCTGCTCCGGGCCATGGTTAATAAGTAACTTGAGGCAGTTAGTAAAATTCAGAGTCAGGAGAACCATTTGACCTTGCAGAAGATAATGTTGTTGACTAGTGGAACAGCAAGTTGTATATAGAGAGAGAGATGCCAGAAAGTAGCACACGTACTCTAGCAAATAAAGATTATCAGGAAAAAGTACCCCTTTATAAATCAAACATGAAGCTGCCTTATACTGAACCAAACTTTTGATCAGTATTGCCTTTTCTCTTAAAATTTATTATTTCTGGTGCCCCCCCCCCTCCCCATTTTTGACATCACAAATCAGCAACACTATGAAGCATTGCCACAGCACATGCATGGGGGGAAAATGGTGGCCAGGAAACAACGTTTTGAGAAAGGGAGTGTGGACAAACTGTCTCCTGAATGTTAGGATCAAAAACATCTTCAAAATTATGTAAGTAGCTTGATGGAAAAAGCCACTGTTTGCTCGGACTGGCAGTGGCTCTCCAGAGTCTCAAATAGAGGTCTTTTTCATCTCCTCCCTGGTCCTTTTACCTGGAGATTGAACCCTGGACATTCTGCATGCCAAGCTGACGTTCTGCCACTGAGCCATGACCCCTCCCTCTACCTGGGGACCCTCGACCTGTGAACTGTGACTCTCAGGTGGGTTGCAGACCTCTCCAGTTGCAAAGTCGTGAGCCTTCATAGGACTGCTGGCTTATTACTGCTTTGTGCTAGTGCACATGCATTGACAGCAATAATACTTCGCTCACATGCTAATCGGAGCATCCCGTGCAAGGTGACATCCCTCAGTGGCGGAAAGTATTCCTTCTTAGCAGAGACTGGTGTGGAGACTCTAGGACTCTCCTCTTCCTGCTGCATGACTGTGATGTCAAATGACTTCCCATCATGCACTTGCTGCTCTTTGGGTCCCATGCTGCTGCTTAGGGTTCAAGATTGTTCCTGGATCTCACAAGTATTAAAAGCACTGTCTAAATGAAAAACATGGAAACTGATGTTATAGGCTGCAAATACTACCCAGGATCAAAGCGGAGAGCTTGTGACTGGCCCAAGGTCCACCAGCAAACTTCCATGGCCCATATGGGGATTTGGACCTGGGTTTCCCAGGTCCTAATCCCACGCCTTAATCACTAGATCATGCTGGCTTTTGAAAATAGGAATACAATATGTGGGAAATCAAACTCAAGAGACTCTCTAACAGGGTGAACTGATGACGTAAGAGCCAACATGGTTAGAGTGTCAGACCAGGATCAAATCCCTGCTCTACCGTGGAAGCTCACGGGTGTCCTTAGGCCAATCACATTCTCTGAGCCTAACCTCAGGGTTGTCATGAAGATCAAGTGGAGGAGAGGAAGACAATGTAAGCCATCCTGGATCCCCACTGGGGGGAAAAGCGGGCTGTAAATAAAGGAAATCAATACACAAAATAAGTACTGACCCCCCCAGCCAAATACGAGGCAGTTGCTTTTTATGCTGAGAACAACCCCACAACAGATTCCCAATGATCAAATTTTCAAGGCCCCAAATAGCTTTGTGATGAGGGGTGTTCTGCAAGGTGCTTGGGCAAAGAAAATGGTACCAGAGTGGGTGGTACCCTACAACCTGTGCCCCTTCACATCCACACAGTGTACAAATACACTTTGGTTGTGATCTTTCCAAGAATGTACCAACCCTGGTTTGAGTAATGATGTAGTAAGGAAGGAGAAAGCCTGGAAAGAGGATAATCTTCATTTTTCTATTAGTACCAAACTATGCACAACCCGTTATGTTCTGCAGAAGTTTTTATCTGGTCCATTACCCGCTCCCCCCCTCCCCAAAATGGGGGCAGATGTTTTTAGGTCCAATGGGAAACCTCCCAAGTACAGCTTCTAGAGTCTTAAAATGTAGGCTGTGTTGCAGATTCACCGTGGCATCCTAAACAGAGTTACAACCTTCTAAGCCCATTAATTTGGAGTAAGGCCATGGCTCAGTGGTAAAGTACATGCTTGCCATGTGAAAGGTCCTGGTTCAGGGGTGGTTGACTGCACTTCCAGATGTTCATAAAATGGGTTGGTTATCATTTGCCCGCCAGCATGGCCAATTGGCCATGCTGGCAGGGGCTGATGGGAATTGCAGTCCATGAACATCTGGAGTGCCATAGGTTGGCCACCCCTGTCCTGGTTCAATCCCTGGCATCTCCCATTAAAAGATCAGGTAATAGGTAATAAGAAAGATCTTTACCTGAAACCCTGGCGAGGAGGTGCCAGTTTGAGTAGACAGTCCTCAATGGGACAGTAACTTGATTCAGGATAAGGTAGCTTTGTATATTAATGTGTTGAATTCAATAGACTCACTCTTCTTAGGATGGCTCTGTTGATGGGATTACACAGTTCTGAGTGAGGATGCATGAAACGCTGCTAGGTCAGAGAATCAGGAGGGGAAAAAACCCACACACTCTCTGAGGATGTAAAGTCCAGCAGCCATGAACTGGAACACACCGATCCCTTGTAAGATAGACAGCAGGAGGAAAAAAAAACAAGGATAATCATCAACAAATGTGGAGATTAATTCCGGGTGATACACTAGCTGATAGAGTAAGCTGAGCCCAAATGGGATAAATTTACCTGGTAATTCTGCTTGATTCCATGGGGCAAATGCTAGCATGCTATTTGGGGATAGTTTGGTTGGTATTAACGAAAAAGGTATTACACAACTTTTCTGTTTGTTAGCATCATCTGATTTGTGGCAATGGAGTAGTTCTCATGGCATCCAGGAGGTGGCTCTGTTGAATCAAGGAACCATCATTTTCTCAGATACTGAATTTTCTCAGAGGCAGGCTATGGCAAACCACATTTGAACATCATTTGCCTTGAAAGCCTGTAAGCTGGCTGTGATTTGACAGCGAAACACACACACACAAACAATACAGGAAATGCCAGCTTAATTCAAGATATGTCTTTACTGATATAACCAAGATTCGAACACTGGCAAAGGTAAATAAATGCGTTTTTTTCTCAAGTTCCGTGGCAGCTTAAACTTTCAAGACACTCATTTCAGTGAGCTCTCAAAAGTCATAGCTCGCTTTGTCAGATATGTGAAGGGAAGATTGTACTGGGAGGGAATTCTTATAAGCTGTCTGCTTTATTTCATCTTGCCGACCTCCCAATCACTAGCATGCACATTTAATTGTACGTCCTCCACCATTCCTCTTTCCCCCTCCATCTTCCCCCCCCCTTTTCTTGATAGAAGATCTAGGTCAAAATAGTGGAAAGGTGTATAGTGTAGGCTTCGGTATTGCTGTTTATTGCTCACCTTCTGTGGACTCCGAAGAAGAAGACGAAGACAGAGGAAGAAGAGGAGGAGTTTGGATTTATATCCCACCTTTCTCTCCTGAGACTCAAGGTGGCTTAAAAGCTCCTTTCCCTTCCTCTCCCCAAACAGACACCTTGTGAGGTAGGTGGGGCTGAGTGAGTTCACAGAGAACTGTGCATAGCCGGCTAAGCCTCTGTCACTCAGGTAGAGGAGCGGGGAATCAAACCTGGTTCTCCAGATTAGAACCCACCTGCTCTTAACCACTACATCACGCTGAACAAAGACTTCTTCACATTCACAACTTCTACACCATCTCACCCACCCACCAAACAGAGAACACTGTGACTGTTGATTCACTGTCAGCATGACAAATTGCAAAGGAAAAAAATAATCTTGATGAACACATTTGTATGCCCTAATATGGATAGCTTAAACAAGCTTGATCTTGTCAGATCTAAAACGCTGAGCAAGGTCAGCTCTGGTTAGTATTTTGATGCGAGACCTGATGGAATACTAGGGTCACAACAGGGAGGCAGGCAATGGCTAACCATGGGTGATTCTGAACAGGCCATGAAAAATGGGTTGAGGACTTTTTAAAACTCACCCTCTAAATGCTTCTAACCCATTTTATTGACCTGAACTCAGGTTAAATGAAAATGGCTAAATTAACAACATTTTCCCTTTAACTCGGGTTGCAAATGCTTCCTGCTTGCCTGTGTGAACTATGGCAAGAAGGAACATTCAATACCCACCCCCTTCCATCCACCATTATGGTGGATTCCCCAAGTGACTGCCACTAGAATGGATGCTCTAATAGGCCGCCACCATGCCGAGCAAGTAGGTGGGGGGGGGGGGGTTCTCAGGTGGGGATGGATTCTTGGGCAGAGGATTCTCAGGGTACATTATCAGCTGAGCAATTCGCATGGAAACACGTTTCTGTGCGAACCATGCTGCCTCCTGGATCCTAGCGATTCTGGCTGGCCCCTGCAACCGCAGTGCAAATGGCAGAACAGGCAACATCTCTGAATGTCTCTTCCCTTGAAAACCCTGCATGGTCACCATAAGTTGGCAGTCAATTTGATGGCACAAAAAACCTGTCATATTTGAATAGATTATTATCACAGGGAGTGTTTTTAACCAGGGTTTTAACCATTCTTTTTAATCATGGCTGTTTTCTAAAAGGTTTTGTCTAACTTATGTATTTCAGTGAACCTGCTTTGGCTAGTGAGCAGACAGTCTTCCTTTGATCCCAGCAGATAGTGCTGGATTAACTCGTGACAACTAACAGTTCAGAGGCATGTGTGAAGCATCAACATTATGTAACAACCTGTCACTGCAACAAAGAAATATTGCTGGACAGGTCACCTGCGAGTGACACCTGGATAACTCATTCTATTACAAACCATCACAAATTCTTTCATGTTGACACAGCACTTTAGATGTCAATTCAAAAGTTGTAAAAAAAAAAATCAAAGCACAATACCACCGTCATCTTGTTCTGACAATCCATAACAGCTCTCCTGAAACCAGACCTCATTTAAATAACACCCACACTCTACAGAGGTTCGTTCCATTATTACTCAGTTTTTTAAGTCTCTTCTCCAGCTGATGTGGGTGCATTCCTTTATCCTACCACCGACCATCTGCAGGAACAGATCAGCCATTTGAATTTCAGGGAAAATTCCAAGTGGGACCAAGATTTCCGAAGCTTATATTCTCCAACACTATGCCAAACCAGATGGGAAAGGTCTTTCAGTGCTTGAGAAATTAATACATGCAAAACAAAGTTTCAGCTGCAATATTCGACTAGTTCATCTGTCTCATCTTAAGAAATGAAAATTTAACACTATCCTACCATACAAAAGGCAAACTGTGTTCCCGACAACTTACTCCTTAAAGGATTCTGGAAGATGTAGCCCAGAGGGCTCCATTTCTGACCAGAGGCGCCAAATGGACTACACCTCCCACAATCCTTTGCTTTAACAGTACAATAATCACCAATACACCTTCCCTCCCTCCCACCCCACCTCCCAAGAAACACAACTCCATCTCAGGTGTGAAGCCTTAACCCATTATTACGTGCCATTCCAAAGGCCCACTGCCAGTTTCCTCAACTGGCAAAAGCACCTTGGGCAAGGCCTGCTCACAGTGGCCATTCAAAGCAACTGCTCTGGCACTTTGCGACTTGAAAGGAGGCCACTAGAAGCTGCATCCGCCAGGCCTCTCTGCCCTCCATCACCCAATGCAACACCAGTTCTGACCATGGGAAAGAGATGAGACTGCCCTGAGGAGAGCCAAGCGTCACTCACAGCAAACAGGAGGAGGGATGGGGGAGTGAAGGCAGGCCTCTCTACTACTAGGGAGGGGCAGAGGACAGGGCAAGAAGGAAAGATGCCGTCAGCCACAAGGCTCTTGCCAATCTGTCAGTAGTCTGACCCAACCAGGCCAACAAGAAGCTCATCAGCACACTTCTCTACAGCTTTCTAGAGCCCATTGTATTTGTTTGCATAAAGGGCTTTACTGCTACTCGAAGAATAAAATCACAAAAACTGACATGTGCACTGTGTAACAAAAGTATGCTAATAATTTTCTGCTTGCTGTAATTGTTAAATTTAACATTGAATTATATGCATGCCTACCTTCTAAGCTTAAATATGCTCATTTTTTTAACCAAAAAGGATTCTTTTTTATCTTGAACTTTCCTCCAGCATACATGAGATTCTCAAGGGATTTCACAGACCCTGGAGCTCTGTAATTCCAATCTGGGGGCTAAATTCTTGTGATGTTACTATCACAATACACTTGGGCTGTATTGGCGTCACTCTAATACTCAGTCATCTCACCTCTGTACAGAGGAACAACACCCACAGGAAAAAGTAGGGGCTTCCAATCAACTTGGATGACTCTCCAGAGATGCACAAAAACAGAATTTTGGAAATAGACTAAAGGAATGAAGGGGAAACAGCTTGTTGAGGACTTAAAATGCTCCAGAAAGGAAAGAATATTGACAACAGCTCAGCTTTTAACCAATATAAAGGTCAAAAATAAAAGGAGCAGCGGAGAAATCTGCCTGTACAAAATACTAAGTACATAGAGAATCTATGAGAGAGATGCTGATTGGTAGGATGGATTCCCAAACAGTTCCCTTTCTCTGCTCCAGTTACAGCTCAGCTTCTTGTGACATCCCATCCCTTCTGGGGCTCAGAGAGACCTCCAAGGAAGCTCCCACCTTGCGTCAACTCAGATTCATCTCCTGCATTTCATTAAGAGGCATCCATTTCCTCTCAAAGGTAGCCTTTGGCATGTAAAAGGTTTTCCGATCATCTCCCCATCCTGACTTGAAGCCCTCGGCAACCGTTAGAAAACTTTTTTCTTCAGTTTTGTTTTGGCACAACACCTTCATTAAAATGTTCCCCATCCACTTAACTATAATTACCTGCACGTTTATTATTAATGTCAACACAATGGAAACTATGTAGTGGAACCATCGCGGTGGTTCTGAAAGGTCCAGCCCAGGGAGGATGAGTCGTAAATCAATGACATCATAACACAAGGGCAGAGTATTTCTTCGGTGAGGTGCAAAGGATGCTGTAGGTATATTTTCGGCCCCAAGGCAAAATTACATTCTGTTCCCATGAAACAATTAAGCAAGTTGATTGGGTGATCACTTCATATAACCACAGTTAAAGCCCTTTGTCATTAAAGTGCCTTTGAATGAGACTTACTGTCCAATGACGACACTTTAGATATGACATTCTCCTTAATTATATTGCTTCGTTTATAGATCGCCTATCTGCCATTACACCTGAGTCTGTTTCCAATTAAAAGCAATTGCTCACTATCTAATACATCCCAATATAAAAAAAGGAAAAGGAAGCAGAGAAGAAAAAAAGCAAACAGGGATTACACTTTTAACTCATAAAGCTGATTCAGAGTGAGTGGGTGGAATAGCTGCTGTAGGAGACAGCCACAGGTGAGGAAGGAGTCTATTACATTTCTATTCTGCAGCAAGATTTAAGTCCAGCAGCTCCTTAAAGAGCCAGTGAGATGTGGTGGCTAAGAGCAGGTGGATTCTAATCTGGAGAACCGGGTTTGCTTCCCCACTCCTCCACTTGAGTGGCAGAGGTTATCTGGTGAACCACATGTGTTTCTGCACTCCTACATTCCTGCTGGGTGACTGTGGGCTAGTCACAGATCTTTGGAGCTCTCTCAGCCCCACCTACTTCACAAGGTGTCTGTTGTGGGGAGAGGAAAGGAAAGGAGCTTGTAGGCCACCTTGAGTCTCCTTACAGGAGAGAAAGGTGGGATATAAATCCAAAATCATCATCTTCTTCTTAAAGACCAAGATGTCCAGGATAAGCTTTTGAGTGTCAAAACTCCCTCCATCAGACACAAGAAGGGGATTTGACAAAGGCAGTTTTGACTCTCAGAAAGTTATCACCTGGAAACCTCGTCGGCCTTTAAGGGGCTACAGGACCCAAATCTTGCTGTTCTAATGCAGACAACATGGCTGCCCATCTGAAATATTTTTATTCTGTTCCTCTTCCAAGGAGATCAAGGCAATGTAGATGGTCCCCATCACCACCTCCAGTGTTACTATCACAACAGCCTGTGAAGGAGGTTAAGCTATGGGAAAGACACTGGTCTCAGATTATCTTAGAAAGTTTTACGGCTGAGCAGGGCTTTGAAACTGGTTTCACTGGTGCAACCATCTAACCGCTACATCACACTGTCTCTCTGCCAAACAATCTCATGAATGCCAGCTTGATTGGGGGGGGGAGCGCTTACGATCTCACCTCTCCCTTCATAGCAGCCAGAGGGAAGGGCTGACATGGGAAGAACTTTTAAGAAGGCAGGAGGCAAATGGCAATTTTCCCCAATGTACTTATTTTGTAACATAGTACACAAAACAGCTAGCAGCCCAATAGACCAGACTAGCTCTATCTTACCAGACTTTGGACGCTAAGTAGGGGTGGCCTTGGTTGGTACTTGGATGGGGAGACCAAAAAGGAAAACATGGGTTGTTATGCAGGGGCAGGCAGTGGCAAACCCCCTCTTTTACAACCCAATCCAGAAGGCGATGCAGCTAGGGACAGCGTTGCTGCCACACCACCTCCAAAAGCGTTTCAGGTGATATGGAAAGGCACGGCAAACACGAAAAACCCCAGCCACCTGAAAAGGGCCCATACGGCAAAATGGACTTTCAGCTGTGACCCTGAGGGGGACATTCCCAGGCCAAAAGCCCAGTAGAAGCTGACAAAAGTCGGCTCCACCCACAGGTATGCCCCTCATCGACCCACAGTTGCAAATACATGCTCAGTTAGGCTGGCGTGACTCTTGGGGAAGCCACCTCTTCCAAGTTGGGCACAGCAGGACCATGTGGCACCTGTCTGCTGCCTCATTTGCCCTCCCTGTTGGCATAGGTGCCACTTATGCAACAGGGTGGGCAAACTTGTCAATGTCGGCTCATGCCACTTCTAGACCGCCCCATGTAAAGTACACCACCATTGTCCAGCCCGAAAGTTACAGTGGTACAGATCAGAATAGCCAGGTCTGCCAAGCAAGGAATTCCTGAAGATGCTTTCCTGAGAGTAAGGTTCTTTGAACAGACCAGAGTAGGATTCTTAGCAAACCTTCCCAGGACTGGTTTCTTGTTTTCTCCAGCAAAGAGTGAATCCTCAAGCTCACTGAATACAGCTGTGGCCTTAATTGTGAAGAGAGGCACTTTTGCTTTTAAGACAGACCTCAGGCATTGCAGTAAAAAAAAAAGTACCATCTGTTTAAAACTGCCTTCGGCTCAGCATAGCAGCAACTCCTCCCTCGGACAGCAGGAAAAACAGGAAGTAAACTAAACTCAGAGGGAGTTCTGGTAAATGGGAACAAATCACACTTTGGTATATCAAACAGGAATGTGAAGATATCACTTATGATGACAGTTACACGAGCCATTGCTGCGCCAGGATCCAGACTGTTTCCGATTAATCGGGCCGAAGGAAGATTCGCACACAGCTCTCCAAAGAAGCTTTACATACAGCTCTAGACTCTAACTCCAGTGTCCAGAAAGAGCAATTCAAAAGCAGCACAAGACTAATCGCCATTTTTTTTTATTTGGAACCACCGGAAAACAAGACACCAAAGATTCTGAAGCCAACCAGATCATCCTGATTCTTCTGTTCCTACACATCTCTCTATGCTGTTTGAAGCTCTCAGAAGCTCCTCAGTCAGTAAAACCAGCGTGTTCACATCAGCCTTTTAGGATCGATTTTCTCTAACTGCACCAAAGGCTTCAGCTGCTCAGCAAAACTCCTCATGTCATCCGAGACCACGTCCTGTCCTGCCGGTGCTACAACACTGAGCTCCACAAGGTAGGAGAGAGACAAGGGCTCAATGTTATCAGTGTTCCCTGGGATCAGGATGCGGAATATCTTGTACACCACAATCTTCATAATGCCCTTTCGGAACACGTGGCCCTTGGCCACAAACTCATGGTCCATGCGGAAACCCATCTCCACCAAGAAATCTGTCAAGTTCTCCGAAGTGGCAATGTCCACACAGTTGCGCACCAAGGCGTGGCGGTTTTTGTCTCCCATTTCCGGCTGCCCAAGATACCGCAAATGCCAAGGAGTGCCAGGTTTGTCCAGAGAGCGGCGTGTACGCAGCACAAAAGGGCTGGCTTGCTGCCCCTTCAGGAGAAACACCATCTCATGGTCCAGGAAGGTCTCCGGTTCCATGTTGTCACACAAACCACGGAGTCGATGAAGCAGGCTCTCCAGACTTTGATCCAAAATACTCCCTGGAACAGCACACAAGAGGCAAACACGCTCATTAACAAAAGCAAAAGATCCCTCTGTGTTGTCCTGCCATTTGTCCAAAGCTGTGAGAGCAAATGCATCTCAGAAACCAAAGCCATTACAAAAACATCCCAAAGCATTATTCCAAAGGCCACAAAGATCTTAAAGAAAGAGAGAGAGAGAGCGCTTTCAGAGTTCCCCTTGGCACTAGGAGATATTTCACACATTCCATTTATCAGCATGCATGGGAAAAAAGTGCAAGGCTGCTCTTTGCAAACAGGTACACTCAACAAAGAGCCAGGAAAGGCTGTGGCTCCATCTTGAGTATATACATGGTAAGAATTCTGGGTCTGTCTCAACTAAATATGTGAAACAGGCCTGGTCCTACTTGACCATTGTCTTCCACAAATGGGAAAAGACTTTTCTGTTTTGTCTTGCATTTCCTTACTGGCGTTCCTTCTTAGTTTTACATATGTCTCCGTGCATATTATTTTAAAGCCCTAGCCTGGACGGTCCAGGGTAGCCAAATCTCGTTAGCAATCCAAAGCTAAGCAGAGTTGACCCTGGTCAGTACTTGAATAGGAGTCCACCAAGGAACTACACTACATGGAGGCAGGCAATGGCAATCCACCTGTTTGTCTCTCGCCTTGAAAACCCAGTGGGATCGCCATAAGTCAGTTGAGATTTGAGGGGACTTAACGTAAGCTGTTTTAATGTATTGATTTAATGTATTCTTAACTGATGTTTGCTGCCATAAGGGCCCTACTTGGCAGAAAGGCAGGATACAAATGTTTAAATAAATATAGCTAGCTGGCTACAGAAGAAATACACTTCAAAGTGGAGCCATGTGGAATGAACTGCTTGCTATCTATATATATAAAAAGCTAACCGTGACTTTGGTAGTCACGCCCTAATGCCGAAACGGCTGGACTGATCACCCCCAAATTTTCAGGCAACGTCCCTTCCTGTGGCGAGCAGGTAATGTGCCCTTCGCCGGGGTCCCAGGTCACACCTGAGCCCCGTAAACTGCCAATTTCCCCAGACTTCAGCTGGGCCAATGAGGGCCTGCCGTTCGGGGGGGCGTGGCTTGCCTGCCTTTGCTGCGGCATGCACATTCACGCCGAGAAACCCCCTGCTGCCAGACCCAGGGAGACCAGGGAGACACGTTCCCAGCCAAGCCGCGGAAAACAGCTGGTATGGCTCTCCCCTTCCTCCTCGGTTCCAACCCCGCCTCTAAAGCCACAGTGAAGTGTGGCCGGGCCTGCTAGTATCTAATAATTCCCCAAATGTAGCCATGTTCATTTCTTGCATGAAATTCAGTGGCACCTCAAAGACTAACGTGTATTCTGGTTTAGTGAGCTCTGACTCATGGAAACTTACAGCAGAGTAAATTTTGCACATCTTTAACATGCGACTTTTGCTTTACTTTATTCAACAGTAAACTGGCTGTTGCTTGGGTGGATGACCAAGCCACCTATGTACAAAACTTGGGTCTCACCATACTCAAAAGAATTCTCCAGGTACCTAGAAAAAGCAAGACTTTGTAAATCAACCAAGTAGCACAACTCATTAAAAAAAATCCCAATGAGGACAAACATCTGCCAAAAGAAACAGAATGCTGAGAACAGCTGATGGTTAACAAACAAGGAAGGGGGTACATGAGGAAGAGAAACTGGTGGATTCAGGGATCTGAGAGATGGACAGCACAATCTGGGGAGAAGGGGATCTTCCTCTGAATGCAGCATGAATTTAAAAATCCACTGGCACATGACTGCTGCAGCACCCATGACACTTAGCCTCGCACCGATGCTTAATTGCTGTGCCCAGCTTTGCCGGCATTTCAGGGGCAGAGCTGACCTTGGCTGAACTCCAGACCCCTCCCGGCTCCCTTATGCCAGCAGAGCTGCCAATGGAGATACGCTGCAATTTTCGCAGAGTACCTCTATTCTCCCCTATGGGGAAGTTGGAGGTTTGTTTCTTTTTTCTTTTACTTTTTCAGGCTTCCTGCACTGCGGGAAAGCCCCATGGAGTGGGTGGACCAGAACTCAAGTGGTGCTGTCCTTGTTTGCCACAGCTCTGGATTGAGCTATAAAGAATCCTGGGGAAAAAAATTAGGGCAGCCAAATGCACGATTTCCCAAGATTCTTCACAAGCCTCCAGTATGTTAAATGGAAAAAAAAATCCAAGTGAATTCTTGCCTGCAGTTTACCTTGGAGCAAATATTCCATCATGTTTATGGTACCACCAGTGACTGGCATCATAGAGACAGGAGGCGCCTCCATGGTATCACCTGTTGTTGAAGAAACAGGAAAACAAAATCAAGTACGAAGTTCCTCTGCTTTTCCTTTACAGCTTTAGGAAAAGAAAATCTTGAAAGTTCAGACAAGATAATAAAATAGAGCTCTGGTAATGTTTTAAAAGTGTTACATAATGGTGTTTAGCCACCAGGAGTTTTAAATCCTTGTCCTGCCATTATTTCCACTGGGCCACTCATTCTCTCTCTCACCTTAGTCTGCCTCAGGGCTTGACCAATTCCCAGCCCCAGGTAGCCCAGTGGCTACAAATTTCATTGTGGGACCTAGTATTTTTTTTTAATGGTAATACATTACCCTGAAAAAGTGTGGCTTTTACAAGTCTGGCTCCTAAATTTTTGTGCTGGCTTTTAAAGCCAAAGAAAATTTGCTAAGGCCTGGTCCACCTCACAGAGTTGGAGGACACATAAGACAGAGGAGGAGGGAACCAAAGACACTAACTATCCTGAATTCCTTAGATGAAGGACAGGATTCAAAATAATAAACGAGCCATCTAAACAACCTTTACTGCAAACGAGATGGACATTTCATGCGCCAGAGCACAAAATATCTTTAATTGCAAGAGTTCAATAACGTTGACTTTAAATGGGGCAAGGCAAGCTTGGGGAAAAATCCTACCTGCCGCAAGATGGGCTGCAGCTTAAAAACAAAAAAAAACCTGTAGGGGACTTATTAAGTCTAGAACTGACCGTCCATATGGACCTTAAACCACATGGACCTTAAGAAGGCAGCCCAAAGACTCTCATCTCCAGTCGGCTGCAAAAGGCACTAAGACTTCAGGATGGGCCTAGAGAAACGGAGAAGAAACTTCCGCAAAAGTAAACTCACGATACCTAAATGCCGGCAAAGCTCCAAGCACCTTCGGTCCTGCGCGGCCTCTCACGTGCTTCCCACCTGCCTCTTTCCGAACAAAACCCACACGCGTTTTTCTCCTGTGCGAATCTTACGGCGCCCGCCTGTGACGTCAGTGTACGGAAACCTGCTAGAGAATGTCCCCACTCTTTTGCCTAAAGATGGCGCTTTACAGAGGGTCGCTTCTCAGTGGAGGCAGCCATGTTGTCTCGTGACGTTCAGTTTATATCCCCGCCCCCAGTTGGCTTTTAGGTCGTTTCCTCTGTTAAAAATCTATCATACGCCCAAAGTACTACGAATGCCTGTCTGAGACCTTGAACACCCATGCTGGTTGAAGTAGACAATACTGATCTTATTGGTTGCTATAGACCACTTTTCTCCCTTAGGAATGTCTATCCAAAAGTAGCTTACAACATTCTCACCTTCTCTGTTTTACCTAGATAGACCAGTGATCTCAGTATAAGACAGCTTCATGTGTCCAATATCTGACATGTTTTTATGGGGATGGGCTATGACTCAGTGCTGGAACATCTGCTTCATCTGTAGAAAGCCCCAAGTTCAGTCCCAGGCATCTTCAGTTAAAAGGCTCAGATAGTAAATAATCTGAACGTTTCCCATTGCTGATCAGAGCAAATGGTCTATCAAAGTCAGCACTAATAGTCTGAGCCAGTAGATGGATGTTCCATGCTTCTTTCCATCCTAAACTTCCAACTGTGAGAAGGTGAGAAAGATCTTTGCTTTTTAGTGCAAAACAATGACTAATACCAAAGTGTCACCAACGCTGCTCAATTGGCAATAGTGAAGGCAGCCTGCAACTGCCATTTTTGCTTTCCCAGTCCAGCAATAAGAACGTTGAGTTTGCAAGTCCCTGGACTGCAGCCAGTAGAGTGGGTGAAACTGAGTAACTTGCATCCTAACAAACAAATGTGATTAATTGCATTTAATATTGCCTTAGAAAGGAATCTGGAAGTTGTGAAAAGGGAAAGATATCTTTTGTAGATGTTTACAAAGTGGTGCACAATTACATTCCTTCTTTCTTTATACACATGAGGCCAAAGTGCTGGAGAACTGTGTACTGTACCTCTCGTTAGGGTTGTTTGGAGTTTTTCATCCACTGTAGATTTTGGTGTGTGTGGCTGAAGTGGGTGGAGTTCCTGCTGTGTTGTCGATGGTGTTCAGAAATAACAAACTAAGGGCTGTTGAGCTTCATTCTTGACATTACCAGATATAGCAAACTTCTTGAGCAGTGCTGAAAACGGAATGCACCATTCAGTAGCATATGCAGGCTCACTGAAGCCCAACATGTTGCCCACTGATGTGCATTGGTGCCTGTTTCTTTTTCCCCAAAGCAAAGAACCAGTCCTGCTTTTCCACCATTCTCACTGAAGCAGGAATTGCTTCAAAGAAAACAATGCAAAAGCACCTGTCTCCATCATAGGAGGACACTTGTCTTGAAATCTCTCCACATTTTGTGGTCGTCCACATCCACCATGGTGGTCATTAAGTGCCCAGTGACTCAACAAGATTGAGGATCCCTTACACTCTATGCTTATTAAATCTTTGGACCAATTCAAGATCCAGTATGGCTGTGGTGTGGAATTCAGGCTAGTTCAAATGTTCAAATGTTACCAGGACCTTGGATTAGTAACAACCAGTCAACCTAACCTTCCTTAAAGGGTTGGTGTAAGGATATAAGAGAGATGGGAACTCCTGAGCTCCTTGAAGTGAGGGCAGGATACAAACTATGACTGGTGGTGGAAAGTGTTACCATGTCACACCTGACTCATGGCAGCCCCATGGGGTTTTCAAGGCAAGAGACATTCAGAGGTGGTCTGTCATTGCCTGAATCAACATAGCAACCTTGGCTTTCCTTGGAGGTTGCCCATTCAAATACTAACCATGGCTGACCCTGCTTAGATTCCAAGAGATTTGGGGGTGGGTCTCAAGAACCATGGTATTTGGGGAGTGGAGGACGGAGAAGATGCCAGGGAGCAATCCCATCAAGGCCTGGGAGAATCTAGTAATCCAGTCATTGATCATATCATCCAGGGAGCTTGTAGCCTTTGGATCCCACAGAGCATTCTGGAAACCCACTGAGATCCATGAGACTCCATGGGTCAGCAAAAATACGTTCGTCGCCTAGACTGTGGCGGGCAGCCAAATCCAGCTGTGACTTCAGGACAAAATTTGGGGAGGGACCTCAGCAGAATATAATGCCATATAGTCCACCCTCCAAAGTAGCCATTTCCCCACCCCATGGGAGATGATTGTGGTCGTCTGGAGATCAAGTGTAATAATGGGAGGTCTCCAGGTGCCCTCTGGAAGTAGACAACCCTTGCTTGGAAATCTTGAAGGTCTTTCAGAACTTGTTGGACTCCAATCCTGCTCCTATATTTATAGAGAAAAAATTATGACATGCATACAAGACATACAAGCATATATTCAATGAGACCCTTGTGCCCAGTGGTCATCGACCAATTCTTTAATGCTAGCCTTGGTTCCTATTTGCTCAGGGACATGTTTTTGAGCACCCAGATGGAAAAATTGACTTCTGGGATTTTACTCTCAGGGTGGAGGGAGCAGCATAAACCAATTGCCCATGTGATCAATGTCCGGCCTCCCAGTGAAAATCCTCCATCCAAGGCCTGCTGTCTGTGTCACCCCTCTTTTGAAAGCTTATGCCTTGGAAATCTTGTTAGTCTTTTGGGTGTTGCTTGACTCAGAACTAGCTACCCACTTGAAACTGTCCATGTAAACATAATTGTCTGGAGCAGGGGTAGGGAACCTGCGGCTCTAACACTATATATATATATATATAGTGTTATCTTTATTTTAAATGTCAAAAATTATTTGCAGCTCCAAGTGTTTTCTTTTCCCGTGGAAAACGGGTCCAAATGGCTCTTTGAGTGTTAAAGGTTCCCTACCCCTGGTCTGGAGTGATGTCCTGATTTTTTCCCCTCAGGGTGTGGGGAAATTTGATGATGTTGCTAACATGCGGGGGGGGAGGGAATTAAAGGTGAAGAACCACTGTCTTATATGATAAAATGTGTATAAACAGCTGGACCTTAAGCCCAAAGTTAAGGAATAAGGAAATGCAGTGAGAGAAAGGTGAGTGCTTTGTTGCCCAAGAAGAGCTTATTCTGTGTTGCTTCAAAACATCCTGTCCTGGTGGGTCTGTGTATTTTTCCCTTACCTACTTCCGAGTGTTCTGTGCTGACTGAGGAAGATTGTAATGTACTGACTTTCTGAATCATCGGATTACCAAAAGGCTGCAAAGCAGTTCAGAAAACACACATCTGACTCAGAGAAGGTGTTTATTTACTTATTCTATTTTTCACCTTGCTTTTCCACGGTGGCTTAAGAAGGTAAGAACAGCCCTGCCAGGTCAGACCCAAGGTCCATCTAGTTCAGCAGCCTATTTCTGACAGTTAAGGTCCCCATTCTCCAGGTGGAGTTTGGAATTTTCCCAGTATTACAGCTACCCTCTACACAGCAGAGATGGACTTGTCTGGAAAAAATGGCTGCTCTGGAGGGTGAGATGTTTGGCGTTATATCCCACTGAGGTTCCTCCATTTCCCAAATGCTATGGTTCCTGAGACCCACTCCCAAATCTCCAGGAATTTCCCAACTGGAGTTGGGAACCATGCCAACAGTGTCTTGCCACACACCTACAAGTAGGGGCCAAAACCATCCCTCCCCCAGCTACTAGTATTCAGAAGTATATTTTCTCTGAATATGGAGATTCTATTCATCCATCAGAGTTAAATAATAAGTATCAGTGGGCATACCCTCCATTAATCTATCTATGGCTGAAGACTCACTACCAGCTATTCCCTGCCCTCACCCCAGTCTGGCACAAAAAGTTGTGCCAGAAGTGCTCTCACTTTCCCCGCGGAAAGTGAGAAGCACGCACAGGACAAGAGGAAGCGCGTCAGGACAGGGAAACTTGGCCCAACGTGCCTCCTCTCTTGGTGCACTGCAAAGAAGAAGTGCGATGGGACAACATTTCTTGCCGTGACGAGCTTCTAGACCCACCACGCGCCCCGACACAGGTGGGTAATTGGCCTATAATTTCCTTCTCAAGTCAGACAGACCAGTGGCCATCACCCCATCCTGTTCCATATGCGAATTATTTGTTATTGAAAGACAACACTTCCTTTTCCCTGTCCTGAATTTACTCCCTGTCATTGGGGGCTCTGGAGCCCTAGAATGATGGAGGAGAAAGAAAAAGCTCTTCCCATCCATGTTCTGATCAATTATGTCTACCTGTTGTTTCTCCACCCCATCCCATTGTCTTTTTTCTAAGCTACAAAACCCCAAACTCTTAACCCTTTCTTGTTCCAACGTTTTGATCAGTTTATTTGATTTTCCTTTTTCTGTCCCTCTATTAGGGCCAACTGCCATCAGTGGGAGGCACGAGAGGGCAGGGTTGCCAGCTCCAGGAAATTCCTGGATATGTGGAGATGGAGCCCAAGGAAAAAAGAGGGGGTACAATGCCATAGAGTCCGATGTCACAGAGAATCCATTTTCTCCAGGACAACTGATCTCTGTAGTTTGGAAATGAGCTGTAATTCTGGCAGATCCCCAGGCCCCACCTGGAGGCTGGCATGCCCAAGGCCCCCCGTATCCTTTTCCAGGTGGGGTGACTAGAACTATACCCAGGCCCCAAGAATAGCTGCCCCAGAGATCTATTCTAGGAGCACTACAAGGCCAGTGTGGCTACTGTTGTCAGTCCAGGCCAGGCCAAGGGGTTTTTTTGCACCTAGGCACAGTATGACTTTGGCAGTCCCATTCAAGCAAGGGGAAAGTAAGAAGCCTAGAAGGAACATTTTACTTACTGGGCTTTCAAAACGAACAATATTTAAATGTCAGTTTCTTAAAAATCCTCCGTGTTCCATCATAATAGCTACAGAAGACATTCAACAGATAAGGAGATGCTAGAAACCAATCAACACCAAACTTTCCTTCAGACCAGTAGAGCAGCCCCCTCTTATTTTTGGCACTCTTAGGCCCTCTCCGCACGCACAAGGCGACTCAGGTTTGACTCGTGTCCGCGGAAATCGTTACCTGAGCTCGACTCCTCCGTTTCTCCGCGCAGCAGCTGACTCGTGTCTCTGGAGCCGAGTTCAGAGGGCGGGACCACCTCCTCGCATCTTCCGCTCCTCATTCCCGATTGGCTGCCGTTCTATGGCGGGAAACGTGAGTGCGCGTCCCTTTTCCCCCCCGTTTACCTACGTAGGAGCTACATAGGAGGATTTTTTAAAGGCGCGCTTCTCGCTGCTGCCTCGAGTCTCCCGTTCTGCGCATGGTCGAAAATACTGCACTGTGATTGGCTGGCTGGCAGAGTTGAGCCGAGGGAGATTCCACACTCCGCTGGCTTCGGCTTGAGTGCAACCCGAGTTCACCAGGAAGTTGCACCTCCCAGTCGAGCTCGAAAATTTAACAGTGAGAGGGTGGTGAGCCGAGACAGACACGAGTCCAACGCTACGGCTGTGCGGTGTACCCGGGTCAGACCTACGTCAAACTAAGGTCGAATTCTACAGTGCAGAGGGGCCCCTAGGTTACCTAGGTTTGCGTTTGGCCAGCCCAGCCTGGAGCTTCAGGGCAGTGCCTGGGGAGGAGCTGATAGGGGATTTGATGTCCCTCTAGGATTTCAGTTTCTCCTAGATTCTATGATATATTGTAGATTCCACCCTTCAAAGCTGCTATTTTGTCCAAGGGAATTCATCGCTGTAATCTACGTTCTAATTCTGGGAGACACTACGCCCTAACCTGAGTTTTGCAAACATAAGTCCAGCTTCAGGAACGCAACAGCATCAGGTCCTATCAGATTATCTGGGCTTAAAAAAAAATATAATGACAGAATGTTTAAATTATGCACGAGTTGTTTTTGTGATTCCCAATAGTGCAAACATCACACTTTGAAAGCACTCCAAGTTTGACTCCTCTCCTTCTTCTCCCACCGCACCCCACCCACTGCCACCTGGATGTTAACACTTTACTGAAACATACTTTGGAAACAATAGAGGCCTGTTCATAAAGCAAATTCATTTCTGATTTATGAGTTTTTGGTCATAACTTTCCAATCTTTTCCTGCATTACAACCTTGAAAGCTAAATTCTTCATTTTTGTTGGTGTTAAAAAGTGGGGTGTTTGAGGGCATTTGAGAGTTTATGGAACCATTTTGCTGACAGCCAAATGACTGTAGTGGTCTGAGTATCAGACTGGGATCTGAAAAATGCAGGTTTGAATCCCTCTCTGCCATGGAAGTTTCTTGGGTGAATACTACTTTTCTTTTGTCCTGAAAGCCAGCTTGGTGTAATGGTCAAAATGTCGGATTAGGATCTGTAAGATGCAGATTCCAATCCTCCATCTGCCATGGACCAATCGCACAATTTCAATCTGACCTACCTCACAGGGTTTGTCATGAAGATAAAATGTAGGACAGGAGAATGGCTTAAGCCACTTGAGAGAAAAGCAGCAGTGCAAATTAAATGAAAGAAAATCTCCATACCTCCTCTGAAAAGACTGCATTTTATACTATTCACACACCCTGAGGTTAAAATCCCAGATCCTCCATTTTTCCACGCAGGTGCTTTAAAAAGTGGCACTCCACAAACAGGAATCAAAGCTAACATTAGAAATTGGCTGATGGGCATTGGGCATAGGGGCTCATTGAAAATACACCTGAGGTATGTATATTGAACACAGATATTATAAACATATCAATGTAAATAAATTGGCTTGTCTGTAGTGCTGCTTTGGTGTCCTAAGTTTCGATCTGTGATTTACGGGGGAGGCATTCTGGGATGGTGTTCCAAACCTATTGGGTCATCGTGGACAAGAGATCAAGAACCACTTCTCTAATCATTAACTATTTAATTCTGCTACAGGATTAGCATCCACTTCCTCCGTGACTTGGCCAAAAGGATTAAGGCATTGATGTGGGTTGGGTGGGAGATAAGATTAGGTAGAATTCCCCAGCAGTTCTGAACAAACAGCTGTACTTAAACAACCAGTTAGGCTGATTATTAACAAAATACAAATAACATGGAATCACAAGCCAGGGAAATAAAAGCAGCCAAAAAAATAGAGAGGTTCTTCTGTTACTAGTTCTAGCTAACATAATAGAAAGAAGGTCACATCTTAAGTTAGGGCTGTCAGGCCTCCCGCCATAGCCGCCTTGTCATGCCCCCAGAGAAGCTTTTATTGTTTTCTTATTAAGCATCAGTTGCCCTATAGTTATAATAGGTTGAGTTCCTTGTATAGTGTTCTAAGGGAGGGAATTTTAGTCAGCCCCTGTCCCTTTAAGAAATTTTCCTAGAGGCAGTCTTCCTTTATTACCCAGCAATGCCCCTGTTTAGCTCAGTCTAAGGTGCCTAGGGAGTTGGAAGGCTGCAATATCTGTTACGCCTATGGTGCATAGACTAAATATATAGTGTATATAGTCTAGAGAATGCAAAGTTAAGGTGTCAACAGAAAATAGAATCCAGACAAAAGATTGAAGGAACCAGGAGGAAGCATAGACAAGTGGACTTTCTTGAAAGGAGCCAAGAAAGAATAAAAGTCTACAGCTTCAAGTTTGTTCACCAGTCAAGCAAGTACCTTATCTTAGGCCCCTTCCGCACACGCAAAATAATGCGTTTTCAAACCACTTTCACAACTGTTTGCAAGTGGATTTTGCCATTCCGCACAGCTTCAAAGAGCACTGAAAGCAGTTTGAAAGTGCATTATTCTGCATGTGCGGAATGAGCCTTAGTTAGACCCTGGGAGGAGTTAGGGTCTCAATTCTCTAAGCAATAAACCTTGTTTTTGAACTGTTACACCTTGCTTGTGTGTCTTCCACTCTGTTCCAGCCAAGAACAGGGCACCTTCAGATAGTTTTACTTGGGGAAGCCCTCATTGCGCACCACTACTTTGGCCAATTTCATCATAGAGTTTCCAGTCAGAAAGGAGGGCTATAAATAATGTAATAAAAGCTTATTCTGTCTTCCTCCATTTTATTCTCACAACAATACTATGAAAAAAGCTAGACTGAGAGGGAAAAGAACTAGCCCAAAGCAAACTCACTCTCTGATCTGCACTTGAATATCTAGCAACACGTGCCTAACGTTAGGATACTAAACATGGTTTTTCTTGGAAGATCCTATCCATTAAAAAACTGCAGTGTTTGTTGTTTTCTGCACAAGTCACCTGGAATGTTTCCAGAACATTTTTGACCTGCCCGCTTTACTACTCACCTTCTCCAGATAGACCTCAATGTCTATCACAGATTCAACACTCCCCATGAACACGCAATCTGCTCGACAGGTCTGTTCTTCCTCATCCTGATTGGCTGTTGTGTTGTGTTGGGGCGGGAACTTTTTAAAAAACTTTTTTTCCGCGTAGCTACGTCACTACATAGCTGCGTAGGCAGAATTTCTCCGCCTTCTGATTGGCTATTCTACTGGAGCGGGAACCCTACTCTGCCCCTGATTGAAAATTCAGGTTATAATTCTTTTCGTTTTTACATTCGAATGTAGCCACACATAAACAATTTATGAAAATCATTATACCGTAGCTTCCTATTTATATTCCTTCGTAGCCACGCCTAGCGCGGCACAAAAAAAAGGCTGCGTGCGCTCTGTGCACAGCCCACTGTGCTCTGATTGGCTGGAAGGTTCGAAGGGCAGGAAGAATAAGCTGCATCAGTCCTCCGTTTCTCCCCACTGATCCGGCTTCAGAGCGTGATTGGGAAAAAGGTGCACTTCAATGCAGGTTCTGAAAAAACACAGGATACGTGGGGGAGCGTGTGCCAGAACCGGGATGAATCCATGTTTGGCACTTAAGCAGTGGGGAGTTCTTGCTTAAACCGTGTTTTTCGCGTGAGTATCACACGATAAATTGACCGTGGGGAATTGACCAATATCTGCTATAAAAGGGTAAAAAAAGAAACAGAGACAAACTGGTTGGAAATGTTTTTGGAAACAAAGGGGGGGGGGGGACAACACAGAACTTCATGGAGGAAACATTTTATTTCTAGCCCCAAAACATTGTAAATTTCTTGCATGGAAAGAGCCTTTACTAGCAAAATTACACATTGCCAACCGTGAGCACCTTAAATGACCTCTCTGTTGAGGTGCTTGTTAATCATGCTTCTAAACAGATGTTTGCAGAACAACCGGAGGTGTTATCTCCCTGGTTATCACATCCCTGGTTATTGCCTTGGGGGCTCACATTAATCAAGCACAGTTGTAGAAATAAAAGCATTTTATTGCTCCTGGAGATTTAGCTGCCGCGTTCTAGGGCACAAACAAAGGCATCTTCCAGCCACACCAGAGCTGCAAACAGCTTTGTTGGAGGCGTTGCATGTTCAGTTGCAAAAACAAGTTGGAATGGCTTGGAGGCGTGTGACTCAGTGACACAAAAACAGTTCTGCCTTCCCTACTGCCAAGACCTAGCTGGCAAGATGGCAACCTGGCTCTACATCATCCTCTGAGCTCCAGAAAAGATGATGAAAACCCCAAAGGGTCGTTTGTTTCTGTCTGCACAGATACAAAGAGGAGTTACAGCTCAGTGGGACGATGCCTCTATTGTCTATTTCACAGTAGTTTATGTTTATTTATATTCCGCCTTCCTCCCCAGTAGGGACCCAAAGCAGATAACTTAGTTCGCTTTTTTTGTTACGTGATTGTAGTCCATCGATCACCTTGGCAGTGGCTAAGTTCTTGGAAAACATTTTAAATACCAATATTTAAATGTTCTGAATTGTAAGTGTATTTCCAGTTTTGTATGCCATTAAAGGTTGAATTGAACTGAATTGAATTGATAACTTAGTCCTCCTGTCTTCCATTTTATCTTCACAACAATCCTGTGAGGGAAGTTAGCCAGAGTATGTGTGATTGGTCCAAGGTCACCCAGCAAGCTTCTTTTGGGATTCGAACTTTGATGTCTCAGTCCAACACTTATAACCACTACATCATGCTGACTCTTGTTGCCAGTTATGGCCTCAGATGCTCCAAACACAAGGCAGAGGTGATGGCTCCAAGAGGAGAGCCCGGGATGCTTGCTTCTACCCAGGATTAATTCCCCATTGCAGTCTCAATGGAAAATCTGCACTGGACAATTCCTCCCTTTGCACCTGCCATTTCACCCTCCCTTCTTGACACCAGCAGGATTTAAAAATATATATATACTATTGATAATTTTGTAAAAAATGCTTATATATTATTGATAATTGTTTTGTTTTTTTCCAATCCAATCCAAAGCCTTTATTGGCATTATAAATTACAGAGTTAGTAAAAAGGGGCATTTATCTACTAACTGAGACATTAAAATATTAAAATACATTAAAACAGCGTTGAACATTCACAACATTCACGCACACATAAAATAATTTAGCCGTTACTACTATGTAGGCAATGATTGCGCCTGACCAAGTAGTTCCTCAAAAAACTTGCAACATTCTCACAAACAAGATCACAGGAACCGTTGAGTAGAAAATTCATAACAGATGGTAGCCTAACATCGTTTGAGCTCTCTATCAATGGATTATTGATAATTGTTTTTGACAAAGTTCTTCCATTGTTTTTGACAAAGTTCCTCACCAGAGACTACTGAGAAAACTCAGCAATCAAGGAATAAGAGGGGAAGTTCTCCTGTGGATTAAAAACTGGTTGAGGAACAGGAAACAAAGGGTGGGTATAAATGGGAAGTTCTCACAATGGAGAGATGTAGGGAGTGGTGTCCCTCAAGGACCCGTTTTGGGACCAGTGCTCTTTAACCTATTCATAAATGACCTGGAAGTAGGGGTGGGCAGCATGGTGGCCAAGTTTGCGGATGATACCAAATTATGTAGGGTGGTTTGAACTGCAAAGGATTGCAAAGAGCTCCAAGCAGATCTTTCTAAATTAGGTGAAGGGCTAAAAAATGACAAATGCAGTTCAGTGTAGCAAAATGTAAAGTGATGCACATAGGGGCAAAAAATCCAAACTTCACATACACGCTATAGGGGTCACTGCTATCAGTCACAGACCAGGAAAGTGATTTGGGCGTCTTAGTTGATAGTTCCATGGGAATGTCAACTCAATGCATGGCAGCTGTGAAAAAGGCAAACTCTATGCTGGGGATAATTAGGAAAGGAATTGAGAATAAAACTGCAAAGATTGTCATGCCCTTATATAAAGCAGTGGTGCGATCGCACTTGGAGTACTGTGTTCAGTTCTGGTTGCCACATCTCAAAAAGGATATCGAAGAGATAGAAAAAGTGCAGAGAAGGGCAACAAAGATGATTGAGGGACTGGAGCACCTTCCTTTTGAGGAGAGGCTGCAGCATTTGGGACTCTTTAGTTTGGAGAGGAGGGGGAATATGATTGAAGTCTATACAATTATGCATGGGGTGGAAAATGTTGACAGAGAGACATTTTTATCTCTTTCTCACAATACTAGAACCAGGGGGCGTACATTGAAGATGCTGGGGGGGGGGGGGGAATTGGGACTAATAAAAGGAAACATTTCTTCATGCACCGCGTGATTGGTGTTTGGAATATGCTGCCACAGGAGGTGGTGATGGCCACTAACCTGGATAGCTTTAAAAGGGACTAGGACAGATTTATGGAGGAGAAGTCAATCTATGGCTACCAATCTTGATCCTCCTTGATCTGAGATTGCAAATGCCTTAGCAGACCAGGTGCTTGGGAGCAGCAGCAGCAGAAGGCCATTGCTTTCACATCCAGCATGTGAGCTCCCAAAGACACCTGGTGGGCCACTGTGAGTAGCAGAGTTCTGGACTAGATGGACTCTGGTCTGATCCAGCAGGCTCTTTCTTATGTTTTTTAAAAATCCAGGCAAGTGCCTATAAATAGCAAACTCTGGGCTGGGAAGTTTCTGGAGATTTTGAGGTGGAGCCATATGACACCACAGGAATGCAGGGAGAGGGCTGATGGAGCAACAATCAAAACAGATGGGAATCGCAAAGTTGATACATGCCTTTTACATAGAGATAAAGCATAGGATCCCACAAACTTCTCCACTCAATTTCTTTCCCACAGATGTTAAGATCCTCAGCACAACAGCTTCTGTGAGTTAAAGACGGGGCCTGAATCTCCCAGAATTACAACTGATCCCAGAAGGAAGAGAACAGTTCCCCTGGAGAAAATAGCTGCCCTGGAAGGTGGGTTTTATAGCAATATACACTGATAATCCTCCACCCATCCTCCACCCTCAAATTTCAAGGGGTTCCCAAGCCACCCTAAAGAGGGATCCTTTCTCTTTCATCACTGAAAAAGACAGTGGGATGCATCCAGAGGCGTATCTAGGGAAAATGTAACCCAGTGCAAAATCCCTCGCCACGACCAAGCAACTTTTTTTGCATTTCTCTTTAAGTCAGTGTATGGACCCGGGGGGAAGGAGAGGGGGAAAGGAAGGGTGTGGGGGGGGCAACTAAATGGCCGCAGCCCAGGGACATTTGACCCCATATGTCCCCTTGGGCGGTACGCCCCTGGATCTATCCCAAAGCCCCTTCCCTCCCCCAAACCCGCTATCCTCTGGTCCAAACTACACAGGCCTGACTTGCCTTCTCCACACACACACAGCAGTTGTGGGGTAATGGGATGTTAAAGGTCCTCTAGAGACCAGTTTGTCTCAGTACCACAGAGTAGGGGGGAAAGGAGCTGCTGCCCTCTCCAGTGCCAAAACACCGCGACCTCCAAGTTATTTGTCCTATTTTGGAGTGGCACATGCAGCTCCAAAACGGGGAAAATAATGTTATATGGGTTTCAAATATCTAGAGCAGTGATGGCGAACCTTTTGGAGACAGAGTGCCCAAATTGCAACCCCAAACCCACTTATTTATCGCAAAGTGCCAACACGGCAGAGGTTTTAGTTTAGAAAAACGGTTGGCTCCGAGGCGTGCGTTACTCAGGAGTAAGCTTGGTGGTAGTTGGTGGCTTTGCTTTGATGCAACCATGCAACTCTTCCAATGGGTGAATCACGACCCTAGGTTGGTTTAATCAGAAGCAAGCCCATTGTCAGCAACCGAGCTTACTCCCAGATAAAATATCGCGCTTTAGTTCTTCCCATGAAAGTCAGTGGGGTTTAACAACGCTTAACAGGGTTACTACACTGCTTCCCCAAAACTAGGTCTTAGGTTTAATGCTAATAATTGAGCCCAGTGGCCCAGGCCAGCCTCGATGGGGGGGGGGGGGGGCTCTGCGCGTGTCCACAGAGAGGGCTCTGAGTGCCACCTCTGGCACCCATGCCATAGGTTCGCCACCACTGATCTAGAGGCACCAACTCCATTGTTGGCAAGGTCCTGGAGATTTTGCAAGGTGGAGCTTGGGGAAGGCAGGGTTTAGGGAGGGATGGGAGCTCAGCAGGATATAATGCCATACAGTACATCCTCCACAGTAGCCATTTTTTCAAGGGGAACTCAACGTTGTCATCCAGAGATCAACTGTAATTCTGGGAGATCTCTAGGCCCCTCTTTGCTGAGGTGCTACATGTGATGGCCAAGAGCCCAATTTAAACAAGGTGCTGAACTGGACCTAACAAGCAACTCCACAAGTGAAGAGGAAAAGAGGGCTCTGTGACTACTCAGTGTATTCTGGGATCAGGAGACCTCCAGGTACAAAACATAGAATTGCCAACCTGCAGCTGGTGGCTGGATATCTCCTGGGGTTGCATCTGATCTTCAGGTGACAGAGCTCACTTTACCTGGAAAAAATAGCTATTTTGGAAGGTGGACTGTATGGCATTATACTCCAGTTCAGTCCCCCAACTTTGCTGTCCTCAGGCTCTGCCCCCAAAATCTCCAGGTACTTCCCAGACGAGAGCTGACAACCCTAATAATACACCATGCCAGAAGCAGAAGGCAGTTAGGTGAAACACTCAAAAAGCTGGCCGGATCAAATCCACTAAGCACCTGCCAACACATAGGTAAGCTCTTCAGTTCTGTTTGGTCTAACTGAAGGGCATCAGGTGCACCAAAGGGCCTGCTTCAGGCATCATCCAAACAGTTTTCAGATTAAAAAAACAACCCTCTTCCAAATGGCCTCATCCTAAGGCAGCTTTTTGTGCAGAGAATTCTGAGGTCACCTGAAGGTTTACCCACTCTGGAAAAAACCGGCTTGTTTTACAACTGATAATCTTTGCCCGTCTAGGAGGCCGTGTAAACTTCAACAGCTCTACGAGATTCAGTCACAGCTGGACTGAGGACAACGTACCATATCATGAGCCTAGAAGGAAACAGTTTTAAATGAAGGGGAAGAAAGGTTGTGTTTAGATTACCTGAAGATATTGCCCTGTTTGTGTTAGATTTCGTTTAGAGTCATGGATATGCCCAGTAGTGCGTGTGAATGCAGTTTTTAGAAAGTTCTCCAGAGACATAAATGTAAAAGGTAAAACTTACATTTATTCAATCATCTTCAGTTCACAACTTTGTTCCAAGAAAAGTAAATAGAAAGAACCCTATCTAAAGAGATTACTTTCCCTATGACAAGTGGGCACAACTAACGCGCCATCACGTGTGTGGAAGTGAGTGGATGCTGCAGTGGCAAAGGCCCCACTGAGCAGGCTGCCATTGACCATGCGCTCGGGTCAAAGGCTAGAGCAGAAGTGAAGCTAGCATGGGGAAGAAAGGAAGTTAGTGGGCGGTCTCCTGGCCCAGACAAGGAGGGCAAACAAGAGAGGCAACATCACAGTTAGAGTGATATACAGCACCCCCCAGTGTCCAGGCATGCAGGAGTCGCTTATTCCAACAGTTTGTTCCATATTCATTTGTTTATCCATGCTGTTTATACTCTGCCATCCTCCACAGTGGGGACCCAAAACAGCTTACATCACTCTTCGCTCCCCCATTTTATCCTGAGAGGTAGGATAGGATGACAGTGTGTCAGAGGCGTAGCTCCAAGGGACGGGGGGTGCAATGCACATGGCACACACCCCTATGGGAGTGTGGCGAGGGTGTGCCGGGGGCGTGCCACGGCAGGATGGGGCGGGGCAGGGGCGTTCCGGGGCGGAGGACGCACCATGCACTGGGCGCTTTCCCCCCTTGCTAAGCCTCTGCAGTGTGTGACTGACTTAAGGTCACCCATGAAGCCTCCATGGCAGGGTGGGGATTTGATCCTGGGTCTCCCAGATCCTTGCTTGACACGCTAACTACTACACCAAACCAATTCTCTCCTTTGGGCTGCATACGCTCTCAGATTTGACAGCTGCAGGTTGAGAAATTCCTGGAGATTAGGGAGTGAAGCTTGCGGAGAGCAGGGTTTGGGGAGAGGAAGGAACATCAGTGGGGCATAATGCTATAAGAGTCCACCTTCCAAAGTTCTCATTTCTTCCAGGGAAACTGATCTCTGTAGCCTGGAGATCAGTTAAAATTCCAGAGATCTCCAAGCTCCCACCTGGAGGTTGGCAACCATAGAAATGTCAGCGTAGGCAGTTCTGAAATACATGGACCTATAGTCCTGGGCATACACCTCTGGGCTAGCCCCAATTCCACGTCCCCAAGACACAGCCAGTACTTTAGAGATGGCCTTATTCAGCAGTGGATGTAACCTTTGAGCTCCAGACTTCGTCCTTGAGCAGAGCTGTCTGCCCTTCCTGACCTGGAATGAAGTATAATCTCTAGCAGCACCTTGAAGCCCACAATCAGTCTTGGAAGCCAAGTCAGCGGAAATTATTTCCAAAGGTTCCAATAAGCAAAACACAATGAACAGATCCAGTGTTTTTAGCTGAATTTGATCTATGTTGATTTACACTTTTAAAAATGGCTTCGCCATCCCTGCATTGCTTTTTGTATGTACTGTACTTCTCTGTTTATTGGATTGTGTTCTGCTTTTCTATTTGTTTGAATACTAAAACCCACTTTTGTCACGTTGTTCTATATTTATTTTTTTACTAGTCTTCACTGCGTAGTTTTTATAACTTCCCAGTCCCCTTGAATCTAAACCATAAAAGCAAATGATGAAGCAAGGAAATAAAGAAATACGAGTGTCATGCCTGCTCGAATAAAAGACTGCATAAACCTCAAAGAAATATGGTAAGTTTTGCAGGTTCTCATTGCCGCAACAATCAGCTTTTCACGAAAGTACTCAACGTAACGAGCTGATTTTAATTCTTGGTCCATGTAACACAATCTTTCTAGCACTGTCTTTAATCAGTAAAAAGTCTCTTGCCAGATGTTTCCCAAGATTTTGTTAAATGGGAAAATGCCAGGGATTGCACACATGCAAGTCATGTGCACTGTCATTTCAGCATTTATATCCCATTTTTCTCCTCAAGGGGGACCCCAAAGCGCCTTGCCGTATTTTTCTCTCCTCTATTTTATCCGCATGCCAATAAACCTGTGAAGCAGGCTGGGCTAAGAGACAGCAGTGGGGCTCCAAGGCCATCCTGTCTCAGAAAGGTCCCCTGACCGTGTGAGGATTCAAACCGGGGTCTCTCAACAGCTAGTCTGATGCTCTAACCTAGGGTTGCCAACTCCAGGTTGGGAAATTCCTGGAGATTTGACAGTGGAGCTTAGGGAAGTTAGGATTTGAGGAGGGGAAGAAGTTCAATGGGTTATAATGGAGTTCTCCCTCCAAAGCAATTGTTTTCTCCTGGGAAACTGATCTATGGAGATGAGACATAATTATTGGGGATCCCCAGGTCCCACCTGGAGGTTACTGAATAAACTGCCCCAATGGCCATAAATACTCCTATACTAATCAATTATATATGTCTCTAATAAAAATTACTAAACTATTTCTTTAAAACAGACATCTGTCATATCTCTGAATTTCTTATTACAAATCAGTCTTTAGATAAGCAATCTTCAAATAATCACCATTCTCGCACAGCACAATTATAACATTATAAACAACAATACACGGGCTAAAATTCTTATTATAAATAAAACTTCACATGAACTCTAAATAAGCATAATTCATATATGTGTGTGTCCTATCTGTCTGTCTGTCATCTATCTGTCTGTCATCTATCTATCTATCTATCTATCTATCTATCTATCTATCTATCTATCTATCTATCTATCTATCTATCTATCTATCTATCTATCTATCTATCTATCTATCTATCTATCTATCTCTCTCATCTATCAATCTCTCTCTCTCTCTATCATCTCTCAATCTCTCAATCTCTCTCTCTCTCTCTCTATCATCTATCATCTATCAATCTCTCTCTCTCATCTATCAATCTCTCTCTCTCTCTCTCTCTCTCTATCTATCATCTATCAATCTCTCTCTCTCAATCTCTCTCTCTCTCTCTCTATCTATCTATCTATCTATCAGCACAGTAACACAATATACTGCAATGTTTGGGCATTTTGTACATATATAGTTGATTAGTATAGGAATTCTTATAGTTGTTGGTGCAGTGTGGTGTATCCACTGATCTACAGGTGCACCTACTCTGTTTATGCTATACCAGGGGTAGGGAACCTGCGGCTCTCCAGATGTTCAGGAACTACAATTCCCATCAGCCTCTGTCAGCATGGCCAATTGGCCATGCTGGTAGGGGCTGATGGGAATTGTAGTTCCTGAACATCTGGAGAGCCGCAGGTTCCCTACCCCTGCGCTATACTATGGTGGACCCACCTAGAGGTTGTCAACACCACACCATACCACACTGGCTCTTAGTATTAGGGTTGCCAGAGCCTCTCTGGCAGGGATCATAGAGTGCCAGAGCCAAGTTAGGAAACTCCTGGAGATTTGGGGATAGAACCTGGGGAGGGCAGAGAGCTCAGTGGGGTGATGCCACAGACTCCACCCTCCAAGGCTGCTATTTTCTCCAGGGAAACTGATCTCTGTAGTCTGTAGTGAAGAGCTGTAATTCCGGGGGATCCCAAGTCCCACCTGGAGATTGGCATCCTTACAAACCACTTAGTGAGCTACAATTGCACCAGTCGTGCCCTACACAACTATCAGGACCCACAGTCTGACCACCTGAGGCTGTGCAATCCCACACCTCTTTTGCTGAATAAATAATCATATCAAGCCGTGGCAAATTCCTGAACCCACAGTGCTCTGTATACTCTCCCACCCCCTCCCGTAGTTGCCTCACATCTGTGGCGCTGCACAGCCAGGGTTCTCCTCAAAGGTTGATGAGTAACTCACAGCAGGCAGATAACTCTCAGCAAACAGTCCTTCCTGCAGAACTCTTATCATCCTGGGCAACAGGGAGGCAGGAGGTGGGGGAACACAACACTGTTAAGGAAGCCTTGAGCTCCTGTGCAGGGGGTCAAACAGAACCCTCCCTCCGTGCAGCTGGCGGTAGAAGGAGCCACCTCCCCCCTTTCCTCTCCTCCCTCCTGCAGAGCAGTTTTGTCTGGATCAGAGCAGCAAGATAGTGTTGTGGGTAGGCCTGAGAATAAGTGGGTGAATGTATCTTGTCCTTACAACTCCATTTTTGCTTTTCCACACATTGAACATCCACTTGCGATGCAATGTAACCATCGTTTGCAAGTAGACCTTGCAATTTCACACAATAAAATTCAGCAGCCAAGTGCACGGGAAGTGAATTGAAAGTACACGATTTAGCATGCAAGAAAGTGGAGTTTTGCTTCTTTCATCCAGCATCATCCCCAGCCCTGGTTTTGAGGCCACAGGAATATGGGAGGATCAATGTGAGCTGATTTAATGCTTATTTTACATAGATATACCCCTCTTTTTTTTTTTGGCAAAAGCAACTTACAATTTCTTTCTGTCTCCATGTGATCCCAATAATAGCCCTGAGAGGTAGGTTAGGTGGAGAATATGTGACTAGCCCAAAGTCACTTATTGGCCTGTTATGGTAGATAAGGATAAAGGTAAAGTTTCCCCTTCAGTTGTGTCTGACCCTGGAGTACCACTGAGAGCAGTGATTTCATAGGCAAGCCTCTTTTGTGGGGTAGTTTGCCATTGCTTTCCCCGGCTATTCTTTACCCCCTAGCTATGTGCTAGATACTCATTTACCGACCAAGGATTGGATGGATGGCTGAGTTGACCATGAGCCAGCTGCCAGGATATCTGAGCCACAGGGGGCTCGAACTCCTGACCGTGTGAGTGGCAGTGCAAGCACTTAACCATTACGCCACGCGGCTCCTAGGTAAGGATAAATACCGATAAAAATTAGTAAATTTTGGGTTCAGATAATAAAAACACAGACATTCTGGTAAAGTCAAATAAAGCTGATATCCATCAGTTTTATTCAGCTTTTACTGAATTTCTTTCAGGTTTTTAGTATTCTAACCTAAAAAAAATCCAGTTCTTCCCGCCGTCCCTTCTCAAGTCAAAGTGAATTGCGACTGAACACTGTGCTCGACATTCAGTTGCGCCCCTGGTCAAAAAAGCTGAATCATGTTTGGTTTTTTCAGCACCAGGCTGATTTGGCAAAAACCTGAATAATCCTGATAAGGGGTTTCTTGTGGCTTTTTCTGTGATTCAGGATTACCAAATCACCACCCCTACTCCCCACCCCTGCAAAAAGGGCCTTTGGGGACAAGGGGTGTCAAGGCGTTGCCCACTTGTTCCCTTTCTAGTCATGAGCTGATGTTTAAAGTCAGATCCAAGCACAGAACCATAGTTCATACTGTACAAAAACCAGCTGGAACAAAACTGTTCTTCTTGTCTTTGAATTCCAGCTTGCAAAGGATCTAATTTATGCGTGCAGCAAACCATCCACTGATCAAGAACCTCACACTCCTCTTTGTGCCAGGAGTATTGGAGCACACCAAATGCAGACGGGCAGGCTCACATGACACCCCCCCCCCCCCACACACACACAGTTAGCATGCAAGCTACCAAGCAATTTGAGCCTTCCAGCATGTACCTGCTTTGTCAGCAGTAACCTTTATTACATGTGCAAACAATGCCTGTTGACAGGTGATGATGGAGGCATAGCTGCCATTAATGAACTAATCACCACTGGATGTAGAGTTTTTCCAGCCTTATCTTATCACATTCAACCACCTCAGACTAGGACTGACTTGATGAAGCCCATTTAGGGCATCAGAGGAGCCCTGCTGGATCAGACCAGTGGTCTGTCTAATTCAGCATCGTGGTGGTCAAACAGGGCATCTCTATGATGTCACATCCTATTGCTTAAAGGTTAACTGCCTCTGGACACAGAGGTTCCCTTTCATCATCTTTTCCCAACTTCTGCTGTGCAGAGGTAGGTTTGCCAGCTCTGGACTGGGAAATACTTGGAGGTTCGGGGGTGGAGCTTAAGGAGGGCGGGGTTTGGGAAGGGCGGGGGAGGACTTCAGAGGAATACAATGCCACACAATCCACCTTCTGTTGCCTGGAGATCAGTTGTAATCCCAGTAGATCTCCAGCGATCACCTGAAGGTTGGCAATGTTAGTGCAGTGGTAAAATGACTCCCTCCCCACACCTTTGGAACACCCTCCCCAAAGTTTCAAGGATTCAGAGGAGAATCCAAAACAAAAAGCCGTGGAATAGCTTCTGTTAAGACCAACTAATAACACTGTCTATGATAGGGGTGGCCAACCTATGGTGCTCCAGAAGTTCATGGACTACAGTTCCCATCAGCCCCTGCCAGCATGAGGGACTGATGGGAATTGTAGTCCATGAACATCTGGGGTACCATAGGTTGGCCACCCGTGGTCTATGAGCTTTTAAGTTCTCCAGAACTTTTCATCAGTCTGAATATTTTTTTAAAAAGCAGGAGAGAAAAGTGACTCTTTCAATCCATAGTTTTAAGGCTTGTTTGTCTGTATCTCATAGGATGCTTAGTTGAGCCGAGCAGGCACAAAGTGGGGCTGTCTGACATTGGACTGCACCCCTGGCATACTGGGAGGAAGTAGAGGCTGTCCAGTGGAAGATACAACCACTAACATTTGATCAAAGGGTCTCTCGCATGCTAAACAAAACAAACTAGCCAGAGAAAGCATTCATTGGGTGGAAGAAGCCTTCAAACTCTGCTGAGTAGAGCAGTAAAAGACAGGCTGATGTTCCCCAAATGTGGACCTGCAGCAGGGACTAATTGACAACAGTCAGTGCCGCAGAAAGTGGTATGAAATGCCATTGCATGCTGTACTGCTGTTATCTGTAGCAAAACAGCCAAGCTTTCTGTCGCAACCGTGCACGCCCACCTCTGCTATTTGAAGATAAATGTGTTATTCCAAAGGCACTCCTGAAGTTGAGGTTGAGCACTTCTTGCCAGCCGTGGCAAACCCTTGGGCACTCAAAAACACCTCCATAAATGGCTGAGTCTCTCCAGCCAAGACTAGCATTGATTTCCTACACAGCCAGCCAGGACAGAAAGGGTGCCACAAAAAGCCAAAATGAAAGCTTTCTCATTCTCCCAGTGGGGTCTGGGGTTCTCTTGGAATTACAACTGCTCTTCAGACTTCACAAGTCAGTTCCCTTGGTGAAAATGGCAACTTCAGAGGATGGGCAGGATTCTCCAGTGCGGTGCCCATGGGCACCACGGAGGTACCTGTCAGTATTTTTCCAGGCACCAACCATGTGGTTCAGAAAAGTCAGCAGAGCCAGTGAACTTCGTGCAAATAACAGAGCTTTTCTCACCTGGATCCTCTCTCCTGCTTCTTTGAGAAGGATTGAGGATTCTGTTAACAAGACCAGCAGTGGGTCAGCTGTGAGGCAGTTGGGACCAGGGAGCACCAGGGGGGTCACTCAGCTCAGCCTGCTATGGCACCCATTTTGTAGTGTTGCCTGTCACCCTGCCTCAAAAATGAATAAGTAACTTTTGCATTCCTGGACAATTGGGAGGCGCTATTCAGTGGTGGGATTCAGCAGGTTCGCGTCACTTCGGCAGAGCCGGTTGTTAAAATTGTGCTTGTAAACAACCAGTTGTTAAATTATTTGAATCCCACCACTGGAACCGGTTGTTAAATTATTTGAATCCCACCACTGGCGCTATGTATCTCAAAGCCAGCCATTCTCAACCAGAGTACGGTGGTATCCTGGGGGGCTGTGAGCATGTCCCAGGGGTACCGCGGCAACACTACCGCGCCCCCTCATTTTTGTGGTGTCTCCCACCGGCGCCAGCAAGGACATGGAGCTGGCCCATGGGGCAGGGCCTGCCACAAGGTCAGCAGCCACCCCCCCGTGCTTCCCTTCACCCTGGGAGGGGAAGGTGGGGTGTGTGGCAAGCAGGGGCAATGGGAGGGGACGGTGGAGGGTGGCAGCAGGGGTACCGTGAGATATGAAGAGTGAGGTCAAGGGTACCCTGACCTCGAAAAGGTTGAGAAACACTGCTCTAAGCTGTTCTATTGTTTGCTCTCCATGTCTAGGCTCTGCCCACCAACTCCTCCTTCTTCAACCTGCAGCCATTTTCCTCCTTCTTCTCCTTTGTACCGGGTACAATGTAATGGCTACTTGCTCCTGCCGGGGCTTTCCCACAGATCATACTTGCACATAAGTGATGGCCCACTTGTGATAGGATTAGAATGCCCACTTGTGATAGGAAAAGTTATCTCATTAGTATAAGGTTTCTATCTACTTTTCACCTGGAACAATGCTTGTGATCCAAAGTTACTTGAAATAAATGTAAGTTTTCCTTTTTGCAAATATTTGTTCGGAAGACCTGCTTTACTGCACTCACACACAGGGCTGGGCTGATCCATATTCAACCAAAAATTCCAACCAAAAATTCCTAAGGCACCTGTAGGCTCAAAAAAGTTCTGCTCTATGACTTCACATCCCTACCAAGTTCCCTATCCTCCAAAATTGATTCTCCCTGGGCACGACCCCCAAATATTCAGGAATTTCCCAGGCCAGATGGAAACCCTGACTAGAACAGTCCATCATACTGTGAATGCCATTTGTGCATCTTGACTAATCTTCTGGGGTTCCTTCCTCTGCTGAGTACGGCCCAAGATTATCACTCAGTGGCATGATAAATGCAAGCAATTTTAGCACTAAGCCTTGACTGTCACATTGCCATACAACAAAGGATCTGTAGCACACTGTTTAGCTGTGTGACTGGTCCAAATGGAACTCAAGACAATTTCCCAAGTTCTTTTCCTCCATCCTGAGCCAACATGTAGGAAACTGGATTAGAAATGGCCACAAATCCATCTCTGTAAACTGAAGAAGTAATCAGATATCAGATATCCAGAATCTTCTGTACTAAGGGTGCATCCAACTCTACCCATGTCAAAGCTGCACATTTCTTTACAGCCCTTGTCAGGCCAATTCCTTTCAGTTTTCAGAACATTTCATGAAAATACGAGAGACAGTGTGGTGGTCAGCAGCATAATAAACCCAGGTTCAAATCCAGAGGTGGGATCCGACCAGTTCTCACCACTTCTCTAAAAGTGGTTACTATTTTTTCTGAGTGCCGAGAAGGGGTTACTAAAGCAACCTCCCTGCCCAATAGGGACTGGAGGTGCGTGTGTGGCGGCGCCACTGTTTGAATCCCACCACCATCGGAACCTGTTATTAAAATTTTTGGATCCCACCACTGTTCAAATCCCTACTTCCTGTGAACCCTACTGGGCCACACAATGTACCACACAAGATGGTTAAGATTGTCAGCCTCCACATGAGGTGGAAAGATCTCCCAGAGTTCACCTGGCTACACATTGTTTCTCTGGATAAAATGGCTGCCTCGGAGGACAGACTCTACGGCATTATATCCTCGGTGGTCCATCCCCAAAGTCCTCCCCTCCCTCTCCAGACTCTACCCCAAAAATCTTTATGAATTTCACATCCCAGAGTAGGCAGCCCATGTTGTTGTAAGAATAAAATAAAGAGGAAAACCAGTGGTGCAGTTCAGCAGGTTTGCACCACTTCGGCAGAACCGGTTGTTAAAATGGTGCTTGTATACAACCAGTTGTTAAACTATTTGAATCACACCACCGGAACCGGTTGTTAAAGTATTTGAATCCTACCACTGAGGAAAACTATGTATGCCATTCCTTGGAGGAGAAAGAACATGATAAAAATACTCTTAAGTATATAAAAGAAATGAGTGTGGAAAACCAAAGGGGAAACAGATAACTGCATGTGAAATACACCTGAAATTCAAAGGTTCTCTTGTGATAGACTACAAACATTTCCAGTTTTCTTTTCCCTCCCTGCTTGTACCACATTGTTCACTGGCTGTATTATAACATCTGTCATTGTTCTGTAGAAGTACAATCCAGTTTATTAGATGTATTAGACAGCATATTCCTTTGTTCCCCAAATGGACACTCCAGCTTCATTTTATTATTTATTGTGTGTTTTATATTGGTATTTCTTGCATTGTTTGATAATTCTGTAATCAGCCTCACAGAGAATGTTGGACAAAAATGACACAGTAATAAAACAGGGTTTTAATTTCAAAAATTTCATTTTTACCCCTGCCTTTCTTCCCCACAAGAGACTCAAATTGGCTTCAACTGTCCAACTTCTGAAATACCAATTTCCCAATACAAGGTGTGTAGCTTTACATAGAAAGGTACTGCAGAAAATAAAGATCCAATCAAACAATTGAAGGCTCTACGAAGCCTGGGTGTGGACTACTTCTAACTACATCATCTGTTTGGTTTCTGACTATACCCATGATCACTACTCCCAAAACCTTCACACTTACCGGTATGTATTTGTGGAGCCCCAATTGCAGAGAATTTGCCTTTTTATACTGTTTTGCCCTTTTTACACAGAGCCTGGAACCATGCAGAGCTTGAATTCATCATCAGACATAGAGACACTGAATTTTCTTTTCTTGTATATTAACCCATGGAGTATCATGGCTTGTCCTGGCAGCTAAGAAAACATGAACTAAAAATTGTACTCGAGGTGTGAAATGTTTTAGCCTGATAAACACTTTTATTAATGTTATGTAAAACTTTGTGTTCTTTGTGTATGCCTTTAATGATAGACAATAAATGCTGTCAAAACAGGATGGATCTGACTGGTATTGCATAAACCTGCAAGGAAGAATACTTCCTGTAGTGAGACAATCACCTACTAGGTTCAAGGCAGCTATTATTAGATATGCATATTAACACAGACTCTGACTTATGACCACTTTTACCAAAGTGGGAAGCCAGTGTGGTGTAGTGATTAAGAGAGAAAGACTCTGATCTGAGAATGAGGTTTTTCTTCCCCACTCCTCCACCTAAAGCTTGAGCTACCTTGAGCTAGACAGTTCTCAGAACTCTCCGAGCCCCACCTGCCTTCCAAGGTATGTATTGTGGGGAGGGGAAGGGGAATTGTATGCTGTTTTGAGACTCCTTTAAGGTGGAGAGAGTCTCTAAAAGTGCCACAAGATGGTCAGTTTGGCAACACAATCGGACTCAGGTCTGGGAGATCCAGGCTCAGTCCCCCCCCCCCCCCCACTCTGTCTTTGAAGCTCTATGGGTGGTCTTGGGCTAATAACTCTCAGCCTAACTTTCCTCACAGAATTAATGTTGCAAGGTGGGGAGAACAATGTTGTAAGCTGGTTCTAGATATCCAAATTAAAACACACTCTTTTGGTTGCAGCAAACAGGGCTTGCACCCTTGGGTCAGACTTCCATAAAACACAAGTATAACTATATATATAGAGAGAGAAAGGAGTACAAGATCCAGTGGCCAAGCAGGTGCTGATACAGAGGCAGACTGGCTCACACTGGTGAGAGAGCAGATGCTGCAGCCCTCTGCAAACACACGTGGACTGAGGCAGCAGGTTTTTATTCTAGCAGGGTTGTTATGGGGACGAGTGTATTTTGCAGTCCACCCAGAACCATTTGGATACAGACAATTCAAAACACAACACAGAGCTCAATGGATTGCAGTCTGTTAAAGCAAGCCAATGTTTGGTTTATCACTCTATTAACCCTACCCCAGCATCTATAACCAACAGTGTAGTGGTTAAAGTATTAGGCTATGATCTGATCCATGAATCTCCACTTGGCCAGAGAAGTTTACTCAGTGACCTTAGGACTAAACACTCCAGCTCTAACCTTCCTTCCAAGGTTGTTGTCGTGGGCATTAAAAAAATTTTTTTCTGCTGCATATGCATGTGGAATGGGCTGGTCTACTTCAATATTTTGCGTAAGGTACATTCTTTCTGTTTGGGTCTGTCGACTGTATGGAATAAACCTAGTATATGCTAATTTATGAGATGTGAGAGGGGAGAACAGTGCCCTTAAGCCGCAGCATGGCAATAAAAGAGCTAAATGGATACAGATTTAACTGTCAGGAAAGAAGCCATCTTTGGAAAACAAAAGGCAATTTTATTTGTCAAAACAGAATTGGTAGCAAAGTCACAACAATGGTACAGTCAAGAGTAAATACATTTAAAAAACCATAATAATTTACACAGAGTGAAGGTGCAGCTGAGATTAAGGGAGACTGCCAGGACTCTGACTGTCCCACTTGGAAGGGGGGGGGGTGGCCAGATGGCAAAAAAACATCTGGTGCAGGTGTGAAATGTAGCAGCCACACCCACCTAAAGAGTTCTACTTCTCTGGCCACCCTTTCTCCATCCCCCTTCCCCCCCCCCATTTATACTGGGCTGATTCTTCACCTCCCAAGGTCACAGAAACTGGCTTATCCCACAAAAAAGGAAAAGGAAAAAAAAGATCCACCAGAAATGAACGTACAACAACCAACAAGAACAAAAAAAAAAGGACCTGGATGCTGATGAAGCCATCCGTACTGTGCAAAATGGGTAGAAAACATTAGCTTGAAAAACAAACCAGGAATTGACGGGGGGGGGGGGCGGCGGCGGCAGAAACAATGATCAAAACCAGCTTGAGGAGTTGAGGCCTGCTCAGCCCAGTCATGAGACAAGCCAGCCTCTGAATTTCACAGTGTGTTTGTTGCCTGATTGTATAATACTGCTGTGAGCAAGGACAAAACCAGAAATCCCCTTTTCAGAGATGGCAGGGGCTCATTCTGCAAAACAGCCACGCGCCAGGCTGTTCCATGGTAATGCTACTTTGACTTGCGTTCCCCTGTGAAAATGGCTGGGGAGAGAGAGAGAACCTTGCAAAATTTTACAGAATGTGTCCTAGATATTTAATAGCAAGTCCCTGTTTCAGAAAGCCATTAAGTCTAGCTTTGCAATGGAAGAGGTATCGTAAGGCAGTGTCTTTATGCCTAGGACCAGCTCCTTAACTGCTTAAGCAGAGTTGTGCTGCAGGAAATGCAGATTTGTGGGTCCCCTCCAAAAATACTGCTCCTGGGAATCAGTAGACCTGAAGGAACACTGTCGAGGACAAATCAGGGATCTGAAGTTGGTGGGGGAGGGGGGCTCCAAGCTGTAATAAACCAGACAACTGACAAAACTGGATGTTTATGCCATCCAAGGGTAACTACACTTGGAGCACACAGACCTCTTTGACCATCTTCCAAGGGCAACTGTCACATGTTTCCAGGGACTTCCTTTTAAAGAAGAAAATTAGTACACCAGAAGAAATATAAATCTATCTGGACTCCTGGAAAGAAATTCGGGGACTCTGTTGCAAGCCCACTGTAAGTCACCCCTTTGAGTAGCTGTTTGGCAGACAGCTCTCTGGCAGGTGAGATCAGGTTGGGGAAAGGAGGCACTGTGCCTTCCAAAGCCTAATTTTAACAGATTTGAGGGCTCAGTTCCTAGTCTGTTAACCCTTGGGCTGGAGGCTTCCAGTCTCAGCAAGACGAAGGGGGGACAGAAGCGTGCCTGAATCAGGACAGAGAAGGTCAGCTTTGTTCTTAGTGAAGATGGTACCTGTCTTTAAACCCTCAAAGATCTCTCTCCTTCCTCCACAATCAGGATGGGCTATTTGGCACCTTTGCATAGGATGGACCCATAACCATATTAGGAGAGTGGAACATGGCCAGAATCCCGCATGCCACAACAGTGAACTCCATAGGCTGTTTGCTGTAAGCAGCTCAGAGGCCATGCTGTCAGAGATCTGGGCAGACTACATTAAGAGCAATTCCAAGCACCTCTGCAGTAGCTTTGGGCATATAGCACATGTTTCAGGCATTTGAGTTCTCCTTTGTTTGAAGGTACAGGATTGTTATCTGCGAAGATGTCTGCACTGGCTGCACAATCGACATTACAGGAATTCTCTTGCAGCCCCACCTTCTTCCTACTCCATGAAGAGAAGAATTTGACCCCTTGAGTGAAAAGGGTTAAAACGCACAGAAATGTTACAAGTTCACAGCAAGAAGGGTAAATCTCATGGCAAGATGTGAATGATAGAATGAAACATACAACTACCTTTTGGATGTTTTGAAATGGAGGGACATTTTAAAGAAATAACTGAGTTAAAAGGGTCAAAGGAAACAATTGGGGTGGGAAAAAAATGAATCAGTAGCTGTGCTCAGCAAGTTCTTTTCAGATGTTGCCTCCAATGAGTGCACAGGTCTTCCTACTCTCTGCAGCTGCCATGTTGTCTGAACAAAGACAAGGTGTGGGTATCAACTGCAATATGCACAAGCTGACCACTGGATTGTACAATGTGGCCACTGCTCCTATCGAGGGGGGGGGGGTTTCCACTTTGGCCGCAAATTACATTCCAGAGGATTTCAGGTTAATCCTCCCCGCCCAACTGAAAGTCACTGAGGGAGCAAAATTGCCGAAACATAGGCAATTCAGGAAAGGAGATTTTCCCATTGCTGAAAGCTAATAATTAGGACTTTGGGGAGAGAGGAAGTTGTAAAGAAGTTCTGCTAATTTGAATTCTCAAAATACAAAAGCAAGAGAAGATCTTGGAATCAGAGCTATTATAGGCAGATTTTGCCAAAAGACCCATCTGCCTTAAAGTGGGAACTTTTTGAACAGAAATTCACATCCTCTCCCTCGGCATGAATGGATGGTCCACTCAAAAACAGAAGAGCTGCGTGCTCCAGACGTGCAGTACCTCCAGTGCAAAACTGCCCAACTTTCACATGACTCCCACCCCTTGCCCACCTGCCAAAAAAAAAAAATCTCTAAGATTCTGGCCCAGCTTATCCCTAACATTGCATTTCTTCCCAACCCATCCCCCCAGAACTGTACACAAAACAAGGACAGTGTTTGGAGGGCAAAAACCCTCTACCAGCAGAAATGCAGTATAACCACCAATCGCAGAGAACAGTCAATCTGCCCCAACCCCCAGCACGCCACCTTCCCAATTTTTAAACAATCATCAAGTTTGCAAGAGACACTGGTGATCTGCTTGAACCTTCAAAGACCGACAGCAAGTATATAGGCCACAGAAAGAAAGCGCACTTTTGGTACGGCAGAAGGATCTCTTTGGTTCATCGAATCTTCGCCCCAGTTGGTCGAGGAGTAGCAACCTTGCAAAAAGATGCAACCAGAAGACCAGAAATTCATTGCACTCTTAATTTGGGGGCAGGGGGGAAGATGGGTGCAGCTGTGGCAGGAAGCTACCACCCATTCGAACACATCCTGGGCCAATCAAAGGCTTAGCAAACTAGTCTTCCAAGATTCCAGCCCAAAACTGACCCCATGGAACCCGGAGACCCTACATTGGCCAGCGACAGAGCTTGCAAGCCACGCAGCAAGCCGCTGATGGCTCCAGATCCAGCCAAAGTGGCAGGAGTATGCGAAAGTCATTTTTCACCACAGGTTCACCTGAACAGTTTGGACTTTTCCCCAAACCCCCTTTTCTTGGCAGTCTCTTGTCAGGAGATCCTCTTGAAACTACACTTTTTATCTCCAATAGCCAGACAGAGACACGGCCCGGTCTTTTCATGATGATTTCTGAAAACAGATCGCTAACTTTAAAAATCTCCCCTGTCCTCCAGGTGGTCAGTGCTTCTTGCAGGACAAGAGAGGGGACGGTCCCATCAGGTCATGTAGCGGGTGATGGCACGTAGGGCGTAAAGCAGGGCAGCCTGCATGCGGGCTTCCAGGAGAAGCAGGTTGACATGTACCTAGAAGGAGAAGGAGTAATTTGTCAGAAAAGGAAAACACAAGCAGCATGCACCAAGATGGTCCCCAACCCCACCACAAGAAGGAGGGCAACTCTTCAGCCCATCAGCAAAGAAATGCCCTGCCCTGGATAGGCTGGGCTAGCCCCATCCTCTCAGATTTCAGAAGCTAAGCCGAGTCAGCTCTGATTGTATTGGAATGGGTGACGACCAAAGATTTGGGCTGCTATGCAGGGGTATACGGTGACAAACCACCTCTGCTCTGCTCCTGCACTGAAAAACCCCACAGGGTCAGTCAGCCACAATTTGATACAAAAGAAAGATTTCATCTTCCCTACATGCAAACAAGGATTATCTGGGCTATTTCAGAGAGAGACATTCTTTAGTAGATCACAGGGTATGCTAGAAGGCACATGATAACTTTGTTGAATAAGCAGGGCTGGATCTAGTCCAGGCCTAGACATGATTCCTCTTTAAGTCCCCATGATGGAAGAAAGGCAGATTAATGGAATGGAATGTTATGATACTGTTGTCATAAAAAAATGCAGCAACTTAAGGGAAATTGAGGGAATACAGAGATGTCCCTCAACCTCAGGCCTGGGAGAATGCTGTGAGTGTATGGGAGCGCTGAGCTCAACTTCTGGAGACTCTCTGCTTCTTCATGTACTTATTTTAAAGGAAACCAATGTCTAGCTATTGTGACTTCAAATCCTGGAAGTTAGCATGGAAGCAGCATTTTCAAGAGGCAGAGGAGAAGTTTCTAAGGCTGTTCCCTGCAGGGCATCCCCCCAGGTGAGAACCCCCTCCCGCAAATGCTACCTATGAGGAAGTAACCGTGTTATGCCACTTGCATAGTTTGCACAGACAAGAGAAATCCAGTTTTCTCAATGCAGACTTTTCAGTGACAGTATCATTACTGCCCCTCCTCAAGAATTGTAGCTAGTTTTTATGCGGGGGGAGGCACTGAAAGTGTCGCTCTCTCAACCTGAAGTGGCATAGCCCCATTCTCACCCCGCCCCCCGCCGCCCACCAATTCTACCACTTCATTCTGCCCCATGTCTATATTAGGGTTAGACGAGGTGCCAAACAATACACATTTAACTCTTGGGTGGGGAGGTTTGAACAGGTGTACCCCTCTTCTGGCTCCGGAAGTGGAAATTCTCGTCTGTGGGAGGAGACATAAAGTTAAGATTTTCTCCACCTTTTTGAAAACTGGATTTGGAGGCTACATTTCTCTTAAGATTGCAGGAAACGATGGCCAATTTTCCAACCACCACCACCACCACCACCCCGCCCCCCCGGTTAGAACACATCAGTAAATAATACTTTACCTTCTCGGAGTGCTTGAAATGTCTCCAGAAGTGTGTATACATTCTCTTAGTGGTTTTCTCTGGGTAGCAGGCTACTGTTTTGATGTAAACCTTCAAGCTGCGCTCCAAGAGCTGGTTCACTTCCCTATAATCGTAGTCATCATACCTAAGAAAGGACAAGACGATGAGAACTTACGATGCTATATTAAAAACAAAAGAAAACAAAGAGTCTGATCTTTGGTTTACATACTCGGGCTACAGCTGTCCTAGGACTTTCCTTACTGATGCCAGGTTGCACGTATGAACAGGTTTCCTTACATCATGCCTTACTGATGCCAGGTTGCACGTATGAACCTGTGAAGCTGCCTTATTCTGAACCAGACCACTGAAGAAGAGGAGTTTGGATTTATACACGCCACCTTTCTCTCCTGTAAGGAGACTCAAGGCAGTTTACAAACTCCGTTCCCTTCCTCATCCCCCAAAAGCCACCAGGTGCGGCTGAGAGAGTTCTGAGAGAACTGTGACCAGCCCAAGGTCACCTAGGAGGAATTCAGGTGCGGGGAAACAAATCTGGTTCTCCAGATAAGAGTCTGCCGCTCATGAGAAGGAGTGGAGAATCAAACCTGGCTCTCCAGATTAGAGTCTACCTGCTCTTAATCACTACACCACATTGGTCCATCGAAGTCAGTATTGTCTACTCGGACTGGCAGCAGATCTCCCGCGTGTTAGGGTGAAGATCTTTCACATCACCTACTACTTGTTTATTTTGGAGTTGCCAGGGATTGAACCTGAAAACTTCTGTAGGCAAAGCAGAGGCTCTTTCACTGAGCCACAGCCCCTCTCCCCTTACATAGCGGGGAGGCTCTCCATTGGTGCCCTCAACCACTGAACACACATGCAGGGTCCCAAGGTAGAGGCCTTTCACATCACCTGATCCTTCCTAGCTGGAGATGCCGAAGATTGAACGTGGGACCTTCGGCATGCCAAACAGAGGCTCCATCATGGACATCCCAAAGGGTGTCAACATAATTCTAACCTAAAAGTACAACTGGAATGCACGTAGAACAAGCCATCAAAGCTGGAGCTGAGTAGATCGATGTCTGGGCAGAACCCACAGAAACCCAAGAGCATTAAGGTAACCCAGGGAAGTCCTAGTTGGGTTGATGGCCTGCCCAAATTCTGGGGTACACTAACCCCAAGTGATGGATAGGAGGCAGTCGATGCACACTGGCGAGGGGAAGGAGGCACGTTGCCTAGCCAAGCTCCAGGAGACACGTGGCCAAGTCAAACCCCAGACAGCAAACAAGAAGCCACACATGGTGTGAAGTTGCGCCAGCCCCTGGGGGGTGGGGGCTCTTTTTCCAGGCTGCTTACTTCTCCCAGTCTGCCCACGTACTAGGATGTGATTTGAAAGGGGAGAACTAGAACTGGGATCTTCCGTGTACTCTTACAACCAAACTAGGACCCCTCCTGGGAGATACAACCGCATCTGTCCTGCCAAGAGAGCACTGTCCATCTCCTTCACATGGAAGGCCCAGCAGAGGCGGAGATGGAGCAAGTCCACCCACATCCTTCACGCATGTCTAACATCCGACTTTGTAAGAATTAGGTGACTCAGTCCTTTAGTCACACCCGCTTGGGTAAGCTCTGCGCAAGGCCAGCCACGTGGCCTGGGCTCGTCTATCCAAACAGATACCAAGGACCAGTCAGGCGACTGGCTCAAAGGGTCTTCAGTGTTTTCTCATTCCAAGAACTGGAAAGGTAACTAATTCTTTTTTCCCCCGCAAGCAAAACACAGATAAAGAAACCAGACGTAGACCTGCAAGAGACTCCTGTTCTCAGCCCCAATCTTGCTACCCAGATATATGCTCAGGGTTTTGTACTCAGAACATAATTCCCAGGCATGCCAGGAATCAGATCTGAATCCAGACTGTGGGGAAAGAATGCTCAGTGCATCCTCTCCTCCAAACATGCATGCACCATTTTCCCAACCTGAAACACCCAGCAGGAGTTAGTATTTGCCCTAATGAGGAACTTTACTGATGGGCTAAACGTAAGTGCTCCCAGTGTGGGAAGAACGCCATTCCCCATGGCAGCTTGAGACTGGGAAAATGGTATGGGAAATGTAGGTGGAAGATTCTCTCTCCCCATGGTCCAAACCTGGGCCCAAATGTACCCTGAAATAAGGTCCTTGGCTGGAACTTTCCCAGCACATGTGGTGAACGGGACCACGGTAGACACAAGGAAAATATGGCCTGTTAGGCTGTCAGAACAATAATTCTTCAAATGCAGAAGGTCTACAAGTGAGTTTGTGATGAGGAGACACAACAGGCTAAATGGGGGGGGGGGGAGGACCGAGTGGGACCTACCGAATGCCAAAGACACAGTGAACGTAATTCCAGATGGCCCTCCGGAGCATAGAAGTGTCCACACCGCTGTGCATAGCTATTGTGTTATAGGTCAGGTTGTAGACCACCTGGAATTTCTCATCTAGCAGCTGCCCCACATCAGGATACAAGCGATTGATGAGAGAGTAGCCATGGTCTTCCCAGGTGTAGTCCTGGAGAGAGAGAAAGAAGTTGGCACAGACGTTTCAAAGAGATACACAGCCCCAAGCCTACAATACTGTGCTTAATTTCATTTATACTCCTTTTCTTGTCCAATGGGGATCCAAAGCAGCTGGCAACACCATTCTGCGTGCCCCCACTTTATTCTAAACACCCCGTAAGGAAGGTTGGGCTGAGTGTATGTCTCAGTGATCTGGTATTTGAATCTGATTCAAGGCCAATACACTAACTACCACGGCAGTTCTCTGTAGGACCCCCACGGTTTTGAAAAGATTCTCCCCAAAGACTGCACTTTGCCAGGGTAATCCACTAAACCAGGGGCCCCCAACCTTTTCTAGCCTGTGGTTGCGTTTGGGATTCTGAGACAGCACGGTGGGTGCAGCAACAAAATGGCTGCCATGGGAGGTGAAGTCAGACACAAAATGATTGCCAACAACTTAACTTCAGTAAGACAGTGCTGGTCCTTGTACTTCGCTGGCAGCTGTGGCCAAAGCAACGTTTTAAAAAATCTGCACAGAGAGCTCAAATCTCCAATAGTCAATCAAGCCTTGCTGGGCAAAAGACCTCTTGACCCCCAACCACTTCCTAAAAACATCAGGCAGGAAACAGAAAAGATGTCTGTGGGAACCACCATATTGGGGACACCTTACTCTAAATAGTACTGTAGGGTGTTCCACTGTTGACAGTAATTTTATATTCTGCCCATCCTTAAGGAACTGAACCCTCCCCCTCTCAGCCTGCCCCCCACTTCAGAGGAGAGCTACCAAGATAATTTGGTGGGGTTTTCTAGTTAATGGAATTGGAGCCACCAAACTGGTAATGTCCTATAGTTGCAAAATGTAGCTCTGCAGCTGTCAAGTCCAGCCTAGCCACCCATCTGTAGTACACAGGCAATCTAAAGACCAAACAATGACCTGCAAATTGCAGCACGCAAATGTAGAGCATGCTGTGAGGATTGGCACTGAATGAAAGAACTTAGCATCTTTAGGGAAAGGTTGGTTGCTGGGTTTTTTGAAATGAGGATGAATGCCAGGGCCCTCCTGAAAAGAACGGGTCTCAAACACAGACAGACGAAGTACCTGGGCTCGGAAAGTTGGTGGCGTTTGCTCTCCTCTCCTGGTGAAATCCTTGTATCCAAACTCTGGATCCTCCACAAAGCACAGGACGTTGGGAGGCAGGGAGTGTTCGGCAATATCTACTGGGGGAGGGATACCAAGAAGGTAACAAGAGGACACGGAGAAGGTCACCTAGTGTTCCCCTCTTGGACGAACCCTGAAAGGGTTCTTTGGTCCAAGAGAAGAAATACCCCCAGCACGTTAATATGATCATATCCTGTAGCCTGGAATTCCTAATTAGCAACATTTTGTGCTGTCAAACAAATTTAAAGAGACAAACATGTACTCAACCTCTTTGCAGACAGAAAAGTAACCCATTTGGGAACCTTCAGGCATGTTCACAGCATCCAGCTACGACCATGCAAAGTAGGGACGTTCTCTTCTTAGTCTGCTAATTCCACTGGCAAAAGCTACCTGCAGAGTGTTTCCCCCATCCCTTCTGAGCTGGCAAGAAACCCTGCAGAAGACCCTCTGCCATCTTTGCCCTAAACTCCATCCAATAACTCTGCTGTCTTACCTGAGGTAGTAACAAGCAAGCTCTCGGTTTTCTCCATCTCGAAGCGTGTTTCCATCTCCTCCTGGGTGACGGCCTCCTCTTCCAACTGGCACTCCTGAAGCAACTTCATCCTCTCCATCAACACCTCCACCTCTTCCATAGCATCTGTGCCCTGGGAAAGGGACACCAACATACAGGGCTGACTCACACAAAGCCAGATCCTTGGTCTACCAAGAGCAGGACTGTCTACTCTGGGCTAGCAGTGGCTCATTGGAAGAAGTCTTTCCACCTGATCCTTTTAATTGGAGATGCTGGGGATTGAACCTGGGACCTTCTGGATGAAAGCAGACATTCTTATCCACTGAGCCACATCCCACCTATGCTTTCACCCTCAACACAAAGGCCAGGCAAAATCCTGCCATGCTGTGCTTATCCATTTTGTTCCATTGCCTTGGTATTAAAACATTCTGCTTGGCAGCAAAACGGGGATTCAACAACTCTCCCTCCTCACTATTTTAAAGCCAACACTGGCTAAAAAGAAGAAGAAAAAATACATGTTTAGAAAGACAACTCAGACATGTTTGAGAATTTATCAAGGAGACCTGGTAGAAGTTCGCTTTTTTTGTGCCAAAGCAAACCTTGGCTATCCGTTACACCCAAAGAGGACAGAAGGGCCGAGGCCTTCCCAAGATGAGATCCCCTACCACCACACCGTCTTTGCTCAACTTCAAAAGGTCTAAAGTAGGTTGGATTTCATAGATGCTGGCCCTCTGGTAGAAGAGGCCTGCCAGTAGATTGACAGAATCCAACCCATCATGTTCCGCTGGCAAAAAAATTGGAAGGACATGCCCCAAATTCTCAAGTTCACTCACACTGGAAGCGCTCACTCCATCCTCCGAAGCTGGGCTGCTATCACAGCTGCGTGGCGAAGGGGGCTGGAATGCGTGGCCTCCGTCCTGGTCGATTTCCAGGTTGATGCCACACCCAAACACGAAAGAAGCCAAGGAGTGATAATGCGTCAGGAGCACCAGCGCTTGGATAAGTTCTGCGAGGGACCAGCTGTTATCGCCCGTCTTCAGGAGTGCCTGAAAAAAAAGACCACACGCTTGACGCTGCCTTACACTGCATCAGCCCTTCGGTGGATCTGAATCCCTGTTGTCCAGTCAGAAGGGCAGCACCTGTATGGCATCACCTCTTAGCTGATCCTTCTAACTGGGAATGCTGGGGGTCAAACCTGGAACCTTCTGAATGTCAAAGCAGATGTTCCACCACTGAGCCACACCATCCCCGCCCATGCAAAAGTGTCCCATCAGTTAGCGCAGAGTGCCAGAAGAGAATCCAACAATCTATGCTATTCTACCACTGAACACAGCCCAACCCTATGCCCTAAAGTCGGTATGGAGTTCAATAATTGGTCCTTCCTGTGATACCCAAAATATTAGGAAACAGTAAGTCTTTTAGTTCTACTACCCAAGATTCCTTAATTTCCAGAGCTGCTGGGAGCCTTAGTCACACAATGGAAGTGCTCTCCTGCCAAGCTACACCTGCAATCTCCAAACTGGCCTCAGCCCAAGAGCCACGACCAAGTCAAAGGCTCCTGTACAACCTTGCTGGTTAGGATGACATTTCACGCTTTGGATGCCCTCTTGGTTGCTTGCTTCACATAGTTAGCCTGCGTTACTGTACGCTGCAATGATGTGTTTCACTGGAGACAGGCTCAGCAAATTTAGAGACGACTGGACCTGGACAGCCCAGGCTAGCCTGACCTCATCAGATCTCACAAGCTAAACAGGGTGGACACTGGCAAGTATTTGGATGGGAGGCCTCCAAGGAATAGTAGGGTCCTGATGCGGAGGGAGGCAACAGCAAACCACCTCTGAACGTCTCTTGCCTTGAAAACACCCCCAGAGGTTGCCATAAGTCAGTTGTGACTTGATGGTGAAGGAAAAAAAATTAAAGACTTGGTACTTCTTGTCCCTGCAAACTGTTTCGCCTACACCGTCTCTGTCCTTACATGAACCCTGTAAGCAAGAACAGTATCCTCAGCAGCATGACTTACAACATGCCTTCCTGGCATTCGTGCGCTTGCACATGCACAGAAATCTCACTGCATGTGTTCCTGACCCTCTCCCACAGCTGGACACCACGGCCAGCTCATCACAGGCAACGTAACAGGCTTTGCATTACCACGAACTGGGAATCAGAGCTGTAACTTGAAACGAACTGAACACTGCAACAGCCCGGTCAAGGGAAGGCACAGGCCCTGGCTCCTTGATAACCTTCCCTGGGCAAGTTCAGTGGCTGTGTTTGCTCGCAGTTAGGATCCAACGGATCGCTTTGCTAGCTGTTGGCCAAGCCTTTTCCTCTCCCAGTCAGCCCAGTGAATGCATTTTAGCATTGTCCCATGTGAGCGAGTCCGTTTACTTGCCTGGCAGGGCTACCCTAAACAGATTGATTTTAAACACCTCATTGACTTCCACAAACTTGAAGGGTGCAGCTCTGCTCAGCTTAGGACTGCAGTGAAAACCAGTCTCCCAGCTCTTATCAACCCAGCGGCAGCCCAAGTGGGATTAACCACAAGGCCCCAGACTTTCTGAGGTCCCTTTTCTGCCATTTCGAGCGCTCACCTTGATGTGATCCTTGGTGATCAGCCAGGGTCGGTGGGCCAGGATCTTGTTGATCTCGTTGAGGTTCCGCAGTTTCTGCGGGGCATACTGCAAACCTCGCAGCCACAGTGGGTCCCCGCCGACTTGGAGGAACTCTGCCATGTGAAAGCCAACCAGGTAGGAGCACTGATGCCGAGCAGCAGCCTACGGGGAAGGCAACCGGCCAGAGGCTAATTAATTTATGGAACTCCTTGCTACAGCATGTAGCAGCAACCAGCTGAAATGGCTTTGGAGGCAGATGCACAGAGGAGGGTAGATCTACCAATGGCCATCAGCCTCAATGGCTAAATGGAAACTACGAGTTTAGAGGCAGCATACCTCAACCCTAATTGCTTTGACCTCGGTGTTATTATTTAAAAAGGGACTGCAGAGTTACACCACTGTGGAGGGAACATAGCATCTGTTTGTTGCATATATTACCTCCTTGTTGCTGCACTGCTTCCACTGACATAATATGAATAAAGAAAAATGATGTTCTTCATAATAAGTTATGATTATTCAGATTTCTGTAACCCTAGTCCCAGTACATCATTCATCAGATGGCTCTCTATATTGATTTAAAGCAGTGGTTCTCAACCTGGGGGTCGGGACCCCTTTGGGGATTGAACGGCCCTTTCACAGGGGTCGCCTAAGACTCTCTGCATCAGTGTTCTCCATCTGTAAAATGGATAAATGTTAGGGTTGGGGGTCACCACAACATGAGGAACTGTATTAAAGGGTCGCAGCATTAGGAAGGTTGAGAACCACAGATTTAAAGGATCTACTCGCCACTTTTCTAACTTGCAAAACTCAATAAAACAATCATTATTTTTTAAAAAAACTCATAAAAAACCACAATTCAAAATCTCAATTAGGGCTGCCACCCAATAAAAACGGAACAAGTCAAATGCAGTCCTGAATAAAAGTATCTTTCACTGTCTCTTGAAGGCACATCTCCCTGGGGAAGTTGTTCCATGATCATGGGGCTGCCACCAAAAAGGCTCCTTCTTGGGCGCCCACTGGATGAGCTTCTTTTTGGAGGGACAATCAGGAGGGCCTCAACAGTGTATTGACTTTCACTGAGACTCACACTGTGTAATCGACTTTGAAAGAGTTTATATACTTTGTCTCAGAAAAAGACAATAATAGAGCTGTATATTCCTCAATGTGCTGGACCTTCTTTGTTTCAGAATGCTCTGCCTGGCTCCTAGTACCTATCTGGCCCTGCTCCCCCGCCCAATCAGTTTGAAAGTAAAAATACACTGCTCGTGCGTCAAAGCACCATGTTCAATAATGCACAAAATAATGGTTTTGACAATGGCAATATGTAAAAATGAATGATAATTTTCACATTAGTTCGGGACTATATACTAACGCGGAAGCATACAGTTTTCTCAACAGTCCATACTGACATCTGAGACAGAGTGTAGTTTACTATAAAAACAGTAACAGTAAAAACAGTAAACAAAGAAATTCCAAGTATTTGGCAGATGCAGAACTAGTACACTGTACAGGCAGAAGGTAACCAGACCAGACTTACATCTGGGGTTTTGAATTAGAGAGCTGGTTCCTACCTGCCCTCCACTCACCATGATAGCGATATAGTGGCGTTTGTGATAGGGCAGTGGGCCGTCCATCCGCAGGAGGAGATACTGAGTCTTCCAGAAGCTGGTGAGGTATTCTGGGTGCAGCCCCATCACCATGGTGATGTTATCCACCCTGCCTGTCGAAACAAAGGCCTCAATGAAGAGGCGCCGCTGGGCACTCTCTACTCCTTCCTGTAGGATCTAGGAGTGGAATAAAAAAAACACCTCAGCCTTGAAAGAGCACAGACAGGCTGCACATACATATCTTTTCAAAACAGAGACAAAAATTGATGAGACATCATCCAATCGGAGAGACCTGGTGATTCATTTCAATATTTGTGCCCCAATTTTCTCCTCAAGCACCTGACAACAGTTCTCTGTTTTTCGATTTTGTCCTCACAACAAGCCTGTGAGGTAGGTGAGGCTGAGAATGGATGAATGGCCCAAGCTTCCATGGCAGAGTAGGAATTTGAACCCGCATCTGCCACATCCCGACTGACATCTGACATCCCAACTACTAGACAATGCTCCCTCTACAGCAGTGATGGCGAACCTTTTCGAGACCGAGTGCCCAAACTGCAACCCAAAACCCACTTATTTATCTCAAAGTGCCAACCCGGCAATTCAACCTGAATACTGAGGTTTTAGTTTAGAAAAAATGGTTGGCTCCAAGGCGTGCGTTACTCGGGAGTAAGCTTGGTGGCAGTCGGTGGCTTTGCTTTGAAGCAACCGTGCAACTCTTCCAATGGGTGAATCATGACCCTAGGAGAGTTTACTCAGAAGCAAGCCCCAGTGCCAGCAACCGAGCTTACTCCCAGGTAAAGGATCCCACTTTAGTTCTTCGCATGAAAATCAGTGGGGTTTAACAGTGCTTAGCAGGGTTACCTACACTGCTTCCCTAAAACTAGGTCTTAGGTTTAATGCTAATAATCGAGCCCAACAGCCCAGGCCAGCCTAGATGCGTGGGCGGGGGGAGGGCGGCGACTCTGCACGTGCCCATAGAGAGGGCTCTGAGTGCCACCTCTGGCACCCGTGCCATAGGTTCGCCATCATTGCTCTACAGGGGTGTGTGAGAGATGGAGGGGGCACTGAAAAAGAGTCAACATAAACTCTCAAAAGTCTCCATTTCCAACGGCAATTTGTATACTCAGTCAATTGACGCAATCTTGTTATTTGTTCAATCAATACCCTGTCCGGAAAATACACCCCTCCACCAGCCCAAACTATCGCACGCCTCCCTGCCTAGCACCCTCAGCTGGGGAGTTTCAACACAATATACACAGCTCCGGGCTCCCAGATTGAGAATCCCTGCCTCATGACGTCGGTTGGAAGCAGAAGCTGCCTCCACAGTCAGCCGTCAAAAGCTGTCCAGGAACACGGTGATAAGTTTCCACCCGGTCGGCCAATGGCTCTACGGAGCACTCGGGGAATGAAGAAGAGGGGAGGGGGGCGGAGGAACTGGCACCAGGCCAGGGGAAGGAGGCAGCGGCTGCCAGCCAGGGGAGGAAACACCCCGGCAGAGCATGCGAAGGCAGGGCACTGTCCCTGTCCAAATGCCAGAGCCGTTAGAGTGGTTAGTCACACACCACTCCCCGAAGGTGCCTCCAAGGCACAAAAGAGAAATGGAATTTGACAGGTGTAGGAACGTGGTTAAGAGAGGTAAGTCCGCACGGGCTCTTGAGATATGTTGTTTGTGTGCCCAGGCAGGGAAGGTCACTCGATAAATATGGAGATGACGCCACTGCTGGACGATGCTACCACATGTGTCAGATGAAGCACAGCCAAAGATCTGATTACAGCAATAGCCACTCCGTGTAGAAGCTACAGAGCTGGCTCCCCCAGAGCTGGCTCCCCACCCCAGGGAAGGAGGAAGAATTAAGTAAACACCTTGCATGTTTCCCAATGCAGCAGCCCGAATGCCCTGATTTCATCACAGCTTGGAAGTTAAGCAGGGCTGGGCATGGTTAATATTTGCTGGGAGACCACCAAGGAAGACTGGGGGTGCTATGCAGGGGCAGGCAATGGCAAATCACCTCCACTCATCTCTTGGCTTAAACCCCCCCCCTCCCCGTCCTGGTATCACCATGAATGGTGGACAACAGACCATTATAGTTATGCAACCAAATTTGCTGTTTCTCACCTGCTCTCTCACAACACTTTCAGAAATCTGAAAGAAAAACAAAGTTCCTCCTTTGGTTTAGGTCAGGGGTCTGCAACCTGCAGCTCTCCAGATGTTCACAGACTACAAATCCCATCAGCCCCTGCCAGCATGCTGGCAGGGGCTGATGGGATTTGTAGTCCATGAACATCTAGAGAGCCGCAGGTTGCAGACCCCTGGTTTGGGTTATTTAATAAGAGAGCCATCATGGCACAGTGGTTAAGAGAGGCGGAACACCAATCTGGAAACCGGGTTTGATTCCCCGCTCCTCCATATGAAGATTGCTGGGTGACCTTGGGCCAGTCACAGTTCTCTCAGAACTCTCTAACCCCTTGTGGCAGCAGGCAATGGCAAACTGAAGACCTCTTCCCTTGAAAGCCCGACAGCACAGGTGTCAAACTCGCGGCCCTCCAGAGGTTCATGAACTACAATTCCCATCAGTCCTTGCCAGTATAGCCAGTGCTCATGATGGGAGGGACTGATGGGAATTGAAGTTCATGAAACTCTGGAGGGCTGCGAGTTTGACACCCCTGCTCTACAGCACTGCCAAAATCAGATGTAACTCGACGGCAATTTCCACCACCAC